>NW_024062778.1:1800000-2370532 GCF_006381635.1 Hibiscus syriacus
TTTAGATTGAGATGGATTCTCAAGAACTTTAAAAGTGTCAAGTTCGTAATGATAAGAAAAGGAGTAAATTTGTTTACTAGTGTGATTTTAGCATTAACTGCTATGAAGTTATTGCTACAAATTTATCAAGTTTTCTTATTGAACGATGTGAACATTAAGACTTTCCTTGGAGATGGAAAAGGTTTTAATTATTCAAGAATAATTTCTATGGATCTAGAAAAGTTATAAATATTTCCTTAAGAATGAAATAAGGAATTCTAAAGTAGAAATATTCAATTCTACTTGATATCGAGTGATATTATAACGGAAGACCCATAGGTCATGGTCATGGTCATGGTCATGGTCACGATTATGATACAAGTGTTAGAAGGACAATTAATAAATGTCCAGTAAAGATTCAGGAGCTTATGTTATTGACGAATCTAATGGGATTATCATTAAAAAGTTTAAGAACATTTTGATCATGAGTTGGTTGTCTCTGCATTAAGGTTGGGTTAATGGTCGCAAGAAGCGATTAATTTATTAAAAAAAGTGCAGATAAATTAAAAATTTTAATGACTGATGAAAAAGTGAAATCATCAATAAGTGATATCAGAAATGGTTATGATTAAGATGATGTAAAAAGGATGCATAGCTTTTCTAGCTAAGGTAATAGATACTCAAGTATCTGAAGTAAGATCAAATGATATTTCCATAACTTGGGAATTTCCATAAGTCTTTTTAGATTTATTATTATGGGTTACCTCGAGATTTAGAGGTGGAATTCAATACTAAGGGTTATTAAGGCATTGATCTTGTATCTATGGATTCATATCGAATGATTGCGATTGAGCTAAAAGAATAAATAAACAAATGCAAGAGCTGATAAATGGAGGATGCATTAGACTGAATATTTTATACCTTGGGGTAAAAAGGTATTGGTTATAAAAAAAATGGATATATGCAACTATGCATAGATTATTGAAAAGATTATTGATAGTTAAACAAACTAACTATCAGAAACAAATATCCTATTTTGAGGATTGATGACTTGTTTTATCAGCTTAAAAGGAGCAATAATGTTTCTAAAATTGATATTCGAATGGGATATCACCGGTTAAATTTTAAAGAGGAAGATGTTCCAAAGATAGTTTTCAAGAAACGGTATAGACACTACGAGTTCATAGTAAATCCGTTTGGTTTGAAAAATGCTCAGGTAGCATTCATAGACTTGATGAATCAAGTATTTCAATTTTAATTGGATTAATTTGAGGTGGTCGTATTGATGACATTCGGGTATGCTCGAATACAAAGATAGAGCAAGATGCTTATCTTCGTACTGTATTCGAAATATTTAAGGATAAAAAGTTATATGCTAAACTGTCAAAGTGTGAGTTTTGACTATTAGAAGTTGATTTTCATAGTCATGTTGTCTCGGCATATGGCATAAAAGCTAGAAAAATATATATCTTATAAGAAGAAAAAAAATAGAAAAAGAAAATGAAAACGAAGAAGAAAAAAAATGAAAATGAGAAAGAAAAGAAAGAGAAAAAAAATGAGAAATGAAAAAACAATATTTCACTTATGGAAAAAAAATGCGAGACTAAAGACTTTGAAGTCAACTTTGATGGAAATTATTGAGGAAGAATTTGTATTCCTCATAATGATGAGTTGAATAAAGATATTCTTTCTAAGGCACATTATAGTCTACTGACTATGCATACAAGTGGAAACAAAATATATCAGGATGTAAAGAGTCATTTTGGTGGCTAGGTATGAAAAGAAACATTACTGAGTTTGTTGCTACATGTTTGACATGTCAATAAATAAAACCTGAGCATAAAGTGTTTTCGTAATTGTTGCAACTGATTTCTATTCCAGAGTGGAAATAGTAAAGAGTCACTATGGATTTTGTTACAGGGTTATCTCTGACATAAAAAAAGGGATTCCATTTGGGTGATAGTGACCGGTTAATTAAATCGGCACATTTTATTTCGATGCAAATAGACTATGCATTGGATAATTATACAAGTTATATATTAAAGAGATAGTTCAGCTACATGGAATGTCAGTTTCCATTATATCGGACAGAGATCCAAAGTTTACTTTAAGATTTTCGAAATATTTGCATAAAGTTTGGGTACTTGATTGAATTTCAGTGCGATCTTTCATCCACAGACGGATGATAAGTCAGAAAGTATTATTCATATATTTGAAGATATGCTGAGTGCATGTGTGATTGATTCCAAGGAATCATGGGAAAGGAAAAGTATTTAATTTTAGTAGAAATTTTCTACAATGACAGTTATCAATTGAGTAACAAGATGGCTCCGTATGAAATTGTATATGGGAGAAAATAACGAACACCATTGAATGGGTTCAAGTTAAAAGATCGGAATCTTGTTGGCCCAAATTTATTGAAAGAGAGGTTTATGATAAAGTACAGATAATTGAAGAAAGTCTCAAGATGACAATTGATCGACAAAAGTCTTATGTAGACTTGAATTGAAAAAAAAGATTGAATTTTCATGAAGGTGATAAAGTTTTTCTTAAAGTATCACCTTGGAAAAAGATGTTGCGCCTAAAATGCAAAGAAAAACTAAATCTAAGATTCATTGGAATTTATGAGATATTAAAAAGAGTTGGACTGATGGATTATCAGTTAACATTAACTCTGGAGGTATTTGGGAACCAGAGTTGGACAAAGTATACAATATTTTTTCATGTGTTGATGCTTAGAAAGTATCGATTGGATATTTCATATGTTATTTCATCAGAGGAAATTAAGATACAAACGGATTTGACTTATGAAGAAGAACCAGTTCGAATATTAGCTTGAGAAATCAAAGAAATACGTAACAAGATGATTTCTCTAGTTAAAGTGATTCAGAAAAATCATAATGTAGAGGACGTTACATGGGATAGAGATGATGATATGAAAATGTGTAGATATTTTTAAATCAGATTGAAGAATTTGATTAAACAAGTTCAAAATATAATGATGTGCATGATCTTTACAAAATTCTCAAAGTAAAGAGGGAAAAAAAATTTGAAATTCAAGAAGTTGACAGAAGAGGTTTTTGTATGAGATGAGATTATGTCTTACCAGTTCGTACAACCCTAAATTAGGATTATGAATCTACAATAGAAAGTGCAATCCTCATAAAAGAGAAGTTATGGTTTTCACATAAAGTTTAAAATTCGAGGACGAATTTTCTTAAGGAGGGGAGAATTGTAATACCCCAAAAATTTAGATAATGACCAAAATGCAAATTTTGAAAGTTTGTTGGTTAAAGTTAAAATTTGGGAAAAGTTTAGGGAATTAAGTGATAAATTTTCTAAAAAGATTTTTATTCCATAAATATATGGTTTACTCTTGAGATTAGAGTTTTATGGAAATCATATTGTTGGATTTGGAATTTAGTAAAGAAAGAGTTAAAGCCGGTAAGGAATCGGTAAATTCTGATCGAATCGGAATTTTAAAAAAATTTGAAGGATGTTATAAAATGGTTGGAAATATTATTTTAATATTTTGGATCAGAGAAATTTGGTCTGGAAATGTGCAAATTTTCATATTTAACCGAAACAGTGGAATTTAGTGACTAAAACGCAAGTTTTGAAAATTTCAGGGCATTTTCGTAGGTCAAAGTCAAATTAAATTATATTTGACTTTGTAATATCATATGGCTTGGTTTTATGGTGATTTTGGAGATTCATTAATGGTGACTTGGTCTTATCCCAATTAAATGAATTTTATATTCATTTAAAGTGAGATATTATGTTAATTAAGATGAAATGCACTCAAAATGTCATCTAAATTTGCTATCTTCTTCTCCAAAACAGACGTGGTCTTCTCCTAAGGTAAGAGCAAGCCTTAACTCATTTTTTCAAGCCATTTCTGTAGGATTATGAGTATGATGAAAATAGAAAATGGTTATTTGTGAAAAACGCTATCATTTGGTATCAATATTGCATGATTATCTTGCTTGATTTCAAAATCCCCAAATCTGGAAATTTGGGTTTATACTATGGTTGTTGAAATTGATGATGATTATTGATGATTTTGAGGCTGTATGAATTAATGAAGAACACAAGGATGAGGTTAAAGAAAAATAGTTTAGATTTTGGGAATTATAGTAGGTTCGAAAATTCACCAGAAAATATATAAAAATAATTTGGAGGTGAATTTTATATATTGTGTTCATATATGGATTTAGTTTTTTTAAAACAAACGGGGATCAATTTCAAGTTGTATAAAAATATATATGAATTTTTAACTGAGGAAAGGTCAGAAAAGTCGGACAGCAGAATTCTGTACAAAACAGATTCTGTTGGTGAACTTTGAAAATTCACCATAAATTGTACAGAATGAATTAGAAGTAGTTATTTATATGGATAGATTCGTATTCGAGTCTAGTTTTTAAATAAAGAAACATAATTGAATTTCAGTGTCTATATCAATACAGAATAATGATTCTTTAAGGGTAGTACGAGTTGTTTGAATTCTGGAAAATTGATGGGTTATTGTATAAGTGTTGTATAATTGATGTACTATTCTGGAATTGTTGTTTGAGAATTGAAAAGAGTGTTAGATGTGAAATTGATTATTTTGGGAAGATTGAAATGATTGGTGATTTAAGTACAACAATTGCATAGTTGGGGTACTTAAATGTATTTATGCTTTTGTAAAAGCATTTGAATGGAAATAATTTCAATGTTGGAATTATTGGTATTAAGAATTTAAGTGGTAAAATGGTGAAGACCATTTTGAGTAAATGGGAAAAGTTGGTTCCAATGTTATAAGGAATTATTAAGAGTTAAATATTTTGATAGATGATGAATTTCAAATATAGTATGGAGATATGATGGAATGTATTTATGTTAGTAAAATACTAACATATGGATTATTATGAATTTGTGATTTATACAGATTGTGATTGATTTGTAATCGAAGCAAATCAAATATAAAAGGGCTTATTGTGGACAATAGTGAGGCTTATATATTTTGAAAGACATAAAGTGTCAAGGTGAGTGCAATACATGCATGAAATTATACATGGATGTTTTATACATCATAAGGAAGACTTGCGATATGTCGACCTTGTTTATATCGACATGATTTTATATCATTTTTTATAAATTGACATTGATATGTCAGAGTATGAAATTAAAATGCATTGATCACTGATTTTTGCATATGATTTTACCATGAATGTTATTTCGGGTATGAACTGCCCCATTGTTAAATATTGATAATATACTTTGCCATGGATGAATCAAATAAAATAGACTGTATGCCCAAGTCAGTTATTGAGGGACAGGGTATAGTTGGCATGCCATAGAGTCCAGCAGCAGGCTGCATATTCGGGAATACACTAAAGGATACCTAGTGTATATGGTGGGCACGACCTTATGTGTCATATTCGGGATAGCACTACGGTGCTTATATTTGACTCGTGTACCCAGGGTCCTCAGGGTTGAATATTGGGCTATAGGCTATGGTTTATGGTTTATTGCTTAATAAAAGGTAAGCATACAAATAAGCTTACGAGCTTTTGGAATAATGGCAAGTATATGGGTAAAATAAGCTTACGAGCTTATGGAATTTAAATGGTAAGTATTTTGGTAAAATAAGCTTACGAGCTTATGGAATAAATGGTAAGGGATTTTATATTATTTTGATCATGGTAAAAATGATTTTATGGAAACTCAATTTTTGACATTGAAAATCATGCATGAATTGTATTGCACTGTTAAATGTTTTAATTGCCTCACTAAGTTTATACTTAGCGTGTGATGATTTTCACGCGTAGGTAAAAAGCAAAGAATAAGAATAAAGAGTTCAGAATGACATCAAGCATTGAGAGGTATATTTCAATATCAGTAAGACATCCAATTGTGAAATTTGATTTAGATAGTGGCATGTAATTTGATAATGTTATATTTATTTTGTTGAATAAATTTTGGAAATTGTTATAGTGATGAAAGGTTAATTTTTATGAGATTTATATGAAATTTTTGAAAGTTACTGTAGCATGTCCAGTATGAAAAAGGGGTGCCGATTCCCCTGCTACAGGGAATCGATTCCCCCACTGTTCACTGTTCGGGTACTATTCACTATTCATAAATAAAAATATTTTGAATTAAATTGGTTACAACGAAACGTAATTTTTATGATATGAAAATTTATAATATCATTTACTATTTTAAGAAAATAAATTTTAAATCGCTTTCGAATCGTAAAATGGTTTTAGAAATTCGGATAACATCTATAATCTGTATAGGTATAATTATACGGGTTACAGGTGTTACAGATATAACCAGATTAAGACAAATCCTAAATATTTGGAAAAGACCACATTTTTCACAATGTGGGGAACTTTCTGCTACAAGGTGATGCCCTTCGGACTAAAGAATGTTGTGGCAACAAATCAAAGAGCCATGGTGACCTTGTTTTATGACATGATGCACAACTAAATTGAGGTTTATATCGATGACATGATTTTCAAAGCACAAACTGAAGATGAACATGTCGAGAATCTAAGAAAGCTCCTTCAAAGATTAAAAAAGTTCCAGATGAAACTGAACCCCAACAAATGTACCTTTTGGGTAACATCCGGAAAGCTGTTATGCTTCGTGGTTAGTAGGAGAGGTATCGAAGTCGATCCAGATAAAGTCAAAGCCATCCATAATTTACCTCCACCACAAACAAAGAAAGAGGTTCAAGGTTTTTTGGGCAGGTTAAATTACATAGTGTGGTTCATATCTCAATTGACCTACAAGTGTGACCTAATTTTCTGCCTTCTTCGAAAAAATAACTCTAGAACATGGGATGAGAATTACCAGACTGCATTCGAGAAAATAAAAGAATACTTATCTCACACTCCTATCATAATGTCCCTCATTCAGGGTAAACTTCTATTCTTGTATTTATCTATATTCGAGAACTCAATGGGTTGTGTTCTGGGTCAGCATGATGAATCCGAGAGAAAGGAAAGGGTCATTTACTACCTGAGTAAGAAGTTCATTGATTGCAAAATCAGATATCCTCCCATCGAAAAGCCCGATGGTAGATGTTGTTATCTGAATTTGACATCGAGTACGTGAGCCAAAAAGCTATAAAGGGAAATGCCATATCGGATTTCTTAGCAAGCAGAACTGCTGAAAATTTCAAGCCACTAGACTTTGACTTCCCAAACGAATATTAGCATGGCCCCTACGTAAGGATGACACGCACAAATCGAGAAATGGTCCAAATTTTTTCTCCACTAGATTGGGGAGTATTCCTTTTCCCTCTCTTTGTTTTTAAATTCAATATATGTTTTGGGACAAAATGGATTAAGTGAGGGGAAAGATAAGTATGTCGCCAAATTTTTCCTTAACTTGTTTGATTGTTTGAAATTGAGTTATTCTGATATTGATGTGTTGGGATCATTGGTTGCTAGCCTTGAACTTCACTTTATACTCTTGCTTCCTTTTGGATTGTGATCATGTTTTGATCGAATTTAATTTGCATGATTGGTGATTGGTATAGCTGGTGAATTTTTTGTTAAGTATAGATATTTCATGCTTTTGTCGATAGAGATGAACTTGACTCAATGCATATAAACTTTTCTTGTGAGATTTGAGCCTAACGAGCATACATTTTCTTTCTTGCTCATTGTTTGACTTGTGTGTGCCAGACTAATTAGGATGTTCTAGAACTTGTAATCACAATCATATCGAGACTACATATTTAACGTAATGTTTTAATTTGATAGGAGCACCTAGGATAAACCCACTATTCCCAAAAAAGCCTACCCATTTACATACCACTAGTGAACCATATTTGAGCCTATTTCCATTTCTTTGTTTTACATCTTAATTAAACCCCAAGCCTTTCTTTTTTATATTTTTGCTCTCTTTTCACACCCTTACCGAGACTTGAGATCTTGTATCACTCTTGTTCCATGAAAAAAAGAAAAGAAAAAAATCATTGTTTCGAAAAAAAAAGCAAGTTGTTCACTGTTTCAAAAAACACCTTCGTTAAAAAAAAGAGGGGAAAAAATAGATCGTTTCAATTGTCTTTCATCTATTCTTTTTCCTTGTTTCATTATACTTCATGTTAATTCGTGGATTGTTCTTAATTATTTCGATCTCTTGTTTCGGTATTTTAAACTTTTCTTTTTGGCCTTTTCCCTACCCTAACCTAAGACCCGATACACCTTGTTTAAAGACCCCTTGATTATTGCATTATGTTCATTTTTCGTAGTGGAGACTTGATTGGATTCCAAGCCTATGGTAATGTTTTGATTAGTTTCGGTTTGAGCGATTTCATTCAACCCAAACACTTTGAGCGGATATGTGTGAATTTTTGTGAGGTATTGAGTCATGTTTCATTGAAATTGACAATTAATTGGGATGTCTTGCTTACTTTAAATTTTCTTAGTTGTGTCTTTGCTTGATTGTAACTTGAATTCAGCAAATGTCATGGACTTAGTTCGATTGGAAGTTTGAGGAATAAATTGAAATTGAATATGACAACTTATGATTTTGACATGTTAATTGAGGAATGCTTGAAGATAATCATTGAATAAGTGAGGGGGAATTTGATAAGTGTTTAATTTATTAAATATTTTTCTTTTAAATTACTCCTTAATCATTTTTTCGTTTTAATTCATTTTCTGTACAGGATGTCAGATTCTGGAAATTGCACTAAAAGGAAGGTATTCTGCAATTGTTTTATTATTTGGTCACGACTCTAGGCATGACACGGTTTGACGTGGAAGTTTCTAGAAGATATTTGGAAGCCGATCATGGCTTATGCGCCATACCTGAGATAACTGAAAGGCATCGCCCAAACCAATACTAGAATTAAAATTCTATACATCGGATTTAAACATGGTGGAGAATCCAAGATCAAGATCAGAAATTCAAGAATCCAGAATCAAGAGTCATAAGGATTGACAACAAGATATTGAAGATTTCCCTCCAAATTATTCTTGTTAGAGTCAATGTCAACTTCACAGCGAAAGACATTAAACTTGAGCCAATGCAATTTTTAAGATTAGATTTCAACTTCACAACGAATGACATTCAATTCAAAGATCAATTTCATAGCGAATGAGTCACCCACAATTTCAACTTCACAGCGAAAAATATTAATCTCAAAGCGGTTCAATTTATAAGATTGAATTTTAACTTCACAACAAATTATATCCAATACAAAGCTCAACTTCACAACGAAAGAGCCACGTACGATTTTGACTTCACAACGAAGGATATCGTACCCAAAAGATTGACCCAACTTCACGAAGAATGAGTCATCTGTAACACAAAAACCAGTTTTATACCAAAGTCTTCAGGTCAAATGTTAGCTTCACGACGAAGTATATTGGGCTAGAAGACGATCCAGAAGTGACTTTCAAATGCTTTGAGCCCGGTTTCAACTTCACGACGAAGGATATCGTGCTCAGGATTTTTCAGTTCAAAGCTCAACTTCACAACAAATGAGCCACCTACGATTTCGACTTCACAACAAAGGATATCGTACATCAAAGATTGACCCAACTTCATGATGAATGAGTCATCTATAACACAACAATAAAAAACCAATTTCATACCAAAGTCTTCAAGTAAAATTTCAGCTTCACGATGATGTATATTGGGCTAAAAGATGATCCAGGAGCGACTTTCCAATGCTTTGAGCCTGGTTTCAACTTCACGACGAAGGATATCGTGCTCAGGATTTTTCAGTTCAAAGCTCAACTTCACAACGAATGAGCCACTCACGATTTCAAGTTCACGAATAAGGATATCGTGCCCAATGGATCGACTCAATTCCACAGCAAATGAGTCAACTGCAACAACAAGGAACTATCTTCTAACCTAAGTCACATAATAGCTCAAGGCGAGAAGGGTTATCTATCAACAAAAACCTTCGAGTTCGATTACATTCAGCTCGAGGGCATATCAACCACATGGTAGCATCGAGGAATTACTTTCCGGTTGAATTTGCAAGCTGAGGTCTTTAAACCAAGAAGAAGACCAAGGTTGACTATAATTTGGCCACAAGAAACCACCTTCTAATTCAAATTCTAAACTACATGAAGAAGGATATCATTTCAAGACTGATCCAACTTCGTGACGGAGAAGTCAGCTGCAACTACCGAATGAAAATTTGTGTCATTTTATCTTTGTCCTATTTTTCCTTACATGAAAAAGGACAAAGAGGGGCAGCTGTAGACACCCATTTTCGTCCGGGGCTTATTTAGTATATATATTAATATTATATTTTATCTTTGTATTTTAGTTTAAATAGATGTTAGTATTTCAATTAGGATTTAGGATATTATTTTAAATATTATTTTATTTTATCTTTGTTTTAGGTATTTTAGTTTAAATAGTTTTAAGTGTTTTAATTAGGATAAAAGATATTATTTTAAGAATTATCTTTAGCTTGTTTTTAGGAATTTGAAGGCGATAAATATCCTCTCAAGGTAAGCCTAGAAGACACACATCTGAGCTCACACACATCTGAGAATAAAATATCCTTCTTCTCTCTAGCTTTCTCTCTATTTTTCGTACACTTCTTTTTTTTCTTTTAAATTTCGTTTTCCACAATTATGCTAAATATGACTTTGGTCATGCTTAGCTAATTTGTTTTAAGCCGAAGGCTAAAGCGAAGGCTCAATTCTAAACGTGAGAATTCATATTTGACTTTCTGAGAACGCACTTAGCAAAATTGTATGCTAAGAGAAAACTGAGATCAAAACCAATTATTGTTGAAACCACATAATCCGAGTCGGCAGCAAAGAATTGTCCTTGTAAACCGACGTGAATTTTGAAGAAAAGATATATTTCGATGATCAGAGGAATTTGAGGCAAAGTTGAAGTCTGAGGCTACTTACACTATAATTTTCTCTTTATCTCAACCTTTTTAGATTATTTATTTTCTTTTTATTTAATTCTTATCTTTTATTTTAAAAATAACTTTTAAAAACTCATTTTTATCTTTACTACCATTATTTATTATTTCATTATATTTTTCTTTTTTATTTTATTTTGTTTTATCTTTATTTTCTTTTTTATTTTATTTTATTTTATTTTATTTTATTTTTATTTTCTCTTTTAATATTTTTTTATATTTTATTTCTTTTCTTAAATTTAATATTATCTTCATTTATTTTATTTTTTCTTTTAACATTTTTATAACATTTTTTAAATTTAATATTTCTTTCTTTGATTTATTTTTTAAAATTTAATTTTTATTTGATATTATAATCTAACGTTTTCAACTTTTTAGAGGTGATTTCAATCGTTCAAAGGTAAGTAATTTAAATCGAATCTTTATATTTTAATTTTTGTAATTAAGACAGCCGACAAATTAAAATGGTACCGAAAGGGCAGTTCAATGGTGCCTTCCTTGACTGTAACCATTTGACAAAGAACGCTCAAAGAACAAATCGATGTTCGAAAGACTCTTAATCATTTGACAAAGAACGCTCAAACACCCTGTAGTCACCGATGTTCGAACTCGAGATCTCTTAGAATAATAATCATCTCTTTAACCATTGATAAGCCTGTAAACAAATCGAACGTTCAACGAACCGTTTATGAACTGTTCGGCAAGAAGTCCATTTATATCCGTTTATTTATTAAACGAACGAATATAAACAATATTTTATAACTAAAACAAAGCAGGACGAAGACAGTAAAATTAATTTATAAGTAATTAATCATGCACACTGATATGTTTGAATATATATATATATATAAATTGTTTATTATTATAGATTAAATTTATCTAACTCATAAATTATTATATGAAACATTTAAAAGTAATTTTAATAAAAACAACTTACCACGTGTATTATAAAAGCCTTGTCATGAGAATTGAGTAAATAAATACATCTCTTTCATTTAAATCACATTATATAATCGTATATAAAAAAGAGAAAATAACATCAGTGACCAAAAATCCCATATAATATACGATTTTAATCAACTTTTTCCGGATTTGCCAAAATGACCAACAAAATCACAATGCGATCGCTAATTCGCAACACGATCTCCATTATCGCAAATTAGTTTCCAGATTCGCAACGCGATTATGACTATCGCAATGCGATTTTTCAATTTCGCGTTGCGATTTTCCAATTTCGCGTTGCGATTTTCCAATTTCGCGCTGCGATTTTCCCAATTCGCAATGCGAATAAGTAAATCGCAATGCGAATTTGGAAAATCGCAATGCGATACTGACTATCGCAACGCGATAATACAAAATCGCAACGTGATACTGACTTTCACAACGCGATACTGACTTTCACAACGCGATTCTGACTTTCGCAACGAGATTCTGACTATCGCAACGAGATAATACAGAATCGCAATGCGATTTTCAAAGTTCGCAACATGTTTTAGTTTCGCAAGATCCTTCTGAGTGGGACATACCAGATGACTTACAAACAGTTTTGCCACCAGCCATGGACAGAAGGCTACCTGGCCGACCAAAAAGTCACGATCGTATACCGTCTAAGGGTGAAGAGAAGAAGAGATCGACATGTAGTCGGTGCAAGGAAAGTGGTCATACAAGGTTGACATGTGGTTCACCAGTTCCATCACAATCATCTTTTCCTCTACCAAAATATGGATCCTCATCAAAATCCAAAGCTCATATGGTGTCAAGCAAAAGGCAATCAAAATCGCAATCATCTTCAAAATCCCAATCACAACCGGCTTCACCTTTTGGGACTGTTAACTTAGGTGATTTTTAAATGCAAACGTTGTATTATGTGTATTTTATGTGTGCACTTTTAACATTTTCAGTTAGGCATGTATTAGTAACTTGAGTTTGAACATTGCTATGATCTGTTCAGTTGTTATCACTTATTAGACATTCATTTGACTATTGCAACGGGGAAATCGCAACGCGAAAATGACTATCGCAACGCGAAAATGGCTATCGCAACGCGAAAATGGCTATCGCAACGAGAAAATCGCAATGCGAAATGAAAATCGCATTGCTATTTTCTCGTTGCGATTTTCATTTCGCATTGCGATTTTCATTTCGCATTGCGATTTTCATTTCGCATTGCGATTCTCTCGTTGCGATAGTCAGTTTCGTGTTGCGACAGTCTGTTTTGCCTTCAACATAATGCATATTGAAAATAAACAAATCAACTATTACATTTCAATCAATTAAACAAGCACAAATAAGAATTATGTACACATCAATTAAAAAAATCAACATTTACAAATCATTTTTTACAAATCAATTAAACAATCAAAAAATAATAATAATTCTTATTTCCTCATCAATTATTGAATCAATGAATCAACTTTTGCACCCGTACATCCATTTCACGAAGTTCACTTAAGGATTAACCTGCAGAAACCAAACATTTGCTCAAACAAGACTTCCTACACATCTAAAACCTACAAACAGCAAATTATTGAATTCTAGATACTTAACCAAACATTTTCAAACCAAAAGGAGTATATATGTTAACAAAACTTGCATTTGACTTACCAGTTAACAATGGATACTTTCATAACGCGGATGTAGGTAGGCAGAGTCTCGAATATATCGCTCTAGCCATATAATGCCGAAACCACAAGCCTACTGCAGCTCTATCTCTATCGGTGGGAGGTAGAAACTCTGTGCTTCTCGTCGTCAAACGCGCCAAACACATGCATACGAGAGGACCACAATCCCCTCTGGCTCCCGGCGATTGTTGTGGCGCGGTCTCATCTCTGACAACTGTGACATTGAACTTCTTTAGCTTCTTGTGTCCAGAATAAGTCCAATAATTAATCCCATCCAAGAATTTAGCCAAATGAGAGCTCTATCCCTTGATAATATCTCTCAAATCAGACAGTGATATGTAATTTATCATGCTGTCATATACTATTATCTTCAGGGATGGGAGCTGAAGTTGGACGAGAAGCCAATGACGACATTCCAAAACAGGGATAAACACCTGCAATCATAAGTAATAATTCATTTATTTGCGCACTTATTTATGAACACCTTTAAAAAATTTAAAAAATAAACACTAACCTTATCGGCCTCCCACCATGCAGGATAAAGTTTAGTTTGTCCATTGCCCAACGAAAATGATTCATCTCGTTGATTCTTCAAGTGAACTGCGTGAAAAGCCGCCGGCATTATTGTATATCGCGAATTTTTTTTATTTTTCCTAAGCTTCCTTATTATTAGAAGACGTGACACCCACGCATCGATATGTTGTTTTACAAAAAAGACATATATTAGTGAATTACATTAATTTTTAAAAAAATTAATCAAAATCATATATAAGATAAATATAAGACTTACCTCCCCATCGAAATAGCCACTGTCTTCAACCCCTAATAACACACCCCACCAAGACCGATTAAGCACCAAATACATCTCATCGTTGAGTTTGCTTATGTCAGTGTAACACCCTTGGCTCCGTTCATGTAGATAAAAATCAACTGCGGTCTTAGCCCAAAGGGTATTATCCATAATTGTTTCCGGTAGTTGTCTCCTCTCCACTTCAGATACCGGAAGGGTACTACCCGGTAACTCATACGAGAGCCAACTCTCATCCATCATGTCCGGTAATGGTGGGGGTTTCTCAATAATTCGATATATTACCCCATGTGAATCGGGCTCTGGAATGGTGGGAGGGACCTCTTCAACGATGACAGTGGCCTCTTGAACGATGGGGGGACTCTTGAAGGATGATAGGGGCCTCTTGAACGATTGGAGGGGACTCTTGAGGGATAACAGGTGAGTCGGGCTTCTTCTTGCGGAGTCTTCGCACCATTGGGGTGAACGGATACGTAATAGCACATTCACGTCGTCTGATGCGTAAACTCCGTCGTGCAAGGAAAACCCGACGTAAAGCATCCACCTTATCGAGCCGCTAAAAAAAATTAATACATAAATCAGTAAATAAACAGACATGATATTAAACAAAGACAAATATGTTTCAAACTTGCATTGTATTCACCCAAGTCATTATTCTATCATAGTTCACAAAATGCATCAGATAACATTTCAGAAGTAAGCACTTATATAAACATTTGAAAGGACAACATATATAAACATTCAAGAAGAATAATAGTTTACTTTCGCAACACGAAACTTACTTTCGCAACGCGAAAATGACTATCGCAACGCGGAAATGACTATCGCAACGCGGAAATGGCTATCGCAATGCGAAATGAAAATCGCAACGACAAAATCGCAATGCAAAATGAAAATCGCAACGACAAAATCGCAACGCAAAACACAAATCGCATTGCGATTTTCATTTCGCGTTGCGATTTTGTCGTTGCGATTTTCATTTCGCATTGCGATTTTGTCGTTGCGATTTTCATTTCGCATTGCGATAGCCATTTCCGCGTTGCGATAGTCATTTTCGTGTTGCGAAAGTAAACTATTCTTCTTCTGCAAATTGAAACTTGAATGGATTGCATTACTTTAACCAAAAGACAAAAACAAAACCAAAAACAAATACTAATAAAAACAGTTTAGCAGTATTGGAAGCAACCGAATGAATTTATTAAGCAATCTAAGTAAAATGGTTAATCTAAGTGAAATTACGAGTAAATTTATCATCAAGTTAAATATGAAAAATCTTAAACTTACCTCGTTGCGTAGAGTATGAACCGCATTCTGCAACGATGCTACCATCTCACGTAGAGCGGCTACCTCACCACGTAAAGTAGACACCACAACACGTCATGCACCATCGTCTTTGCGTAAAGTACCGACCTCCTCACGCAAGGCATTGACCTCATCACGTAACTCCCCTAACTCATCCCGTGGAGGTGGAGGTGGAGAACATGGAGATAAACGTCGTGGCATCTTTGTCGGTCGCCTATCTTGCGGTGATGGTGGAGAAGAGGCTCGATGATGTGACAGAATAGGTGATGGCTGTCGTTGTGGAGATGTATAGTCGGGTCGATCAGGTGATGGCTCTGGGTGAGGTGATAGCTCTGGGTGAGGTGATGGCTCCCGAAGTGGAGGCTGCTCATCATCCGTGCCATCAAAAAAAACGCTTACTAGCTTGCCACCAATCAGTGGCAAGCTCAGCTTCTGTGGGTGTCAGCCTCTGTAATGGAGTGTTGGCCTCCTAACAATATAAAAGCTCAAAAAAAGTTAAACGTGTACTAGTAATAACTTATTTATAAACATATGGTAGTATTTATGTTAACTTACATTATTTATTGTCGTATATCGTAGTAAATCTTCCCATTGCAAGGTCTGTTTCCTCTTCCAGGAAATAGCCCTGGGAATATCATTTGAAGTTTTTATTGCATATGTCTTCATGGCGGGAAAGGCCTCAAATATCCAAATCTACAAACAATATAATAACAAACATTAGTAATTGTTAAATAATTACTTATAATTTTGGAAACATTATATAAAAATTCTTACCTTAAAGGCCCAAATAAAGCCTGTCAAAGTGTATTTGGAACCATCGCCATGCAAACTTTTTCGATCATCCAAGGCAGATGATAACTTATTCCATGTAGCTTTCCATAAATACGAGCCCCACGGAAACAGGTTCCATGCATTTAGGTCTTCTACCAATTTAATTAGATCATTCATAATATGTTGTCTGGCCTCTCTGCCTAAAAAGCCGGCATGCAAAAGTATTAGAAGGCATACTCGGACAACATCGACGTCATCCATCCGAGTAAAACCATCTTTCTTATTCAATAATCTCGTCAGGTCTTCCACGTGTAGATTCGGCCTCTCCAGCTCAGGAAAAACCCGGGATAACCATGATGGGCGGGTAATGTGTCTAGTGTACCGACCTACATCATCGTGTCTGAAGCGTAGACCGGTGATTAAGCAAAACTCCTCCCGCCCAAAACACGTATACACCGGTGGAAAATCAAACCATATCTCTTCATCACGACGTTGTATAGTATCAGGTAGATCCCTAGTCATGGTTTGAAGAAACAGGTGTGTCAACATCGCATCTCCACCGGGATGTTGTACTTTCAGCCATGGCCCGAAGCAAGTATCCTCAAACATTTTTCTTTGTGCAGGTGAAAGCTTCGACGCAATTGTTTTGGCCAAGCTGACTTTATTTCTTAAGGTCAATTGAGCCGAATAAAAGTTCTACAAAAACAATAAACATACTAAGTTAGATATACCAAAAACGACACTGTGAAGATATACCAAAAACAATAATAAACATAAAGAGTAGTAGTTTATTCTTCAAACTTAAATTTGCAACACTGTGAATTTCTTATTTGTCTTTGTTTTTTGGTTGAAGTAATGCAATTCATTCAAGTTTCAATTTGCAGAAGAAGAATAGTTTCTGAAAATGAAAATCGCAACACGAAAATGACAATCGCAACGCGAATTTGACTATCGCAACGAGAGAATAAAATCGCGTTGCGATTTTGTCGTTGCGATTTTCATTTCGCGTTGTGATTCTCGGTTGATTTAATAAGCAATCTAAGTGAAATGGTTAATCTATTATTGAAATTACCAGTAAACTTATCATCAATTTCAATATGAAAAATCTAATAATAATGCAAAAATTTCAAAAAGAAAATAATTAAAAAAACTAACCCTCGGTGGTTGATTTGGTTGATTTTCCATTTCTGATTATGAGGGTGGCTCTGAGAGATGGAGATAGACGGATTTCGCTGGAGATGGGGACGGATTTTGTCGGAGATGGGTGAGAGAGTGAGAGATGGAGATGGGATTGAGTTGTGATTTTAGGTTTTAGGTTATGAGTTGCGATTACGGGATATACTGTGGACGGTTCAGTGTTCCAATATATTAATATTCGTGTTTGGAATTTGAAAATAAAATACGCTTTGCGATACTAATGGCGCTTTGAAAATCGCATTGTGATTATGTATTATCTCGTTGCGAAAGTCAGTATCGCATTGCGATTTTGTATTATCGCGTTGCGATAGTCAGTATCGCATTGCAATTTTCCAAATTCGCATTGCGATTTACTTATTCGCATTGCGAATTGGGAAAATCGCAACGTGAAATTGGAAAATCGCATTGCGATAGTAATAATCGCGTTGCGAATCTGGAAACTGATTTGCGATAATGGAGATCGCGTTGCGAATTAGCGATCGCATTGCGATTTTGTTGGTCATTTTGGCAAATCCGGAAAAAGTTGGTTAAAATCGTATATTATATGAGATTTTTGGTCACTGAGGTTATTTTCTTTATAAAAAAAGTAATTGCTCGTATGGATCAAATTATCTTAAAAGTCAAATGATTTATTATTATTTTTTAAGATTTTAAATTCGAACACTACATATATATATATATAAGAATATAAACGTACATTATTAAATAATTACACCTTTAAACACATAATATATTATATTCACCTCAAATTTATAAAAAAAAATTACTCATTATCTATCAGTCTAATAATTCAATAATATATATGATTAAATTACTGGGGTGGAACGTTTGAATGAAAGATAGTGCATGAAATGAAACGGTGTCTTTTTAATTACAAAATGATTATTTTTTAATTAATTTGAGTTGAATACAAGATAATATATATTTAAAAAAAATTTCAATCATTTGACAATAAATATTTAATTATACATGCAGATAATATATTCGAATCTAGGACCTCTAGTAATAACAATCATCACCTTAACTATTGGGGTTACTTAATTCATACGCGTAAGGATTATTTTTAATTATAAGTATTATATATATAATACTCTTTAACCACAGATAGATCGAAATGGACAATTAAAGAAAATCGTCTTCTTAAAAATTTCAAATTATAATATATTTTAGATATTTATTGTATTTTTTTATTAACAATCTATTTTTATCTCTTAAAATTTTATTATTTATCCTTTATAAAATTTTAAAAAATTATCTTATGACACAAATTCATACCTCCATTCCTATCTTCGACCAAACTTAAACTAATAGGAAAACAATAAGTAATTCATTTCTTTCATTAACTAAACTAATAATATTAAGCACAATTATTTTATATATATAAGTTTATGTATTTATTATGAATAAAATGATACCAACTCATTGAAAGTAAATAATTTGATAAAATTATTAGTCCATGAAGATGTATGATCATTGTATAAAACAGTGAAAGAGACAGTTTTTGGAATGATAGAATGGTACATGGGACTGTGTTCCAAAAATGAGTGTTACGCATGATGGATCGAGATGTGTTAGGTGCAGTCTCACCTTTTAGAAATTTTAAATATTTTTTATATATTAAATATTTTTATATATTTTATATAAATTATTTGACTTTAGGAGTTTTATAATCTCACACCCTTTCAATTTTTAATATTCACACGCCGACACAAATTTTTGCAACCGGTGTTACGTGCATAAATTGTGTTAGAGTAAAGTGATGCTAAACTTCCACGTCTCCCATACTCCTTTCCAAGTGTGCAATCCATATTCAAACACCACATTCAATTATTTGCTCTCCTTTGCCATCATATATATACAAATGTTAGGAAAGAGAAGAAGATTAAGAGAGAATGAGAGCTATAGTGGGTATCGATGAGAGTGAGGAGAGCTTCTATGCTCTGCAATGGGCGGTGACTAACCTTTTCAGTGCCGGTGGGGAACCAAACATGGTGACTCTTGCTCATGTTCACCAACCATCCAAGCGCTATGGGGTGGCTCCTTCTGCCATCCCCGCCGGAGTTGGAGTTACTGTTTTCCCATCAACAGCGGTGGGGGATTCAGAAAGGAAAGCTGAAGAACAGGCTTCAGCTTCTATACTGTCACAGGCTTTGGAGATATGCAGCAACAAGGTGTGGCAACTCTTCAAGGTGTTTGATTTACAGTGTGTTTTAGATTAATATAGTTTTGATTGTAGGTGAAAGCAGAAACAGTGATAGTGGAGGGGGATCCTAAGGATATGTTATGTGAAATCAGTGAGCACATGAATGTTGACCTCCTTATTGTTGGCAGCCGTGGGCTTGGAAGGATCAAAAGGTGAGCTTTTTCTTTTATTCTGCGATGGATTACTATTTGTCTTTCAATTGCTGATAAAATGGAAAAAAACAGGGCATTTTTGGGAAGCGTGAGTGACTACTGTGCACACCATGCAAAATGTGCAGTCCTGATTGTGAAGCCACCCACCAAGGACTAAATTAATGGCCCATTCAACAATCTTATCTTCTTCTTCTTGAGTAATGTGTTATATAGGACATCTGTATTGAGTGATGTGTTTGCTTGTAACTCTGTATCTGTACTGCATATGTTTATATTTTTTCGAATTGAGTGGACTGCTTGTAAGCTGATGTGGCAATGGAATAGAATATTGATGGATTAAAATAAGTTTGGAGAAAATGTTATTCCACTTTGATCTAAACAGATTAACATCAAATAATTATTGTTTTATTCGTTTCATCTATCAAAACGCATCCCACTTTTAAACCAAGGAAAGCAAGTTATAAAGGAAAGAGAAACACCAACTCTCCCTCCATATCTTATGGTTTTATAAATGTTGGGTTAATTTCTCTCTCAAACAGTATATATATATATATAAACAAGCAATCTTAATTTAAAAGAACGAACTACCCTAGCCGATTTACTCTTTCCACCCCCCCCCCTTTCTGTACCAGTTTCTATAGAGAATCAATTTTTTCTTTTCTAATTTTGTTTAAAAGGAAATCAAACCTTGTCCAATAAGGTTAGGTTCATCTCCCTCCTCTCACTCTCCTTTCATCTTGACACTGATTCGACACGATTTTGATATTGATTTGATATTTTCACTTTCTAATAAGAAATAATAGCTTTTATTCAGAAACAAAAAACTACATGCATGATTTTTTTTTTTTTTGAAATAGTCGGGGTGATTATTGTTGTTATTATAGTTATACTGTGATACAGGCATTCCCTAAATACTTGGATAGTCAAAAATGAAATTATAAATAATACAACCATTAATACCATATTTTATTATCCGACGCTGACCACTTTTGTGTTTGGAAAAGAAAATCTCCTTGGTTATGCATGGATCGGTCGTCTACAGAAGAAACCATAAACGAAAAATAAATCTAGAAAAAGAAAATGGATGCTATGGTTTCAGCAAGTTCATGTATTGCAGACAGTAGTAGTTCCAGTTCTTAATCCTCCTTGTTGGAAATACTATACACTAGCCATTTGACCACAAATTACATTATGCACATTCAGGTGCGAGGACTAAGCCGCTTGAAATCAAGCTCCATGGCAATGGCATGGACGGTCGTTTAAAAGTCAAAAGGGGTTCAATTTTGCAGGTCAGCCCTGTAAAAAAAACCAGAATAAGACAAGAAAACACCAATAACGTGAGGATTCAAGTATGTAATGTACCTGCTGGCTCATAAGAATTTCCACAGCCACGTTAAGATCTCCATCCGCAGCTGCTATTGCAACTTCTACTTGTGTCTGAAACAAATACCAATTCCATATTCAAACACAACTGATAATGAGGGTGCGTTTTGTCAGTGTAAAAATGAGCATCGACTTTTCCTTTCAACCTATATTACCCTGCCTCTTCATTTTTACTAAACTGCCCATGTTTAACATGCATATCCGACATTCACAATCGAGTTCGAGTAGCATAGCTTGCAACCACCAGCTCAATTTTTTTATATGCAAGGGTATTAACATATGTAGACATCACATAATTACTGAATTACAAAACCATGTTCCTCACAGAAAAGCAACCTATGGATGGCTGCACAAATTTTGTTGGCAACACAAGACATGCAAGAACATCATATAGAACGTATATGTTGGAGAAACAAACATCTTATAGAAAGCTATAAAAAATGCAAAATGGAAGTGATCTAACTGTTACCCTTTCAAAACCCATTGAAACGAGTCTTTGGATTTGTTCCTCAGAAGCAACCTGAGGCATCTGGCAGACATGAAAACCAAAAGAAGGATTAAGGACCTTATTAACCTTAAAACAAACTATAAACAGAAATAAGAATGATTCTTAAACAAGAGAAAGAAACCTGGGGAAGCGGATAACCTCCAGCACCAGCTGCAACTACGTCATTCACTTGCGACTGCCTGAAAGATGAACAAGAACATGAATGACCTTTCAATCATATACAAACCGAAGAAGATTCACTGCCATAATAAACAACAAAAAATGTTACACGGTCTCCGGGGCAACTAAAAAACCCAATAAGATCATAAAAGTTATTACTAGACCAAATATAGTTCCAGGAACGGGTGCTACGATTTCCAAACCAGAAGTGCACGACATTAGCCAGATTGATATTGGCTTATTTCTAAACTAAAGAGGAAAAAAAGGCACTGACACTATGCCAATTTGAGCCCAGTAAGTGAAATGAAAACAAGACGATGACAGAAACTTCCTGATACCTTTCATTTAAAAGCCTGGCCCCAGCACCAACCGCTGCAGTATCTGGAGTAGTGGGCCTACTATTATCCAAAAGTCTAGCTTGTAGGTTTGAATCTGAACTGACAGCAGCACTTTGAACAGAACCAAGAGTTCTGGCTCTCCCAGGAAATCTGGGATCTTCTTGAGCTGACTGCATGTTATTGAAAATGATCACATTAGTTTTTCTTTGACCAGGCTTCTTCCGGGACAACTGGCACAAGGGTGCCACAGTTCAAGTTAAAGCACAAAATTAAATTGTGAATACAAGATCATTGTGTCATATTCTTCAAAGTTGCCTTCCAATATGAAATGAAATCACGATAAACGTGTAATGACATTTACTCCAACAAATGCATGAGATTCAGACTCATGATAGAAAAATAGGAAGAATCCTATCATCACAACTTAAATTTGTCGGTTACAAGGAAAAAGACAGGCACTGTATGCATTAAGATTCAAAAGCAGCCACTGCATGAAAATATAATAAAGTGCACAAAAGTTCTTGACCAAGAAAAAGAACAATATAAAATCATCCAAGTAGGATTGAATCAAAACCTGAGCAGATGTCTCCCTCTGTGGCACCCAGGAAGACGTGTTTCTCCAAACGTTTCCAGAAAATAGTCCACTGTTTAACAAAAATTATCAGATGAAATTATCACAAGAGTGGATGAAAGCAGAATTTGAACAAGGAAAGAAATGTACCTGGAGGGTGAATTTTGAACAGTGTAAGCGGGGATGTAGGCTGAAGGATTTCCACCACTGCATAAAATAAATTTGGGCCGCCTCACACAGCTTGCCTAAAGAGGGTTTGGATAGCCTTGGATTTATTAATCATAAAATCATTTCCGGAATTAAGCAGCAAATATTCTATTCAGCGCATTATTGTAAATATCTAAGTGGTGCTGCATACAACCATCTAAAAAGGATAAACGATTAATATATGATAAAACCTTACAGTAGTTCATCTGAAAACTTTCAAGTTTCTGATTGTAGGAGAAAAAGAAAGAAACCTTGTCCGGAAAAGGAACGAAGAGAAGAAAACCCACATTATTTGGTAACAAAACATGCCACAAAACAATTTTTATTATCGGGATGGCTTCAAATAATTTTATAGGACCAGGAAAAATAGTGGTTGAACATTTGACCTCCAGATTAAATGGTGAAGAGGGTTTGAGTAACTAACTATAAGAATCCAAATACAAGGATTCTTTGACAGAGATTGCACATGCATGTCTATAAATACATGCTCACGTAGTAGTAGTCAGCTCATTAGATGCAATCCCCCTAGAGTATTTCTTCTTACATAAAGGTAACTAAAAATACAAAACTAAACTAGCAAGTTTCTGACAATAGTTCTTTTGCATGGCTGTGGCTGTGTCAAATAGGAAGTAGTAAAGGAATTAAAAGCTATAGTCTTGATTCAATAACCCTAAGTGGGAGAAACATGCAAATTTTCTCTTTTTAAGAGGTATTCAACCAAGATCAATGACCAAGGCAACACAGAAACCTGTTGAGCTTAATAAATATAAAGCAATATCCCACCTAGCATAAGGTTATCGGCTTGACCATTACCTAATAATAACAGTTTAACACTGAGTTGAAAAGCATACCGTTTGATGTCAGATAGGATTAATGAGATCCTAATCGGACTAAAAGCTAAATGAAGAGAAGAAATTCAAAAGGCATAGTAAAGAAAAATCAATTGTTATTACTAACCAATTCGTCAGAATACTTACAAGCCATGATGAGGACTCAATGGCGGTGTAAAAGGATGGTCCAGGAATGAGGAAGTTGAATAAGCCATAGGTATCTAAAAATGTTGACAACCATTAAAAATTGCCTAGCTTCAACAAAATTTATCACATGATTTCCAGAAAGTACAATGAAGAAAAGGCGAATTTTCATAAATAAATGGGAAGACATACATGCAAAGCCAGACAAAATGCCACAGAGGTGTCCAAGTAATGAGACATTTGTCATAAGCAGCTGGAATACTACCAATAAGATGAATGCATACCTGAAACAAATATTCTGTTATATAGATAGCACAGAACATAAAAGGAAAATAGGAGATACCAAACAATACAGAAGCGACTGCATTTACCATTTAGCAGGAACATTAAAGAGACCAAACACACTGTAAGGAAAAGAAAGTCATGAATCAGTCAAAAGTCATCAACCATTATATTGAACCAAACAAACAACACTTTAGCACCAAGATTCTGAGAATACAAGAGACAGGTATTGGATATCCATCTGCATCATAGACAGTTAATCATGCATTGCATGTAAATGCAGCAAGTTTCTCAGCATGCAGAAATAAACTCCTTCTCATGCATGTACCTCTAGCACATAGTATGCATGTAAACTAACATGCATTAATAGTACGGGGAAAAGTCAACATAATTTTCCAATATTTTTTTAATATAAAAAATAAGGGTAGAATCACAGAATAAAAAAGCTAGTCAAGAAAATTTGTTCCATGGTAGCTATGAAGAAACTAACCTCCTAGACTGAACTCCACTCAGACTTGTCTCTATAACGATCATAGAAAATAAGATTCCAGAGAAGCCTATTGCACACTCATTCATGAAATGGCCATAAGGATGGAAAGGATTATGGGCTGCCACCAAAGCAATAATGAGATGAAATATGGCGTTGCTTGTTGCTAGCAAAATTATCATGAATAACAAGCGAATAGATCCCATGATTCTCTCCAGTTCGGAACCCAAAGGAACCAAAGCCAACATGTTGAACAAAACATGTAACAATGAACCATGGAAAATAATGGAAGTGTATATCCTGTAAACTGCAACAACAATAAATTTTCAGAAAAGTTGGTAAACATCAAATATTACGACATAAAAGAAAAGGCAAATGAAACATATTCATTTTTTTAATTAGTAAATGAATTGCTTCCGTGAATATCTCAGTATGAACATACATTCTTGAACATAAGGCCTATGCAGCCTACACAAGACTGCTGAAAATAATGCTAATTAATAGAGGTCCTCCAGGCCCATCATGTAGTAGATGCTAAACACCAATTTCAGCAAGACAATGACAAGCATCTTCTACATCATGGCATGGAATGAAATAGGGCATTGGATAGGTTTAAGGAATCGGTGGCCACAGCTTTCCAGTGGACACGTAAAAATTGTCAAGACCAACTAATTAGTTGTTCCAAAGAATATTCTTGATTCTAGAATTTTAATTAGCATGATTCTACATCTCAGAGATGTTTCAAAATGCAGGAGGAGGAAAATGGAAGTAAATACTAAATCAAATGATATCCTCATCACAATATGCAGAGAAGCCTGTAAATGTAAGAGCCATCCTATATACTTATCTACCTCCAAAAATGGATCACATCAAGAACATACCTTGAAAATGTGATGCAACAGCCTCTGGCAAGAAGCATATTTCATAAAAAGTATCATATCCAACCAAAAGGCAAATCAAGTAAATAACCCCACAAACAATAACCACAGATGATGTAAGGAACGGAATATTATCCCACCATTGCCCAGCCCTAGTTTGCAGTCCTGCCTGTGCACCAAAATCATTACCCATATAAATTCGCCTCATACAAGGAATTAAAAAAAGGCTCACTTTTACTAATCACAAAACCAAAATAAAATCAATAAAAAGTCAACAAATCCAGCATTCTAAAGCAATCGCCTAATTTTGAACCCCGTTATCACAATAAATCCTTCTTTAGTTTTAATTCTTTCAAATGAAAAGAGCAAAACAAGATTAAGAAGTTAATTGTAAATACCAGCTTAAGTTAATTATTCACCTACTTAATGTCACTACAATCTATCATTAAAAATTAAAACCCATGTTTTGTTTCTGCATCGAAACAAAGGGCCAGAAAGAATAGCAGCAACCTCAAGTGTAATAAGTATAATTAAGAGCAGTCAACTGTATTCAATGGAACTTGAAGAAATTTCTGAGATTCGTTAAACTTCTCCATATTCTTTTTCGTTTCAGGAATTTTCTTAGTGGAAAAAAAAAGAAATAACAACAAAGAAAACCCTAGAAAGAGAGGCAGAAAAGGGAAGAAATGGGTATCGGAGCTTACCTCTGAAACAATGTTAGGTCTCATTTCTTCTTTTAGGCGTAAAAAGCAAGTTAAGATTCCTTCCTATGGAGGAATGATGACTTTTTGTGACGAATAAAGCCAAATAATAAGTTTCTTGAAACCACCACAGACTGGTAGCAAATAGGAAGCTTTCGAGGTTCGAGATCGATCGAGTCTTGCTTTTGTTCTGAAATTCAGTTTCGGATCTTGGGTTGATCCGTCTGTATTTGTAACTTTCAACCAACAGATTTAAGGGCGTGTTTGGATGTTCTCGTTTATGCGTTCGGATCTATCGTTTTCGCTGGTTTTTATTAGATTGTGCACTGAAAACGGCAAATCTCTCTGGCCCCTTTCTCGTTTTAATTTCTGACCATTTTCTATTTCAATTATCAATAATTTAAAATAGGGTAAACTATATGGATGATCCTTATATTTTTGGTATGATCAATTTTAGTCACTAATTAAAAGAAAGAGAGGTTTTAGCCTATTACATTATCAATTCGTTCAATTTTAGTCCATCAATCATTAACTCCGATTAACCTCTTTAATGAAAGTGTTACGTGGCAATTAAAGAAAAATCCATGTGTCCTTTATGTTGTCTGTAACACCCTTAACTCATATCCAACCCGAATACAAGTCTGAGGTGTCACATTGACTTTTCAAACTTTGACTCTTATAGAAAATCCCGGGAATTTTTAAAACTTTCATTAAAACCAAACACATTAATTTACATAAAACCATAAAATACAAAATCGATCAGAGTATTTGTAATTAACACTTATTACATGCCAACATTCTATACATAACCAAGTACATACTTTGTCAATTACTTCTGATTCGATCTTCTAGTAATGATACTGTCTTTACCACTTCTATTCTTACTCTTCTCGTTTCTTGGTACCTACGTGTAAATCACTTACACGCTAAGTCATAGACTTAGTAAGGTATATAAAACATATAATATTTCATATAACATAAATCATACATAAACATATACCATCATTATCATTAAGAAACACACATAACATCATATGGTTCATATAACACATTTCAAGCCACTTACCTTTGATAACCATTTATAAACCCATCGTATACATATCACATTCAATATGTTTATTTGATCTCTTTATTAGCCCATGTACACTATTGAGAACTTAAGGTATGTGAGTACATTGAGGTTGTGCACCAATGTTGTCACCACAGCTCGTATCAATTCCCTCATGGGGCACCGAACCTTAGTTCAGTATTCGTCCGAAGGACCAGTCCATAGATCCCGAAGAACCTAGGTAAACAGTCCATATGTCCCGAAGAACATAGGTAAACAGTCCATATGTCCCGAAGAACATAGGTAAACAGTCCATATGTCCCGAAGAACATAGGTAAACCCTCGACCCTTGGCATGCCAACTATACCACTAGCTCTCTTATCACATAACATGGGCATTAACATTCATAACAGTTCAATTTACTTATTCATATCCTTTCTCTTATGAACATGTATCTTTTCTTTTCAGTCACGTACCAAATATACGTGTAATCATTGATTTTATAATCACATGTTCATTCTCTTCGGTCACATACCATATGTATGTGTAAACATATATCTAATATCCTATAACACGCATCACAAATGCATGTATTCACATAAATCATTTCTTATAGCTTTATTCATATCACATATTCATATAAGCTCATATCTTATTTCACATATATTTTCCATATAACTTATATATCTCATAATCACACAAATCATAACATTGATCACAAACCATAGTAACTCCATCACTGGCTCATCGCAAGCCAAATGTTTATTCAATAATATAAGTACAAATTAAATTGCACTCACCTTAGCTTTGCTTTGATTCGATTCTAATCCTTCAGTTGATTCAGAACGGGATCACGTTCTATATCTACATAATCATACATAGATCTATATCAATATCATAACTAATATACTCTAATGGTTCACTCTTTAGACCAAGAGAAAAGTCAATTTCATCTTTTAATGAAGGTATGCATCGATGCACTACTGATGCATCGGTGC
This sequence comes from Hibiscus syriacus, assembly GCF_006381635.1. Lineage (NCBI taxonomy): Eukaryota > Viridiplantae > Streptophyta > Magnoliopsida > Malvales > Malvaceae > Hibiscus > Hibiscus syriacus. The sequence goes on from NW_024062778.1 coordinate 1,828,474, forward strand.
ATAAAAGGTATTCGATGTAATATTATTGCTGGGATGCATCGATGCACTCCTTATGCATCGATGCACCAATTGCATTCGATGTTTCATTATTAATGGGATGCATCGATACACTACTTATGCATCGATGCATGAATTGCATTCGATGTATTTATTTTAAAAGAGTGCATCGATGCACTTCCTGTGCATCGATACACCTTCAAACGATTTCTGGGTTTTAACCTTGATGCATCGATGCACAATGAATATGCATCGATGCACTCTGCCCAGAATCCTCTTTTTGAACCCGAAAATCATTCATTTTGGATTAAATCCTTCATGTTTCATCCCCTTTTTCATTCTTAACTCTAGTACACATACTTAAACCAATATATATTCATTTATTTCATCTTAAACCTCAAAATCCTATCTTTCATATGTAATTTAATAATTACATCAATTTTGCAACATGATTCAAATCCAATTCTATTACTTCATATCTCTTACTTAGATTGATAACAAGTCAAATCCAACTTTCAATTCTTGTTATGAACTCTATTCCAATATTTCATTCAAGAACCTCTAATCTTTAATATTCTCTATCTCCTTTATCTTTTGATCTTAAGATAACTTAAGCTTTCCTTAAGCTTAGTTATCATCTAATGATCAAAACCCAATCTTAAACTTAACAAATAATTAACTAAGTAGAATACTCACCTTTGAGCTTGGAGATACGGGAGGAGAGGAAGAAGAAGGAGAAGAAGTTCTGGAGAAATATCTCCCTACTTATCTCTTAATAAAGATAAGATAATTATCTTTTAGATAAAAAGACCATTTTGCCATTTAATTCCTTTAATAATTACTAATAACTTTAAGGATTTATTTCCAGATAAATCATTGAACTAATCCATTCTTCTACTTTAATCACCAAATTCTAAAACTTTACAATTAAGTCATTAACCCATAGTTTGGGATGTTACAACTCTCCCCTCCTTATAAGAAAATTCGTCCTCGAATTTTCATTGCACAGGAGCTAAAATACTTTCTATACTTCTACTATTCATTTTCACCTATTACTTCTTCAATAAATCTTTCGTGATATCATAAACTTCACTTCATTGCTTAATTCTTCCATTAACTTTTTCCCTTAATTCTAATGGGACACCTTCAACATATCCTACTTACTCGAACACTCTGCCCTAATAAAGTTGTCATTACTACATCATATAAATAATTCTAATTACATTCTCAATTCTTTCACAAAATACTTCTAATCGATGATATGCAAACTCATATCAAACAATAGTATAATGTATTATATCATAGAAAAGTACCTATTATCTCTGGATCATTAAAATCTTCATTAGTATTAATATTATACACTCGAGCAGTGGAGCGTATTTCCTGTTGAGTAGAGGATTCAAGTTGGCTTCTGCCTCTACCTCTTCCTCTCTGAGACATCGAAGCATATCGCTCCGATTGTACTGACTCTTTTGTTCCTAATGGACAATCTCTTACGAAATGTCCCGTTTCACCATATCGAAAACAAGCTCCAGAAACCATTCTACATATTCCACCATGGTATTTTCCACAAGTCTGACAACGTCTCTGTTGTGTTCTGTTCTCATCAGATCCTACTGACTGAGTCTGTCTCACTTTCATTTGATTTGATTCTCTAACGGAGGATACTACCGATCCAGATCTTGCCTGAGACTGAAAACCAAAATCTCTACCTCTCTTGAGTAGTGCAGAACTCGATGAAGCCCCCATTCTTTTAGATGGTTGGGTTTTTTGATCCTTAAACCTTTCATTCTAAGCTCTCTCTAGAGCTTTAGCACGATTTACGGTTTCTTGAAATGAAGACAAGTTCAACATTATTAACATTTCTTTCAATCTCGGGCGCAAGCCCTCTACAAACCATTCACACGCATCCTTCCCTGTTGGAATTAACTCGGCCGCAAAACGACTTAACTTGTTAAATTCACACTCATATTCATATACAGTGAAATCTAATTGCTTCAGATTTAAGAATTCTTGCTTCATTTGTCTGATAAACTGGTCTCCTATATACTTGTGCTTAAATTCTTCTAAGAACAAGGACCAGATCACTTGGTCATTTGTCATTCTCAGAGTGACATTTGTCCACCATATTCTCGCTTGCCCACGAAGCAAGGAGACCACTCCATCTAATTTTTCCACATCAGAACAGTGGAGTCCATATAACATTATTTTCACATCATTGAGCCAAAGGTCCGTAACAACAGGACCTTCCTCAACTTCACCTTTGAATTCAGGAGCTCCTAATCTCTTTAATTCCTTTGCTACATTCATCCTCTGAGTAGAGGAAGTAGGAGGAGGTTGAAAACGCATCAGAACAGCGTCCAACGTCCTGAAGAAAACATATTGATCTTTTACAGGCACTCCAGTAGGTGACTGTTCTTCACCTTGCCTGGCCAGGGCAGGTGAATTACAACTTTCCGCGGGTCGATCATCTCCCGCTTCATTTCTAAAACTACCTTGTCCAGACATCTATAAAAATACAACCATATAGTTCTATTAGCAAAACAGTATACTTACTATTCCATCATATCAGAAGTTTCCACTATTTTGTTGGCATGTATACCTTATAAGACACTCTAGTCTTCGGTTTATGCCGAGAATCGACTAAACCGTAGCTCTGATACCATTAAATGTAACACCCTTAACTCATATCCAACCCGAATACAAGTCTGAGGTGTCATATTGACTTTTCAAACTTTGACTCTTATAGAAAATCCAGGGAATTTTTAAAACTTTCATTAAAACGAAACACATTAATTTACATAAAACCATAAAAATACAAAATCGATCAGAGTATTCGTAATTAACACTTATTATATGCCAACATTCTATACATAACCAAGTACATACTTTGTCAATTACTTCTGATCTGATCTTCTAGTAATGATATGTCTTTACCACTCTTTCTTGCTCTTCTCGTTTCTTGGTACCTACGTGTAAATCACTTACACGCTAAGTCATAGACTTAGTGAGGCATATAAAACATATAATATTTCATATAACATAAATCATACATAAACATATACCATCATTATCATTAAGAAACACACATAACATCATATGGTTCATATAACACATTTCAAACCACTTACCTTTGAAAACCATTTATAAACCCATCGTATACATATCACATTCAATATGTTTGTTTGATCTCTTTATTAGCCCATGTACACTATTGAGAACTTAAGGTAGTACATTGAGGTTGTGCACCAATGTTGTCACCACAACTCGTATCAATTCCCTCATGGGCACCGAACCTTAGTTCAGTATTCGTCCCGAAGGACCAGTCCATAGATCCCGAAAACCTAGGTAAACAGTCCATATGTCCCGAAGAACATAGGTAAATCCATATGTCCCGAAGAACATAGGTAAACAGTCCATATGTCCCGAAGAACATAGGTAAACCCTCGACCCTTGGTATGCCAACTATACCTAGCTCTCTTATCACATAACATGGGCATTAACATTCATAACATTCAATTTACTTATTCATATCCTTTCTCTTATGAACATATATCTTTTCTTTTCAGTCACGTACCAAATATACGTGTAATCATTGATCTTATAATCATGTTCATTCTCTTCGGTCACATACCATATGTATGTGTAAACATATATCTAATATCATATAACACGCATCACAAATGCATGTATTCACATAAATAATTTCTTATAGCTTTATCATATCACATATTCATAAGCTCATATCTTATTTCACATGTATTTTCCATAACTTATATATCTCATAATCACACAAATCATAACATTGATCACCAATCAAATAACATTTTAGGAGTTACTTCTTACCATAGTAACTCCATCACTGGCTCATCGCAAGCCAAATGTTTATTCAATAATATAAGTACAAATTAAATTGCACTCACCTTAGCTTTGCTTTGATTCGATTCTAATCCTCCAGTTGATTCGGAATGGGATCACGTTCTATATCTACGTAATCATACATAGATCTATATCAGTATCATAACTAATATACTCTAATGGTTCACTCTTTAGACCCAGAGAAAAGTCAATTTCATCTTTTAATGAAGGTATGCATCGATGCACTACTGATGCATCGTGCATAAAAGGTATTCGATGTAATATTATTGTTGGGATGCATCGATGCACTCCTTATGCATCGATGCACCAATTGCATTCGATGTTTCATTATTAATGGGATGCATCGATGCACTACTTATGCATCGATGCATGAATTGCATTCGATGTATTTATTTTAAAAGAGTGCATCGATGCACTTCCTGTGCATCGATACACCTTCAAACGATTTCTGGGTTTTAACCTTGATGCATCGATGCACAATGAATATGCATCGATGCACTCTGCCCAGAATCCTCTTTTTGAACTCGAAAATCATTCATTTTGGATTAAATCCTTCATGTTTCATCCCCTTTTTCATTCTTAACTCTAGTACACATACTTAAACCAATATATATTCATTTATTTCATCTTAAACCTCAAAATCCTATCTTCCATATGTAATTTAATAATTACATCAATTTTGCAACATGATTCAAATCCAATTCTATTACCTCATAACTCTTACTTAGATTGATAACAAGTCAAATCCAACTTTCAATTCTTGTTATGAACTCTATTCCAATATTTCATTCAAGAACCTCTAATCTTTAATCTTCTCTATCTCCTTTATCTTTTGATCTTAAGATAACTTAAGCTTTCCTTAAGCTTAGTTATCATCTAATGATCAAAACCCAATCTTAAACTTAACAAATAATTAACTAAGTAGAATACTCACCTTTGAGCTTGGAGATACGGGAGGAGAGGAAGAAGAAGGAGAAGAAGTTCTGGAGAAATATCTCCCTACATGCTTATCTCTTAATAAAGATAAGATATTATCTTTTAGATAAAAAGAACATTTTGCCCTTTAATTCCTTTAATAATTACTAACAACTTTAAGGATTTATTTCCAAGATAAATCATTGAACTAATCCATTCTTCTACTTTAATCACCAAATTCTGAAACTTTACAATTAAGTCACCAACACATAGTTTGGGATGTTACATTGTCGGTCATTTCAGTTTTAACCCTTTAGTCATTAGTTTAATTAAGGGATTAGCAGAAATCAATGCTTGAGAGACTAAAACCACGCGAATTGATAACATAAAAAACCAAAACCACTTTTTCGAAACCGATGACTCAAATCGATTAAACTGAAAATATAAGAAACCATCCGTATAATTTACTCTTTAAAATATCTATAATATATTATTTATACAAAAGTATCATATTGGAAAATGATTATGTAACAAAAATGTATATCCTAATTGTATTCATTGCTTTACATTAATTAAAACTGCATTATTTCAACATATAATATGATAAATTTTATTATATAATATTTAAATATATATTTCATTTTAAAAAAAAGTTTTTCATTTAACCATTAATATCCGACTTATTGATTAACTAATCGGGATCAAATATTATAAAATCCATCTTGGGACAATTCTTCCAACGCATTTTTCTCTATTCGAAATACCAAGATTTAATCCTCTTTACCTCAAAAGAAATATTTAACACTTCATCCCTCCAAATCAATTTATTTTCAGAAATACATTTTTTTAACAGCAATCCTAGACGGGTAATGTTAAATTTAAGAAGATAATAATTCTTTTTCTATTTCCAGATAAAAACCAGATTTGAGACCCAAATCTGATAATAAAGAGGAGAATAGAAATGAAGCTGATAATAAAGAAAGGGCAAATTTGAGACCCAAATCATACTAAATGAATCAATTAGATCCATTGTGAGAAAGAGAGATGTCTCATAAATTTCAATGGGACAAGTAATAAAAATAAATAAAAAGGTACATCAAAAGTTAAACCCCATAAATAATTTCTCACTACAAACTGGAGAGCCCCCATACATGGTATTGGCCCTTGATTGAAAGACACGCCTGATGATAAGCATATTCTGCTTCTTTGCACCAACAATGAGCTCAACATCAATCTGTGGAGACAAAGTACAACATTATAAGATGATTGCCCTCAGGTATTCCTTGTTGAATCTGAAATCTAAAATAATCAGGCAAATTAAACAAACTTTATGAGCTGGCAAAACTATTATTTTGACTCGAAAAATAGTTTCGGATGCCCTTCGCATCTTAAAATTTTCAAGTATTCGGAGGATCTTTAGAAGTTAACATTCCCATAAATATGTCCAGATATATGTTGGTCACAAGTATACTACACAGCTACTTCAAGATTAAAAAGAGTTGGAACACCATGGGGAGGAAAGGCATAACAAAGTTTCGAGTTTTGACTGCAAAATCTTAGCATTAAAGAAGGCTTGTCCGTATATTTTCTAAGAGGACAGTTGAGCGGAAAAGACGGGCCATTTTTCATCGGTTACTTCGAAGGGCAACTGTTGGCAGCATCACAAATGTCTTGATAATGAATACAGATTAGGTTGTATGAAATTCATACAGGAGAAAAAAATCCAAAATAATTAAGGTCGGTGTATATCATGGCAAGAAAAAGATACCTATTTTTCTTGCACCCATCCTCCTAATCGCTCCAGAGGGTCATAGTTTGTGAACAGCCGAAAGTCATTTCCAAGTTTGCTAGAGTGCTGTGGCCGAAAATTGCATGGACGCAAACCCAAAAGCTCTGCAGCTCTATCCCTCTGCACCTCTCCTGCATGCCATCAAGTAGATTTATATTTTACTAAAAAAAAGCCACCTAAAACAATAATTGACATCCATGCTTGTAATTATGCACTATGTTTAAGTTATAAATGCAATGCTGTAAAGCTAACTGATGGCATCTACCGCAAGCCAGCAAAAGCTTTTACCTGTAAGCAAAAGCAAGAAGGATTTTTCTGGGTGCGCAAGAAAAGATATTGTTTGAGAAACTTTCTCTAAACACTCATTGCTCTGCAACCATATAAATCATGCGTATTGTACTATCAAAATTTTCTCTAAACACAAACTCATGTGAAATACAGTAAACAATTGTCCCCTTTTAGATATATGCTCGGCAAGATAATGACAAAAAATATATACCGAAACTGATGCTCTAACCCTAAACGTCCCATGTTAGACCAAAATAATGATTTACATACCATCCTGTGATAGAAATGTGTCTAAACTTTACATTTCTCCAAAAGGATAAAAGACTTCCAAGACTTGTAAGTATCAGGGGAGGAATTTAAAACCAAGGTGAAGTGGTAGAAATCACTGGAGCAAACTAACTCCAAATCTTTGTTTTCGTTTTGCTCGCAAAGAAAAGATCACATTAATGGTCACAAGATAAACAAGCATAGACAAGTGGGTTTTATATCGTGTATAAAAGATAAACAAGCAAGTTCATCCTCGTATTCAAAAACCTGGAATCAATTAAAAGAAACAGAATATTCAATATCAGTATGAAAATACTAGTTTAATAAATGTTTGTGCATGTATTTAGTATTAAATAGATAAGTGGACGAGGTGCTTCTCTAAGCAGTTACCGCAAGATTGGTTTTGCTTATAGGACAAGACACACAAGGAAAATGTCACAGCATAAAAGAGCTTGGCTTCAAGTGACAATAATAGATTAAGAATTGACAAAATGTATTGTCTCACCAATAAGGAGGATCGGCAATTACAACCTGGTAATTATGCTTTAGGTCCGACGGCAAGTCTTCAGGTGGGTTGTAATCATAAAACGTAAAATCACTTCCATATTGCTCAAAACGCTTATCATACTCCAAAAGCCGCAGAGCGATAGTAGGATCAAGTTTCTGAAAATCAAACAGAAGCAATGAACCACAAAGCTTAAGTAATATCATAAACTAAAACCAAACTAACCGACATCAGTTTTAATCGACCTAACTGAACCTACTTAGCATTGGTGGTTTGGACAGACTTAACAAATTCTAATCAATGATCATACTAACTGAAATCGACAAAACCGAAGGTATGGTTAATTGCATTTGTTCCAAGTTCCCACCATACTGTTAGATTTTCAATTCAAGAGATACATTTTCCCAACTGCATCAAGAGATTTATCAATCTGGCATTTAACTCTTGAAACCCCAAAACCAATAACTAAGATAAACTCAATATCAGTATGAAAATACTAGTTTAATAAATGTTTGTGCATGTATTTAGTATTAAATAGATAAGTGGACGAGGTGCTTCTCTAAGCAGTTACCGCAAGATTGGTTTTGCTTATAGGACAAGACACACAAGGAAAATGTCACAGCATAAAAGAGCTTGGCTTCAAGTGACAATAAATAGATTAAGAAATTGACAAAATGTATTGTCTCACCAGATAAGGAGGATCGGCAATTACAACCTGGTAATTATGCTTTAGGTCCGACGGCAAGTCTTCAGGTGGGTTGTAATCATAAAACGTAAAATCACTTCCATATTGCTCAAAACGCTTATCATACTCCAAAAGCCGCAGAGCGATAGTAGGATCAAGTTTCTGAAAATCAAACAGAAGCAATGAACCACAAAGCTTAAGTAATATCATAAACTAAAACCAAACTAACCGACATCAGTTTTAATCGACCTAACTGAACCTACTTAGCATTGGTGGTTTGGACAGACTTAACAAATTCTAATCAATGATCATACTAACTGAAATCGACAAAACCGAAGGTATGGGTTAATTGCATTTGTTCCAAGTTCCCACCATACTGTTAGATTTTCAATTCAAGAGATACATTTTCCCAACTGCATCAAGAGATTTATCAATCTGGCATTTAACTCTTGAAACCCCAGAAAACCAATAACTAAGATAAACATTATAAACAGTTAACAAACTAGATTCAATCTTTGCTACCATTCTTTCCAAGACTATAAGCAAAACTATTGTTAGAAAAAGAAGAAAAAAAGATCTGATAAGATTACCTTAATATGGGCATAGAGGGTTGTGCAAGCAATACAAGCTACTCTATGATGTGAGTAGGTGCACAGAGAAACAACTTCTTGAGCAATGGTCCGGGCTGTTTTCGGGTCGTACCAGAATTGGCTGAGCCTCCAATCTTCTGTTACCAAAGCCACTTCACTCTCTGGTTTGGTTTCTTCAGTTTCGTGGTTACCAAGGGATTAACTTTGTTCTTGGAGGAACTCACTGAGAGCTGCTAATGCCTAAGAGCTAAGGGCCGGTGGGTCATCCTCATCGGTGTCGTTAACGACGACGTTTTTAAGAGTTGGGAGCTCTTCTTCCATTTTTCAGCTGCGGGCGGCGCTGCTGGGGTTGGGGGCGATGGAAAGAACGAAGACACTCGGAGGGTTATCTTTATTACTATATTTTTTACTAAAATATATATATATATATATATATATATATATATATATATTAAATTACAATTGAGATTAATTTAATTTATTTAATAATATAATTTTATAAATATTCATAATATAATTTTATAAATATTATTTATAATCTTATAGTTTTAATTTTTTTCATTAAAATCTTAGATTAAATCTAAAGGATAAATGAATGTTTTTCAAATTACAAGAAGTTAAGTAGAATTTTCAACTAACTTCAATTAGTTTATGTTAATATTTAATTTTATATTTTATAAAATTAAAAAGTTGGCATCTCAACAAATTAAAACGAAAAAAAATATAATTTGGTTTTATTTTATTATTTTGCAAATATTTTTTATATTTTCGAGATCTAATTTTTCTCAACGATGGTAATAGTTCAAGCCTTGATTTTCATTTTTCTTTTTGAAAAAAAATATAAAAAACTCATGAATCCATGAATTCTCTAAACCATATGAATCCTGTAATCAAGAGTTTTCATACGTTTAATTATGTTCAAACCAACGATGCTCAAAATATTATTACTTAAATAAAATATATTTATAATATAAATATATTATTTTATATACTAGTTTTACAAATATATTATTTTAAAAAAGTTTATAATACTTAAAAAATAATATATTAAAATAATGTATAAATATGTCTCACTTTCAATGCAGAGGGAAATCTGTCTCCCTCAAAATTTTTAAAATAGGGTAAATTGTACAATTAGCACTTAAACTATTATTTTAATTTAAATTTTAATACCAAAAATTTTATTCTTTTCAAAACCATTTTAAAATTTAGTTCAAAATTCAATTTGATATTACACAATTAAAAATTTTACAAAATTGTTAAAATAACATTTTTTCGGTTAACCATCATCGTAAAAATTTAACAAGATACCAAAATAAAACTTAATCTAAACATTAGATATGATTTTGGGAAAAAAAGTTTGGATATCAAAACAATAGTAATAATTTAGGTACTAAACACGTAATTTATCCTAGAAAATAAACTAGCAATAAAATTGCATGACCATAACAAAAGCATACCAAATTCTTCCTTAATATAAACATGCATATCAATAAGCAAAATTTCCTAATATCTACTCAACTTGACAATTAATCAAATAAAAAAAAACCCAAATTCATGGTATGTCTCAGATAAAAAACAACTTATAAAGAACTCATTCAGACAACAAAATTGTGCCATGTTGTACCATCCTTCCAATACCTCAACGATTGGCCTTGGCAACTCTTTCAATTTCATCATTCTTCTTAATGGCATAGCTCCACAATACAATATCATTGTTAATATCAACCAATGTGACACAAGCCACAATCCAACAGGGCAAATGAACAGCTTCCAATTTCAAAGTGTTGCGGAAGACGGCTATCGGATAGAGTAAAATCGCAACTGATAATTTGAGAAAATAAAAATGAAGATAAAAGAGAAACAAAATTTACGTGGAAAACCCCTGAATAATATAGGGTAAAAACCACGGGCAACGGTAAAAGAATTTCACTATGAGAAAATAGGAATTACAACTTCTCTCAATCGACCAAGGAGAAAACAATGATAATTCTCTCTTGATAAAAAGGAGAAAACAACTCTCAAGAAACTCTCTAAATTCTCTCTAGTATTGGAAGAAAGCTAGAATGCTTTGGGATGGTTTTGAAGCTAAATGAGCTATGGTATTTATAGTTGAAACTTAAGGACTAATTGTAAATACCCTAAAATATAATGACTAAATGTGTAGTTGTACCTTGCTAATTTTCAACCATTTTAGCAGCCCAATTTTAACCAAAATAGCAGCCGGCTGCTGCCACTTAAATTGACAATTATTTTCAACAATCTCCCACTTGAAGATATGATTGGAACAATCATATCTTCACACCATTCTTTCTACCTTGCATCATCATGTTGCTTACGTCTCTGACATGCCACAAGAGGATCGACACCAGGTAAATTTATCAGCATTGATCGCCTTCGTCATGAAATCTGCTATATTATCTTTGGTATGGATCTTCTGCATATCTATCGTCCCTTCTTCCACTTTTTCACGAATGAAATAGTACTGAACTCGTATGTGCTTTGTCTTTGAATGAAATGTTGGATTCCTTGCTAGATGCAAGGCGCTTTGACTGTCACAAAACAAAGAAACATGCTCTTGATTGTGCCCAAGCTCCTCCAATAGCATCTTTAACAAAATTACTTATTTACTGGCTTGTGTAGCTGCTACATATTATGCTTTTGTTGTTGACGTAGCCACAACTGACTGTAATTTTGAAACCCAACTTACAGCTCCACCAACAATTTTGAACACATATCCTGTAGTAGATTTGCATTTATCCAAATCCCCTGCATAGTCAGAATCAACATACCCATTAATAAGTAAATTTGATCCTCCGTAACATAATGCAACATTTGAGGTCCCTTTGATGTATCTTAGGATCCTCTTTACTGTATTCCAATGCTCTTTGCCTGGATTCTCCATCTACCGACTAACCACTCCCACTGCTTGTGCAATGTCTGGTCTTGTGCATATCATAGCAAACATTAAACTTCCCACTGCCGATGCATACGGTACTCGAGACATCTCCATCCTCTCTTGTTTACTGCTAGGACTCATACTGGAGGATAATTTGAAGTTAATAGGAAGAGAGGTAGAAATTGGCTTACAATCTTGCATGTTGAATCGTGACAAGATCTTCTTCAAGTATTCTTTTGTGAAAGCCAATCTTCCTATTACTTCTGTCTCGGTGAATTGCATCCCTAGAATCTGTTTGCTGATCCCAAGTCCTTCATTTCAAATTCCCTAGCCAGTTGTTCCTTCAATTCTCAATATGATCTTTGTGGGTCCTGCAACCAACATGTCATCCACTACAACAACAACATAACAAAATCATTATCACCAGACCTCTTGAATAGCACAAGGGTCTGCATTAAGTCTGTTGTATCCAAGCACATAATGAAGGAATCAAATCTCTTATACCAACACCTCGACGCCTGCTTTAGACCGTACAAAGATTCGAACCATAAGAGAAAATATTTCATTGAAATCAATACCTTCTTTTTGAGCATATCCTTTGACCACCAGTCTTGCACGATACCTCTAAACTTGATCGTCACCATTTCGCTTGATTTTGAAGACTCATTTGTTACCAATTAGCTTCCTTCCTTGTGGTAGTGGCACAAGGTCTCATGTATTATTTTTATGAAGGGCTTCGATTTTCTTGCATCGCCATCATCCACAGTCAAGCATCTGAGTTTATTACCTCCTGGTATGTTGATCGCTCACCGTCCTCTGTTAAAAGGTAGTATGCAATATTACATTCTATAACATAATCTAAGTGCCAATTGGGACGTCTTCTCACACGATCTGATTGACGAGTTGTTGGAGCTTCAGAACTCTCTGGTTCTTGTTCATCATGTGCTGGTTCTGCTTCAGAATAATCTCCTTGTTCAACCTCATTTTCCACATGTATCTGTGTAGTCTCTGACTTTTCAGCGCTATCATCATCTTCTTTTCTTTGTAGTTTATCTTCTACAAAGATAACATCCCTACTGATGATCACTTTGCGGGCAGTGGGATCCCACAAGCGATACCCCTTTACACCATTAGCATACCCCACGAATTTGTATTTCCTGGATTTTGGATCTAGCTTTGAAATTTCTTGGGAGTTGTACATCACGTACACAATACTTCCAAATATATGGAGGTTTGAATAATCAGCTGGTTTACCAGTCCACATCTCCATTGGTGTCTTCAGCTCTATTGCAGTTGATGGAGCTCGATTCACCAAATAACAAGCGGTATTGACTGCTTCTGCCCAGAATGATTTTTCTAGGCCTGCATCCCTCAACATTGCTCTTGTTCTTTCTAACAAGGTTATGTTCATCCGCTCTGCCACTCCATTTTGTTGAGGAGTATTCGCCACTGTGAACTGTCTTTTGATGCCTTCTTTCCTGTAAAAGTCATCAAATTCTTCGCTTCTGTATTCCCCTATTATCTGTTCTGAAACACTTGATCTTATTTCCAGAATCAAGTTCCACCCGCGCTTTGAAGTTTTTGAAAATTGAAAACACATATGACTTCTTCTTAATAGGGTACACCCAGCATCTCCTAGAGTAGTCATCAATAAATGAGACAAACTATTTTGCTCCGCCTAGGGATGTAACCGGTGCTTTCCATACGTCAGAGTGAACCAATTCTATAACACTTTTGCCTCTATAATTTGACGTGTTGAATTTTCAACCGGTGCTGCTTACTTGTTATGCAATGCTCACACAAGGTAAGTGATACCTTTGTTAAGCCTGAAAGTAGGTTTTTCTCCACAAGGACTTTCATTCCTTGTTCTGACATGTGTCCAAGTTTCTGATGCCATAGCATTGCAGAATTTGAACTACATGAGGCAACAGAGGCTTCTGCTTCTAGCAAAGTCTCTCCCTTCAGCATGTACAAGTTTGCAGCTATCTTTTGCCTTTCAGCACCACAAGCGCTCTATGGAACACCTTCATGATTCCTTTTCGTGTTTCAATCTTGCTTGCATTATTATCCAACAATCCGTAGGATAATAAATTTTTCTTCAGGTCTTTCACGTGCCGCGCATCTCGAACAACTTTAATTGTTCCATCATACATTTTCAATTTGATGGTTCCCACGCCAATGATCTTTAAGGCATGATTATTGCAACTATAAACAGATCCTCCTGAGACAGGTTCATACTGATGGAACCATTCTCTTCTTGAGGTCATGTGATATGTTGCTCCTGAATCAATGAGCCATATATATGCAAATCTTTTTTTGCCTTCCACGGTGTTTGACGCTTCACAACATAGAGCATCTCCATCATCTGAAGTGTTTGCGGTATTGCCTTGTGGATTGGAGTTTTTATTTAGACTCCAACAATCCTTCTTCAAGTGACCCTTCTTTCCACAGTTGTAGCACTTTAAATTTTTCTTGCTTCTCGACTTCGATCTACCATGTTTGTGACTGTTGCTTTGGCCACGTTCTGTTGATCTCCCTCTCATCGTTGTCATCATTGTTAACGCTTCTGCTTGTTGCAGATTTACTTGTCTGTCTTCTTTGTTCTTGCGCCAATTTTCTTCTTGTAGAACAACAGCTGCAACGTCATCGAAGACTAGACTGGTGACATTACTGTTTGTCAAGTTGATGATGAGTTGATCATACGAATCCGATAGACTTTGAAGTAGAAGTTCAGCACGTTCTTGTTCTCCTGTTTTACAGCTTAAAGATGTAAGCTGAGAAAATAAAGTGTTCAGTGTATTTAAGTGCTCCGGCACTGAAGTAGATTCTGGCATACGGAGAGTGTACAATTTTCTATTAAGGAAAATTTTATTGTGCAGCGATGTGGTCTCGTACAGTTTGGTGAGATGATCTCATATCTCCTTAGCTATCTTTTTCTCCTCGATGCTTGACAATACTTCATTTGCTAATGCTAGATGAAAGTTTGCGATAGCATTCCCGTCCATTTTGATCCATTTGTTGTCATCTGTGAAATCCACCGGCCTTTCACTGATAGCTGCTAGACAACCGTCTTTCCTCAGGATGACCTTCATCTTCAATTTCCACAATGAGAAATTTCTCCCATTGAATTTTTCAATATCAAATTTCGTTGCCATAGCTTCTTTTACGGATAGCTCCCACTATTTCACTATCGTGAATAGTTCTCTGGAACCTTCAAAAAATGGGTAATAACTTCTTATTTTCTTATGTTGGAGGATCCACCTTTTGGTGGCAACCACAAAGACAATAAGCAGATATTACACACTCTAATCTAGCTCGGATACCAATTGTTGCGGAAGACGGCTATCGGATAGAGCAAAATCGTAACTGATAATTTGAGAAAATAAAAATGAAGATAAAAGAGACACAAAATTTACGTGAAAAACCCCTGAATAATATAGGGTAAAAACCACGGGCAACGGTAGAAGAATTTCACTATGAGAAAATAGGAATTACAACTTCTCTCAATCGACCAAGGAGAAAACAATGATAATTCTCTCTTGATAAAAAAGAGAAAACAACTCTCAAGAAACTCTCTAAATTCTCTCTAGTATTGGAAGAAAACTAGAATGATTTGGGATGGTTTTGAAACTAAATGAGCTAGGGTATTTATAGTTGAAACTTAAGGACTAATTTGTAAATACCCTAAAATACAATAACTAAATGTGTAGTTGTACCTTGCTAATTTTCAACCATTTTAGCAGCCCAATTTGAACCAAAATAGCAGCCGGCTGCTGCCACTTAAATTGACAATTATTTTCAACACAAAGCAAGGCAGCTTACCTGTTAGATGATCCCTTGGCAGTATTAATTAGCTCGTCTGCCAAACATTCAGCAATGGTTTTAATGTTTCTGAAAGCAGACTCACGAGCACCCGTGGTAAGGAGATAGATGGCCTAATTCACACGGCGAAGGGGAGAAATATCAACAGCCTGTCGCCTGACAACACCAGCAGAACCAATTCAAGTGGCATCTTCACGGGGTCCACTGTTACATCAATCAAAAGACAACAAAACTTATTAGAGCTTAAACTGATGAAAGAAGAAATGCTAAACTTTATGTTATATAGGCTACCTGTTGATAACAGCATCAACAATGACTTGAATTGGGTTGTGATCAGTCAGGAGATATATGATCTCCATGGCATGCTTTACAATCCTGGTTGCCATTGTTTCGACCATGCATCATGAGTTTGTAAGCCTTTCCACAATCGGGCACTGAGCCTTTCTGAATCGCTTAACTGAGTACCTCCCAGCAGTGTGAGGAACATGGGTGGCATGCTTAGAAGCTTGGACACCAATGTAATCACTCAAGGAGATATCAGCAACCTAAAACAGATAAATCATTCAAGTCAATAATCAATGGAACCAAGTATTGTGAGCATCAAAGGGGAAAGTAAGATGCAAAGAATTTTTCCCAATCAAGACTCTTAAAGATAGTTGGGAAGAATCTAACACACACACACAATGATACTTATCCAATTCAACAAATATTACAACTAGAAGTTGGAGGCTCATAGGGAACCAAGACTGTTACCATTTAATATCAAATTCAACAGAAAACTATGAATCATACCAGAGACAAAGAATGTTGGTAAAAATCGAATCAATATCAATACTATTGATATGATGGTAGATATGTTCAACAAAAAATTTATAACCCATTGATACAACAGGAATCCTGAAGCTCTAGCAGATAAATTGCATCAGAAAAACACAAATCAGTATCTCCTTGACATGAACAAATGTTCGAAATACAATAAGATTCCATCGTTACAACTCTATAGTTCAACTATACATAACCTACTTCAGAACACCCAAACCAATTTTGCAGTTTAACTTAAATAGCATTTAAATAATCCAAAAGACAAAAAGATAGATGATACATTTGACATGAAAACTAAGAAACACCAAAAACAGAAGAAAGAGAAAATAGATCAACAATTACAAATGAAGAAAAGGAAGGGAAAATAAAAAACCTGAACTTCCTCGAAGCTCCAGCGGTTGAAGAACTTGACTTCTAATTGAGGTTGGGATGGGTCTCTGAGACCGGTGGTGGAGGGGGCTGCTACTGATGTCTCCATACCTAATGTAACAAGACAATTAAGAAAAATAAGAACAGATCAAGGAGAAATAAACAGAGAGATGAAAGTGAAGAAGAAAAAAAACCTGCAATTGAGAGAGAGAGAGAGAGAGAACCCTTCCATCCTCCTTCTAAAGGGTTTATACGTTCTAGTTTAATCCATAAACCCGTAGCCAGATAACTCCTGGTCTTTGAGTCAATTGAATTGGTAAATACATGATCAGTTGAAACTTATTTCTTTAAACTTTTTTAGCAATCCTAAATATAATATTATCAAAAACTTCAAACTTAATACCTCATAAAACATCATCTTAATTCATGTGAAGTGAACCACTAAATTTCAGAAATATGTCACTTAAAAATTAAAATAATCCATGAAAAATGAAAAGCCACAATTAGTTTTTGTTCCGAAAAAAACTAAGCTTCTTAAAACAGCAATGTGGTGTGGATTTTTTCTCTCCTTTATGTATGTATATCGAGCTGTTTTGATAGCAAAGGAAACGAAACAATCGCCTGAATCGGACATGAAAAATTAGCCTTCATTTAGCTATTTTCTGCATCAAATTTTCCAGGGAAAACAGTTTAACAAGTATCATAATTTAATTTTAAACGAAATAATTATAAATAATGAACGTAAATCGTTCAGCCGAAACCGAAAACAAACTATCCGCAAGTGAAAGCAATAAGTTAAAGGGGAACAAAATAAAATCATAGGAACGTAAATCCTTCTATCGTCTTCCGCTTTCTTTCTTGTGAAAATTGAATGGAAAATTTAGACCCCAGGAAAAGATTGAAAATAGATTCAAATGGTAGCATTTAGTTTTAGTACAAACAACAAATTTAGTACTTAAATTATTAATTTTTATTTAATTTTAGTATCTAAATTCATGTCCTATCTGAATCTGAACATGAGGGGCATTTGTCCAGGATTCAGAATCTTTATAAAATATATTATAGGGCTCGATTATTTGTAAAACTTGTTATTATGGTTTGAGATAATATGCATTTTGTATAAAGTCTTTTAACTTTTCTAGAGTTGATTATAGGAAAGGCATACCCATTTTTCACTTTTTAATTTCAGCTCATTAGTGGCGTAGTGTGTGTTCTAACGTGTTTGGTGTGGGAAAATCGATTACAGATTTGTGTTCATCAAACCTTTTTTTTTTATTAAAGGAGGTGGATGTCGACATATCACATGACCTTTTTGATATGGTTGTTTGTCTATATTCTCTGATTCACCTAATAAGGAGTGACAGGGGTATGATCGATCTTCGAAGTGATATTCTATTAAAGATTTTGAAGTTTTTTTTTTGCTCAAGGTTTCGTACACAACTTCTTAAGACTTCATAGAACTTGTTAGGTATTTTGTATAGCTACTAAGAGTAGGTGTATATTAATCATCACCTCTCTGTATGGTCATGGTTTACCAATATATCGTCGATTTCATCTATATTGCCTCCACATAGGCCCTCATGCACAAGCACTCTAGATTTGTAAGGGTGTCTATAGCAATTTCGGGACTAAGAAACTAAGTGTTCTCTTGATTTGATAGGTGAAGTGGTAACATGATGCTATCAGATAGGTGAAGATGAGGGGTAAGACTTGTTGATAGGTCAATTAAGACTATTATGAGCCTGTTGTGTTAATTTATTATCGTACGTCTCATGTGGTAAGTGACAAAGCATGTTAGATTATATTATTTGAGTGAGAGGGAGACATATTAAAAGACTATAGTTCTATTTTGCAATCGAGGGGTTGGAGAGTGCTACTTGTCATGCGATTTTAGTGTTACTACTTGCAGAACCTCATTGGGCCTAGTGCTTTAGTAGGTCAGCATAATATTTGTCCCATTTAGTCGAATGAGCGTTGTTATATAGTGATGTGGTTTGAGGTTATACACACTTCGTATAAAATCTTTTGATTTTTCTAGGGTTGATTATAAGAAAGATATACCCACTTATTACTCTTTAGTTTCAGTTCATTAACAGCATAGTGGTGTTTTAATGTGTTTGGTGTAGAAAAATCAACTAAAGATTTTGTGTGTTCATCAAACTTCTTTTTTCTATTAATAGAGGTGGATGTCGGAATGTCGCATGGTCTTTTTGTTATGGTTGTTTGTCAATTTTCTCTGATTCATCTAATAATGAGGGAGAGGGGTATGTTTGATCTTTGAAGTAATATTCTATTAAAGAGTTTAGAATTTTTCACTCGGAGTTTCATACGCAATTTCTTAAGACTTTATTGAATTTATTAGATATTCTGTATAGCTGCTAAGGATAGATATATATTTGTCACTACTTCTCTGCTGGTTATGGTTTATCGACATATCATCGATTTCATCCATATTGCCTCCACATAGGTTCTCTTGCACATGCACTAAAGATTTGCAAGGGTGTCCATAGTTTTTTTGAGACTAAGAAGCTAAGTTTGTCCTTGATTTGGAATTTTTAACGTAAATGTTCATTGACTGAGATGTTATTAGCACCAAAATGATGTTGGGATAGTATTGTGTATGGTCCTCGTATTGCATCTTGTAATCCTGAATATAAACTATTATCGTGTGCAGGAACGGATCTATATAAAGAGTAAGAAGGGCTCTTGCCCCTCTCAAAATTTTTGGTTTAATAGTATTTTAGGTTCTTATCAATTTAAATTTAAGTAAAATTAGACTTATGCCCCCTCCAATTTTTTAGATTAAATGTATAACGAGTCTTTATTATTTTGAACTGAAGTACCTAGCCCTCCCAATATTTGATCTTGACTCTGTCTCTAATCATATGAAATGAAAATTTTCATTTTGTGTTATTCATGCTTTCAATATTGATGTATTTACAAAAATATAATTGATTTTAGCGATCTCAACTTTGGTTTAAGTATCATTGCTTAATATTGTTTTGTGTTTTGATTGACTCTACTAAAGCTGGCTACAAGGGGGAGCACCCTAAGCAACTGGTCAGGGCCTCTATTTTTTATAGGACCCTAGCTTTTTCAATCATACTTGCAAGATAACACCACACCATTGGATGAATGTTCCTCAAACCCAGGTACTTGTTGCATGTACACATCCTCGCTAAGATCTCCTTTTAAGAAGACATTGTTCACATCGACTTGCCTTATCTGTCCTTTACATGTAACAACCAAAGAGAGAAAAATATTGAGTGTGAAAAAAAGCACCACTGGACTGAAAGTGTCCATGAAATCATAATCTGGTATTTGAGAATATCCTTTGGCTACTAACCTAGCTTTTAGCCTTTCTACATACCTATCATCATTTTTCTTAACATTGAATAGCCATTTGCATCAAATGGCCTTCCTCCCAGCTGATAACTCTACTATTTCCCAATTATTGTTACTTAAAAGGGCATTGTATTTGGTCATAACAGTTGCTCGACAGTCAAAATATTCAATGGCAGTCAGAATGTCTAAGAACAATATGAATATCCTTAGGAACTCCCTTGCATTGAACATAGTACACTTTTGGTTTAAAAATACCATGTTTACTTTGAGTGGTCATGGTGTGAGTATTCATGTTTCTAGGTTGACAAACTTCTTAAACTTGATCTTGCTCATTGGACAAATCTTGATTACTACCAAGAAAAGCATTACTAGTTTGACTTTCATGTTTGGTTGATGATATACTCACCAGCATTGTTAAGAGACAATTTGGATGAAACATTTATGGATTCATCAAGAAAACCTTCAAGCCCAAGTCCTCTAATGTAAGTATCACGTGTTGCTTCCACAACATATAGTTCGAATCGCCGAGGCAAATATTGATTCTTTTGTTTACGAAGACGTGCTATCTGGAATCAATAATTTGATCATCATCAGAAGCATGTGAAACTACTGGAGTATGCACCATGATTAGAAAACTTTAAGATCTAACACCTAGGCTTCAAGAACACACAAACAAGAACCTGTCAAGAACGATGCAAGAATTAACAAATAATGCACAACAGAACACCTTTCAAGGTCTTAAGAGGCGAATGATATCATGTTAAAGAGTATAAAACTATGAAAAAAGGAATTGTTTTTCGTTATCCAAAGAAGAGTGATTATCGTACAAATGATCAGTCTATATAAAGACCCAAAGAGAGGATGACTAACTATTATCCATCTATTACAACAACTTAACCACCTTGCAAAGTGTAATAATTGTTTAACCAATTATAACAACAACTTAATATCTCTAACTGTAACACCCCCAACCCGTACCCGACCCGAATACGAATCCGAGGTCACATTAACTATTCAAAATGTACTTTTATAAAAAACATACAAAATTTAAACTTTCATTAATATAAGGTTAACATTTTACAATAGTATGTTCAAAACATTACCAAACTCGATCAGAGCATACATAATTAACGACTTTGTTTACATGCCAACATGTCTATTACATAAAAAGACATACTTTGCAAAATAGTTTTGATCTGATCTTTAGGTGGAGATATGCTGTTCTGCTGGTCCTAAGCTTGATCATCTTGCTTATCAGCACCTACGTGTAAAACACTTACACGCTAAGTCATAGACTTAGTGAGACATGTAACCATTAATCTAAACTATAACTACTCAACAAATGCATGTATATTTCATACATCACAAACTTATATGAACACATATCATTATTAACATTCTATTATCATTCATTCATATAATCATATACTCTTAAAACTAACAATGCATATCACATCACATAACTCTAGTAATACTTTTCACATTTCAAGGCATATATCTCATACACAATGCACTTATTTTTATCTTTCTTTAGTAGCCCATGTATACTTTTGAGAACTTAAGGTATGTGAGTACATAGAGGTTGTGCACATATGCTGTCACAACAGCTCGTATAATTCCCACTAGGGGCGTGTAGGATTTGTCCCGAAGTACCACTATGTTATAAAGGACCACATATCACATATGTCCTAAAAGACCACTCCTTAAGAACCATATACATATTCCAATGGACCAAATAAGTGTACCGAAGTACCGTATATATATTCCAAGAGATTACATATATGTCCCAAAGGATCACGTAGAACCCTCGACTCTTGGCATGACAACTATACCCCTAGCTCTCATAACACATAACATGGGCATTATTATTTATATTTATTACACATTCAAATAGTCACATAGTTCACTTACACATAGATCATTTCCATATGATTCACATGTCACATATCACATAGCTTATATCTCTTGATCATTTAATCACATAACGTCTTATCACATAACTCATAATCATATACATGTTCTCATATAGTTAATATTTTCTCACATAATCACATAATTCACTTATGTAAATATTAATTTTTTCATTATATTATTATTATTATTTATTGAACTATATTTTGATATAACAATTTAAGGCAAAATGGTTTTTGGACTTGAATTGAATTTACAAAAATGTTTTTGGACTTAATTGAATTTATTCAAAGTTTTAAAAGGTTTAAAAAATAATTCAAAGTCCATTAAATTCGGATTTGAGTCAAAATGCTAAAGGGTTTCAAAGTGCATCCATGCATCCGTGCAGTGCATCCATGCACCTGCACTAGTGCATCGATGCATCATGCAGTGCATCCATGCACTCAAACACCGAATGCAATTAGTGCATCGATGCATCCTTCTGTGCATTGATGCATCAAGGTTGTACATCGATGCATCAAGGTTGTGCATCGATGCATCCTGCTATGCATCGATGCACGAAGGCTGTAACGCTAGTTTATTTGAATTTAATGAAGGGGTATCGATGCACCATGTTATGGGCAGCCTTTTTGAGTAGAAAAATCATCCCCAATGGCTTCAAAACATCGCCAAATAGCTCCAAAACATCCCCAACGGCTATATACAACATCAAACACATTCCAAGCTATAAATACAAGCTAAGCACACTTGAAGAAAAGAAGAGAACAACTATCCAAGCAATCAAACACAAGAGAAGAGTTTTTCATTCTTATTTCATCTTTCTCTTGTAAATATTTTGTTATTGTGAGCTCAATCTTGTAAACACCTACCTTAGAGAGGTTTTCTTGTTTACTTATTTTATCATTTTGTAAAAGGGATAGGTTCTAGCTAATCTCATGTAAAAGCTAGGGAAAGGTTCTAGTTTAGCCCGGAAAAACTAGGGAGTTTGTAAGGTTACTCTTTGTCCTCAAAAGAAAGAACAAATTAGTGAATTTGTTGGAAAATCCTTGGTAAGGAGCTAAGGTAGTGGATGTAGACCTGGTTGAGAAGTCGAACCACTCTAAATCGCTGTGAATTTGTATCTTTTAATCTCCTTACTCCTAAACACAAAAATCGATCCCGACCCTCTTTGCAAGCAATTATGGTTATCGATTCGAGCTTTCAAAAATCAACAATTGGCATCAGAGACTAACTCATTAAGAAGGTTTAACCACCTTGAGACGATCATCAAAGAATCTCTACCAATTCCCAACACAACCGAGAAGATGGCTTCCACCTCCGGCTCGTTCCATATGGAAGACTCCCTACCAATGGACAAGCCTCCATACTTCAATGGAGTCAACTATCGTCTTTGGAAGAAATTAATGAAGGTATTCAAGCAATCCAATGATCTTGATGCATGGGAGATAATCGAGAACGGATACTCTTCTCCAAAGAAGAAGGAGAAGAAGCGAAGTGACAAAGAACGGAAGAAAGCTCAACTTAATGCCAAGGCCATGCACATGGTGTTGTGCGCATTTGGTCCTGAAATCTATGAAGGAGTTTCTTCATGTTCAAGTGCCAAGGAGCTTTGGAATAAGCTCGAGGAAATCCATGGAAGCAAGAAAGAAGAACCAACAAAGGTGGTGTCTCTAATGGCTTGTGAAGAGCCCGAGCTATCTTCTAACCCAATTGAATTTAATTCATATATGTTTGATGAGTTACAAGATGCTTTTAATAGGTTATATTCGGAGTTTGAGACCAAGAACTCCAAATATAAGAAAATGATTTCAAAATTTAAAATCGAAAATGATTTTCTTTTGAAAACAAAAATAGATTTTGAAAGCCAAAATGAAATTTTGAAAAAGGATTTAGAGCTTTCAAAAATAAAAATTGAAAGTTTTGAAAAAGAAAATTTTGATTTAAAAGTTAAGCTTGAATGCTTAACAAAAGAAAAAGAAATCATTTTAAATAATTCATTTAGTTCAATAATGACAATATGCTCACATTGTCATTATCATGGTCACAAAGAACATACTTGTCCTTTAAAGAAAGGAAAACATTTTAAAATTAGACAAGTATGAGTTCCTAAGGGAACAAGGGGCATTGAAACTAACGTCCAAGGATCCAAAGCAATTTGGATACCAAAATCGAAATGAATGTCTCTTGTAGGTGTGTGGGTGAAATGGTGATGAAGATGATGATATTCAAGATGCTCTAGCCACACATGAAAAAGGAATGGGTAACCTCTAAACTTAATGCTTTTAATTTTGGTTATTTGGTTGCTCATTTAATTTTAAGCATGTATGAGTTTTGATTCTAAATAATTATGTATCTCATGTATGTTAAAAGGAAATTATGATGAACATTTTAATGTCTTAATGATTTTACATAATTCTTAGTTCATCATAATGAAATTTTTGGTCAAAATGGGTTTTAATGCAAATGATATCTCTCTAACAATTGATATCAAATTTTAAAAAATTTTGATTTTACAAATTTTAAAATTTTGACCTAAATTTAAATGTTTATGCATGTGGTTTAAATGAAAAATGATATCTCTCTAACAATTGATATCAAAATTTTTGAAATGCATAACATTTTTGGAAACTTTATGCAAATGCACTTAATTTTAAACAATTGGTATTAATATCAAATTTCAACAATTGGTATTGCATAAAGTATTTTAGACTTGGATACATTGAATTTCATGTACTACTAACATGTTTGTTATTCTTTGTTGAAATTCAATTTTGTTTAAGTGTCATGATCCTAAAAGCTTAATTTTGTTTGGAATGCATTTATTGAGGGGGAGCTTTGATTTTTCAAATGATTTTTAAATGTCAAATTTAGCACTTACTCTCCAAAGTTATTTTGAACTTCAAAGATTGAATTATTTTTGATATAACAAAAAGGGGGAGAAGTTTGGTTTGAAAAATTCAATTTCTAAATGAAAAAGGAGGAGATTAACATTTTCATATATTTTCCAACAATTGTTAACAATTGATATATTTTTCATTAAACAATTTATTAAGGGGGAGTTTTGCAAAAAAACAATTTTTCAAATGTTTTTTTATATCAAAAAGGGAGAGATTATTGAACTATGTTTTGATATAACAATTTAAGGCAAAATGGTTTTTGGACTTGAATTGAATTTACAAAATGTTTTTTGACTTAATTAAATTTATTCAAAGTTTTAAAAGGTTTCAAAAATAATTCAAAGTCCATTAAATTCGAATTTGAGCCAAAATGCTAAAAGGTGTCAAAGTGCATCCATGCATCCTTGCAGTGCATCCATGCATCTGCACTAGTGTATAGATGCATCATGCAGTGCATCCATGCACTCAAACACCGAATGCAATTAGTGCATCGATGCAGCAAGGATGTGCATCGATGCATCAAGACTGTGCATCGATGCATCCTGCTGTGCATCCATGCACGAAGGTTGCAACGGCTAGTAACAACTAGTTTATTTGAATTTAATGAAGGGGTATCGATGCACCATGATAGTGCACCGATGCACCATGTTATGGGTAGCCTTTTTGAGTAGAAAAATCATCCCAAACGGCTCCAAAACATCGCCAACGGTTATATACAACATCAAACACATTCCAAGCTATAAATACAAGCTAAGCACACTTGAAGAAAAGAAGAGAACAACTATCCAAGCAATCAAACACAAGAGAAGATTTTTTCATTTTTATTTCATCTTTCTCTTGTAAATATTTTGTTCTTGTGAGCTCAATCTTGTAAACACCTACCTTAGAGAGGTTTTCTTGTTTACTTATTTTATCATTTTGTAAAAGGGAAAGGTTCTAGCTAATCTCGTGTAAAAGCGAGGGAAAGGTTCTAGTTTAGCCCGGAAAAACTAGGGAGTTTGTAAGGTTACTCTTTGTTCTCAAAAGAAAGAACAAATTAGTGAATTTGTTGGAAAATCCTTGGTAAGGAGCTAAGGTAGTGGATGTAGACTTGGTTGAGAAGTCGAACCACTCTAAATCGCTGTGCAATTCTGTATCTTTTAATTTTCTTACTCCCTAAACACAAAAACTGATCCCGACCCTCTTTGCAAGCAATTCTGATTGTCGATTCGAGCTTTCAAAAATCCCAACATTATTATTATTATTATATATTATTAATTTTATTAAATAAAAATAATAATAATACAAAACCACATCCCATTTACAAAGAACCCATGCCCAGTTTACAAGCCCAACCTCGGTGGCCTAACAGAAACCCTAATTTGATTAGGGTTTGTATCCCATGCACCCAACCACCGCTGGGAAGAAGAACAGCCGCCTCTCAGCCAGAAGCCACCGTCGCTCTGCTGCCAAGTGCTCCAATCGACCACTACCGACATTCCAACCACCCACGTTGAAGGATATGGTGAGTCACCACCATAGCTATGGTGACCCGCCGAAATGAGCCTTATTCCCCGATCCGACGAGAGCCTCGGTGTTGGCTATAAATGCCACCACACCTGCAAAGAAAAAAGAGAGCGACAGAGAGCAAAAAAATCAAAGACAGAGACCAGCATCCATAAGACAACAAACAACAGCAACCCATCAAACCCACAACACCGCAACCAGAAAGAAAAATAAAAGAGAGGAGAGGAACTTACTCTGTCGTCAAAAAACCCCAAACGCCATTGGAGAACCAAAACCGAAGGTAAAAATCATAGATTTACAATGCCTTATAGGGTTTTAGGTTAAAATAACCTCAGATTGGGTTTTAGGACTTCTAGTTCTATTTTAGGGATAGGGTTGTAATTTCTAGCCACCATTCACGGTGGCTGGCAGTCATGACTGGCGTCGGAGCACGGTGGTCGATCGGTGCCCGGGCTCCCTCCGGGCAGAGCCTTTTAGAGAGAATGGAGAGGGTTCTCTCGTTAGAGAGAGAACCCAAAGAAAGAAATGAAAGAAAAATGGCCCTCTTGGGCCGGTTAAAGGGTTTATATACCCTCTCCCAAACGACACCATTTTAGGGGAAGATATATATGTAATTTCTTTTTTGGGAAAATCATTTCCAAACACCCATAGATTTGTAACATTGCAATTTAGTCACTGGTACTATTTTCTGATCTTTTTAATTTAGTCTCATAATTTTATTTTATATTATTTTAGTCCTTATCCGTATATATATATTTAGGGTAAATATCTAATTTAGTCTCTTACAGTTTAGTAATTATTATTTTAACCCAAAATTAATTAAATAAGGTTAAATTACATTATTAGTATTCAATTTATTATTCGAGTTAGAGCCTTTAATTTTAATAATTATTATTCTAATCACCGATTAATAAAGGGATAATTACACTATTATTAATTATATTTTTATAATATTTGAGTTAAGTTCATTAATTTAGATATCATTTTATTTTGGTCATTTTATTATAATTTTATTATATTTTTATCATTTATATGTTTAAATTAGTATTTTATTTAATTATTTATTCATGTTTTTATTATTTATGTTTTTATTCACCAATATTTACATGAAATACAATATTATAATTTTATAATTTTATTAGATAATAATATTTATTTATTTTTAAATATTAAGAAATGGCAGTCTTAAAGCAACTAGATGTCTTATTCTGGTATATTAAAAATAAACAAATAGCTTCTTATAAATATATATATTTGCTTCGTTTTTATTATTTTAAAGAAAAATCATCATATTCTTTTTAATATTTATTTATTTTTAATATAAAAGAAAATGGCAGTCTTAAAGCAACTAGATGTCCTATTTTAGTATATTAAAAATAAATAAATATCCTACTTATAAAAAACCAAAAAAACATATATTGTTTTATTATTTGCTTATGAGAAAAAATTATTATTTTTAACACTAAGAAAGGGCAGTCTTAAAGAAAATAGATATCTTTTTCTGATATTCTTTAAAATAAATATTTTATAAAAATTATTTAACATCTTTTTCTTCCTTAGAATTATCCGATTAAAATACAAAATAATAGGATCAAATTAAATTCATAGTTGAATTCTTGAATTTCCAATAATAGAGACAATTTATAATCAAAAGATATCAATTTTGGGCATTGTGTTGGTGCTAATCATTCCCCAAACGTAACCGACCACAAATCCCTT
The DNA here is from genome assembly GCF_006381635.1 of Hibiscus syriacus. Taxonomy (NCBI): domain Eukaryota; kingdom Viridiplantae; phylum Streptophyta; class Magnoliopsida; order Malvales; family Malvaceae; genus Hibiscus; species Hibiscus syriacus. Next base: position 1,856,679 of record NW_024062778.1, read on the forward strand.
TTTATTTTTAAAAAGAATAAATTTTTGATTAAACGCACCAGTTTATCTTTTAACTGATGTTTTCTTAAAAACTCTTTTAAAATATGATTTTTAGGTATTCGACCTACCTGACCCAAAAGGCCGATGGCGACTCCCAAAACATTTCAATAAAAATTATTTATTCACATAATTGTTCCCGCCAAGTAAAATTTTGTACCCGGGCAAAAACCGGTTACGACATCTTGGCGACTCCGCTGGGGACCAGTCAAGCTTTAAAATCAATTATAAATTGTCTCTATTAATTAGAAATTAAAAATTCATATATTTAATTTATAATTCTTTCTTTTCAAATTTTTTATATATACTTATTATTTTCCTAATATTTATATATATTATTTTTTATTAATGTTTTTATTTTATTTTCAAGTATTAAATTTCATTATTTATTTGTTTGTTAGAGGTTTGAATATTTCTCCTCACACACAACACTTGCATTGCATAACATAAGTTTTATAATCAAGCTTGTCCCTTTTAAGTGGGAGTGAAAGCGACGTCTTCGTGAGAATTTATTCTCCATGTCAGACATAGAGAAATGTGTCCCCTCGAATTGAACTCGATCCATTTAAGTCTGTAGTGGACTAGGATTGAGGGTTGGCAGCCCAAGGGGGCACCAACAAAGACAATTCGAGTACCTTTACTCCTAGAACTAAAACCCTGCATATAATAAACCCTAGAAATTTTCCTGATCTATGACTGTACTGAACCTCTGTCCGTAGGTGTACACAAAGGAGAAATTAACTCTAGCTTTTAATTTATTTGATTTCATATAAATGCCTGCGAATTAGAAATCATGCGGTTAAGTTAATTTTTCCAACAAAGCATGGAACTAGAAAGCATGAGGTTAGGATTTATATACCATGATAGATATAATCTTTTCTTTCCATTAATTGGTACTAACCAATTTATTTTTTCCTTTCTCATTTTTATTTTTCATACATGTTATTTTGCTCTAACTTGTTTATATTGATTTCTTTTGTTTGCATTGCATGATCATGGCATAACCAAAAGGTGTTGACTTGAAAGACTGTTCATCAAATTGGAAAGAAATCATAAATGGACAAAAAGTTTTATGATCGAACAAAATATGACGCAGCCATGGAATGACATCCTGAGGGAACTCCGAGGATAGATGAGAGCTATGCACCCAAAGATTGTATGCCCATTGAAGGGAAAAAGGAGATACAAGAAATAAGAGAGCAGATGTCCAAGATGATGGAAAGAATATATGTGTTGGCCAAAGGAAAAGAGATTCCTGCACAAAAAGATAAAGAACTCAGTGAACATAACCCTACAATCTCAGATATAAAAAAAACTTTGGATCCTAACCAATTTGAGAAATTACAGACAATCATCATTCGTATTCAGAAGTCGTCTGGAGATACCAAAGAAATGGTGACAACTGTAAAAGCTCCCATGGATGAGAAAAAATGATATAATATGAAATCATCGAAGTTTAGTCTGCTCCTTACCTCTAAACCTCAGGTTCAATCCAAGATAAAAGGTGGTTCTCATTTTGATACTATCCCTATATCATATAAAGAGATATATGATAAGCTACTTGAAGCACGAGAAGTGGCTCCTTACTACATAAAACCGTTCCAACCTCCGTATCCGAATTGGTATGACATCAACGTTTATTGTGAATATCATGCCGGAGCTCAAGGACATACCATCGAGAATTGTCTTGCCTTCAAACGTCGAATTCAAAGTCTTTTGGATCATGGAACCTTACAATTTTTAATAAATGATCAACCTAGTTTGGTTACTGAAGGTCCTGTTAGATTAATACCAAAAGTGGACAAAGGTAAGATTATCATTAGGGGTACCCAGAAAGAAGAAAATTTATGAGTTATGAGGCTCAAATAGTCATTTAAAGATTGAAAACGATAATTTGAGCACCAAAATGGAAACCATGCAAGAAGATTTCCAGAAGATCAGTCAAGCCTTTCAAAATATTGGCATAGGAAACACCCCAGAAGAGTGGATAACAGAGGTCACCAAATTGAAAAAGAACTGTAACATACATGAAGGTCAAGCCAAGAAGTTTTATCATGATTTAAGAGCTGCAGAAGAAAGTTGCAATACCTCTGTCATTGAATTCGAAAAATGTCAAGCCAAGAATCAAATGTTGAATAGTGCTATGACCAACATGGAAGCATCATATCATATTCATAAGCTTGAGATCGATACTGAATTAAAAGCCACTATGGCCAAGAACAAAAAATTGAAGAAATGTTTAGATGATTTTGGAGATCTTGTATGAAAACTTCTTGAACACAAAGAGGCTCTCACAAAAAAAAATGAACAACATTGTTTACAATTCCGAGAGTTGATACAGAAGATGAAGGAAAAAGTCAATGTCACGAAGGAAGTTACTGCTCAAGCAAGCAATGTGGCTCATAAGCTGGTGAACTTAGCTAGCTTCACAAAAGAATTAAGTAGATGGATAACTCCACACCTGAACATGAGTGGAAGTTAATTTGGATTTTAAGAGAAATAGAGAAATTAGGAGTGAAAGCTATCCCCTACATGTAAAAGTTTTGTTTGATGCACGAAAACTTTTGTGTTCAATGAAATCTGTTCTAAGATGATCACTCTTGAGTAACACCTTTTCATACATGCATTTACATTTCACATCTTTGCATTTTCGTTTTGTATTCATACTTTTATGTTTGTTGTTGCATTGCACAGTTTGCATTCTTATTTTTGCATTTATGTATTTTCGCATTTACATTACATTATTTATTTAAGTATTTTTATATACATTGATTATAAAAACATATAAATAATTCATGAAAGGTTTCTTTAACAGTAAAACGAGATCATTTATTCACATTATTATATCATCATAATGAATACAATGTAACAATCTTATGAGGGACTACAAAATCAGTGGCTAGAACAATTGACAGGGTTACCTCAGGATACAATGAAAGAAGCATTGAATTCTCTACCAGATGGGCTAAATCAAATTATTTAGAGGATGACATCTGATAAAGAAGAGATAACTGATAAACAGCAACCATGCTTTCAAATTGAAGAATCGAGAATGATAACAAACCCTGAGGCATCCCACTCGAACCTAAAGAATAGCCTCATTAGTTATTCACAATATGAGGAGAGATTCAAGAGGATGGATGAAGCAATCAGAAATATGAAAGGTGTTAATGCCTCCCACAAAGAACTAGAAACAAGAGAGCTCAGTTTAGTTCCAGATTTGGTTATTCCCCATGAATTCAAAATGCCATATTTTGAGAAGTATAATGGCACCAGTTGTCCCCTAATCCATTTAAGAATGTTTTGCAGAAAAATGGAAGGATATTTAAATTATGATGATCTGTTAATTCACTCATTCCATGATAGCCTCATTGGCCCAACAGTAGTCTGGTACAATCAGTTGACCCGAGAACAGATCAAGAGATGGGTTGATTTAGCTGAGGCATTTTTAGGACAATATCGGTATGTTAAAGGCTTAAGTCTAACACGTATGAATCTTCAAGGAGTAAAGAATAAAGCCAATGAAAGGTTTCAAGAATATGCCTTAAGATGGAGAGGAGTGGCAGCACAAGTTCAACCTCCCATGTTAGAAAAAGAGATATCACGTATGTTTCATGATTCCCTTCCCGCTCCTTTCTTTGAGTTAATGCAGACAAATCCGACGAAGAAATTCGAGAAACTTGTGACAAGTGGAGAATTAATTGAGAATGTAATCAGCAAAGAAAACTCAAAAGTCACATCCAAGAGCCCGACGGATCAAAAAGCGAAAGCTGATAATGTGAATGAATGTAACATCCAGAGTCCCCGCAACTGCAAAAGAAAAAGAACAAGTAGTTGTTCGGATCGACCAAAGAAAGTCGCACGATCAAGAAATACTTTGGAGGTGTTCCAAACTTCCATTTCAGACTTGTACCCTCATTTGATTAAGGGTCAATACATCATACCAAGACCTATGAAAATGCCACCAAACCCTTCTGCTCATAGTTATGATCAATGTAGTGTTTGTGATTTCCACTTAGGGGTATTTGGCATTCCACGGGAAATTTTAGGCAACTGTTAAAAGAAATAGATACGTTTGTTGACAAGGGAGTTTTAACATAAAAGATGATCAAGAAATGGGGGGCAAATGAGGAAAAAACCTTAGTCCGATTACACACCCAACATTATAGGAGTAATGAGCATGATAAATAAACCAGTGGAAGTTATTATCTACCTCTGTAATACCTTTTTATTTTCAACATCTTGTTTGAATTTGTTTTTTGTTCCTTTCTCTGCTTTTGTGCAATAAATAAATGTGTGTTGTTTTTATGGTTATGAGCAAGGAATCAAATTTTAATCTTGAAATTTTTTAGTATCAGTAGATTAAATATTCTTTTATTTTTTCAAGAGTTATAGATATTTGGCAAGTGGTAAATTATATCTTCCTATCCTCCAACGCCAATACTTAACCCTTACCTTTGTGTTGTTTTTATGGTTATGAGCAAGGAATCAAATTTTAATCTTGAAATTTTTTAGTATCAAGTAGATTAAATATTCTTTTATTTTTTCAAGAGTTATAGATATTTGGCAAGTGGTAAAATTATATCTTCCATATCCCATCCAACGCCAATTACTTAACCCTTACCAAAACCAAATCCTGACATTACAATTATCTGAGACTCCGAAGAAATGTCTCTACCTATTTTTGAGAGACCAACTCCAGATATTTATGGTTTATGATACTACCTTCCACCATATACATGACTTCATAAGTCATACTTTTGTCCTTCCAAATACAAAACCATCATACTGGTAAAACCAAAAGAACCAAACTTTCAATTATTCGTGACTCTTCCTTCAAGAAGAGAAGAGATGAGGATTATGGATCAATTTATTGAAGATAATTTCGAGTGATTGGGGCATACTCAAAGAAGAAAATGATTGATTTAAATAAATATATCATGCATTAATTACATTGTTTTCATGTAAATGAAAGTTAATCTTGAATATTCATCCCCCTGGAGATACCTCTTTTTACAAAGACTTCTATATACGAGACGACTAAACTTTGTGAACAGTATAAGCATGCAAACTCATTGACATATCACCCAAAGATGAATGGGGCAGTTGAAGGAGCAAATAAGAACGTTAAGAGGACCATTACAAAGACCACTGTAACATACAAGGATTGGCACGAGAAGCTACCTTTTACCTTATACGCATATCAAAATACTGTTCAAACATCACTGGGGCAATACCTTATTGTTCAGTTTTACCAATTTAAAAGGTCAGATCCCACTACTTTGTATCTTGAAGGATCTAAAATTGGAGGAGGCTGAAGGGATCCAAGCTCAATTTGATCAATTAAACCTTATTGTTGAGAAGAAATTGAAAGCTATTTACCATGGGTAGATGCATCAGAAACAGATGATGAAAGATCACAACAAGAAAGTACACCCGAGAGAGTTCCAAGAGGGTGATCTAGTATTTAAAAAGATCTTGCCTATACATAAAGATTTCCGTGGGAAATGGATGCCTAATTGGGAAGGGTCATATGTTGTAAAGAATGGGCCTTTTCCGGAGAAGCATTGATTTTGCCAGAAATGGATGGGAAAGTTCTGAGAAACCAAATAAACTTAGATTCTGTCAAGAAATATTATACTTGAAGAAAAAAAGGAAAAAAGGAAAAAGAAAGGAAAAAGAAAGGAAAAAAAAGGAAAAATTGAACCAAGATGAGTGACTCATGGAGCCTTAAGTTACAAGATTGATCAAGTACAATTAGTTCAAAGATTCATATTCAACAAGAATCGCAAGAAATACTAGAGATGAATGAATCTTATGGAAAAATCCCCAGCAAAGCAGATCCAAATCAAGCAAAGCAAGATTGAAGGCATCTAATTAAAAGATAATATCTTCAGAATTCATTCCGCCTCTCAAGATTGATTTTTATTTGCAAAAATTGGTTTTTAAAATCTTTAATGCATGATATGAAAAATGAAAAAAGGGGGGGTTCAAGATGTAAATTTTGAATAACATCTTGAAACAAAAGGAGGATTCGAGTTAAAAACCTTAAAAGGCGGCTCGAATATTGAATGGTGCAACAACGACATAAGAGATGATCTTAAGCTCTTAATGAAGCACCACACATCCCAAAGATGCTCTTGAGAGTCTGGAAACGAGAAGTATCTCTACAAGATAAGCATAACAACGAGAAGTATCTCTATCAGATAAGTATAACAATATTTCTTCAAGTTAATGGAAACCCAAAGAGACATATATGTTGGACTAACCTGAGAGACCTCACTTTACCATAATCAACCTACACCTTAAATCAGTCAATAATTTTGATACTTGCCATATGACTATGATTTTTGAATGATTTAAAAGAGTAGTTGATTTATTTGATATTCATTAATTTCATGTCTTATGATTTAATTCTATTGTGAACCTGTAAAGGGCAATACTTTACAAAATTATGTCATTCTTCAATAAAGAGAGGATGAAAAACATTTTCAAACAGGAAAGTCTCAAATGATGAAGGTCCTTGAAGAAAATTTTACATATTCTACCTCTATTGAAGAAAAAGAAAAGAGTGAGCCAGGTCAGAATGATGAAGCATTCTTGAAAGCAAGCGGTCCAAGAATCCAAAAAGTCTGGAGAATTGAACTTGTAAAAATCTCCTATGACATTATCAGTAACTCATTAAGAATGATTACCTTGTTCTAAAGGGACATGCTGGAAGCCCATATCAACTAAACCTTTCCATGGTTTGGGAAGAATGAGATATGTAGGTGTCTATCTTGAAGCAGCAGAAGAGCCAGTCACTATAGCAGTCATTACAAGAAAATGCATCAACAAAAATCTTCTAGTTCATCCTGATGATGTTTATTTCTTCCAGTAAGGTTGTTACATGGATGCCACTGACAACAAGATTAAATCCGTCAAATATACTCATCAATTACTCCAACCGATCTCCATTTAGTTCTTGCACATATGCTTTCAAAGGTATGCCAAGACAGTAGAGGACAACCTCTGCATCACTGGTCCCAGAAAAATAGACAAGACATTGATATCGCCGGGGAACATGTCTCTAGCGGATCCTCCTCCTCGTGTATGGTTTTTAGGGAAACCTAGAAGCATTTCCACCTCATCAGGTTTAAGTGGAACAACTTTATTCCTTCCAATCCATATTAGATTCCATTTTCGGCACTCATTAAGAACATACTTCTGGACACTTGAAGGTGGCTCATCGTCATAAGCTTCAAGAGCCTTATGGATCATTTATGTCAATTTGGCACTTCCTGTACATGTTTGTAAACAATTCAACTTTGTTCTTGGATCCCAAGAAGGTCATCATTCTTTATCAATGGAAAAGCATCATGTATGGTGCGTGGAGGAAGCGGAATAAGAGGAAATCTGTTCTCAATTGGCAGATTATGAATATACCCCTTTTCCGTGCAACAATACAAAAATACTTCGAATATACAAATTTTGGCTCTACATCGTAGAAGTACCGTGACATTTTGGTCCAAACACCAACTGGAGCAAGTACCATTCTCGTAGTAGAAATAAGGAGACACAATAGCATCTTCTAGAAGTGTTCTTTGAGTTATCTGATTTGGTTCGGTAGAAACCCCAAAGCCAATCATTGGATTTGGAAGATGAACTGCATGATCGTCTTCATTAAGAAGCTAAACTTTCCATGTGTTCTAATTTCATTTTTAATGTTTTAAACTTCAAAAACCTCTTCATACAAACAATTATTTCTATACTCTTATTATAATTTCCTTTCTAATTCTCTCTTCTTGATGTCTTAACCTTATATAAGCTTTCCTTAAGCTTATATAACACCAAGACTCAAAACCAACTTAGAAATTCAAGAAATCAACAACTGAATTCAACTTACCTTTTTAAAGGAGACCAACATGAAGAAGAAGAAGAAGAAAAAGAAAAGGAAGATAAGTTTCCAGATAAATCTCTCCCCCACATGCTTATCTCTTAATAAAGAGATATATATCCTTTAAATAAAAAGACCAAATTACCCTTCAATCTTTTCATCTATGTTATATAATCCCATACCAAATATTCATATTTAAATCCTTTAACTTATCAATTTTTCCTAAATTGATAACCAAATTTCAAAAAACTTTTATTTTAGTCACTAACCCAGTTTTTGGGATGTTACATTAACAATTTTTTTGTGGTTATTCATAAAAAATACAATAGAGTCATACATCAAAGTTCAATCAAAATATTTTCTAATATAAGCATTCCAAACTAGAAGTAGACTTGAAAGAGAATGACTCATTTACTGTTGAAGTTCAAAATGGGTTCCTAGTATTGATTTAATTTTGTGTTATATTGGAAAGAAAAAATGAGTTGTGAAAAGGTTACTGTTGAAAGGTTGACGAGCCTTACACATCTATCATAAAATATATATGACCTGTCAATAATTTTTTAGTGTACAATAATAATTAGGCAGCATGAGCGACCATATATAATTAAAATAGTAGAGTCGACCATATATTAGAACAAACACAAGTACACTAAAAACTTAAAATAAATTAAGACTTAATTGAGAAATTTATAATTATAAAAGAAGAGAACACTTTTAATAATTTAATACAATTGTAGTATTATAAACTCATTTCACTATACTCTAAGCTCTCCTTTATATATAAGTCATACTACAAACTTTTTGAACCCATAAAATGAAAAATCTTATCTCTACTTATAAAATTTAGTGATCATTAGATTGTTGATTGGTAACTCCGTAAAAGACCATATTTTAGGGCCTTTTAACTTCGGTTATTGAATGTTTAAAGACTCAATTAGGATTATATAGATGCATTTAGAAGCATTTAGTTGCATGTACTGGATTTCGGTTTACCGTGGCATTTTATTGTGGTGCTGCTTTATGGGAAATGTACTTGTCTGGTGATGTGCAGGTATTGAGAGCAAGGAAAAGAGGAAAGAAAATGCTGTGACATAAGGAGATTGCTGAGCAAAATGTATTTGCCACGTTCATCCGGCATTTCGAAAGTGCTTAAAGTGCAAGAAGATATTTTTGAAGCCAGCTGTATCCGACTAGCCGAGAGCTCTACCCGAGAAATCCTCCTCGAAGATCCACCTGGAGGGACCGGCACTACAACCGCCGATCCTACTGACCACGCCGCCTGACCCTGTAGATCTTGTCTGTCCTTGGGAACTTGCAAAGGGATTATGCCGGTCACTCATACCAGCTACCTAGGCTGTATCATCACTTATCTTGACCGACTCCTAAGCAAGTTAACCATAGTTTGAGAAAGTCAACTCTTAGTTCAAGGGTTAATTTTCCCCTATAAATAGAGGATAAAGCCACAATGTTAAGAATTTTAGTTCTAACAATATTTGAGCTTAAAACGTTAGAGAGAGAAGGTCTCATCTTTCTTCGAATCCAACTTGTCGTGGCATTTCTCCTTGACCAGTCGAATGAAGTGGCGTTCTAAGCATCCGAGAGGAGCTAGTTCGCTAGGAGCAGTTCTTGGTGGTTGAGGAAGGCATTTGGCAGTGTACGTTGAAGGCATTTTCTCCTCCCTTTAGTTCTTGCTTTCATATTTTGTTGGGTTGTAAGGAACGAATGAAACTTGCTTTGTGCTTGTTTATTTCGAACCCCACCATGAACTAATCCTATTTGGTGGGAGTTCGCTTGGATGTTTAAGTTTTTATTGCAATGAATGGTTGATTTTTTACACTTTATTCTATTTTTTGTGTGAAACTTAATGCCTTAAGGTTGTAGGAGCTACGAGAGTAGTCTTTCATTAGGAGAGCTTGAGGGTTTGAGAGAATGCCTTGGCAATTTATCTTTAGCCTTCGAGAGAAGCCATGGAAGAACTAGATAAACAAGGGGTTCTAGGTAGTAACTAGGCCTAATCCACCTTAGAGATAAGGCTAGGATTTCATTCGAATAAAAGGAGCTGTACAAAAATAATAGGTTAGATGTTAACGCTGTTGCAAAAAGGTATTGCCAAGACATATCCTATTATTTGAACCAATAGGATCACTGCAGGGGTTTACGCCAATCGAACTTGCCAAGGCATCTTTAATCTGTTAGTCCCTTACTAGAGATAACATAGGGAACTTCAATAGACTCTGTCAGGTAGGGTAAGTATAGAGGAAATACCATTCAGAGAAATAGACTTAGATTTCCTAGTGACTCCTACCACTCATTCCCATAGCAGCTTGTCGTGTGAGAAAACTAATGTCCCATATATATTAAAACTAGTAGTTGCATTTTTATTTTGCCTTGGCATTTACATTTGTTTGCATGCATTACATTTCAATTTACCATGACATATCCAATTGCTACCTCACTGCCATCATCCATTTCTACATCAGTCAATTCATATTGCCACAGCATTCTCATTTTTATATACCATCACTAACTTTACTTAGGTGACAAAGTAAAGTGTCTTGACAAACCTAGTTGACTGCCCCAATTCCTGTGGAGATGATACTCTACTTATCACTTTATTACTTGTTCGATTGTGTATACTTGCACATATATTCGCACACATATTTAGTACTCACAATAAGCGAACAAGTTTTTGGCGCCGTTGCCGGGGAATTGGCAACTGGAAGTTAAATTGATTTGTCATAGCATTTTTATCTTACTTGTTCATATTCTCTTTTTAGTTAATTTACTTTTTACTTTCCTTAATTTTTCTTCATTTATTTTTCTAGGTACATGACCCGAAGCAACCCTGAAGAGCCATTAGAACCGATTGATCCTGAAATCAAGAGGCTTTTTAGGCAACGAAAACGCGCTCAACGTGTAAAACATGTACCAACTCGGAAATCAAGGTATTGGTCATGAGGAGGATCAGAATACCGGGGAAAATTTAAATACCAGAAACGCAGCCAGACCTCGTGCCATTTGTGATCACCTAAATATAATCTTAGAGGATTTAAATCTTGGAATTATGGCCCCAGATATTCAAGCAGCCCACTTCGAGCTCAAACCCGTCATGTTCAATATGTTGAACTCTATAGGACAGTTTGGGGGCATGCCAAATGAAGATGCCAGGCATCATATTCGCAACTTCTTGGAGGTGTGTGATTTTTTCCGCCAAGAAGGGGTACATGAAGATATTCTGAAATTAAAGTTGTTTCCTTATTCCCTACGTGACCAAGCAAGTGCGTGGTTGAGTGGCATTCTAGCAGGTTCAATGGAGTCATGGACTGATCTGTGCAAGAATTTTTTGCTGCGGTATAATCCTCCAAACATGAACACCCAATTGAGGAATGACATTGCTTCGTTCCGTCAAGCTGATGACGAGTCCATGTATGAATACTGGGAACGATACAAGGCATTGCTTCGCAAGTGCTTGAATCATGGCTTTCAAGATTGGACCCAGGTGGTGATGTTCTATAATGGAGTAAACGCACCCACGAGGATGATGCTAGATGCCTCGACAAATGGGACGTTACTTAACAAATCACCAGCAGAGGCATTTGACATCCTGGATAAGATTGCCACTAATGATTATCAATTTCTATCCACAAGGCTTGGAGTTGGACGAAAATCTCATGGAGCTTTTGAGCTAGAATCTAAAGATAACGTGTCCGCCCAAATTACTACTATCACCAACATGCTAAAAAATTTGCAAAGGCCAAGTGAGGTGAGAGAAGTTAAGGCAGCTCATTCAACATGCCTTATTATGCCAGGGCAATCACAATGAGAGTGACTGCCCGTCCAATCAAGAATCCATCAACTTTGTAGGCAACTTCAATCGAGGTAACAACAACCCTTATTCCAACACATATAATCCTGGATGGCGTCAACATGCAAACTTTTCATGGGGAAATCAAGGATCCAACAATGCCCATCAACCAGCTCGGTAGCAGAATTACATTAACTCCTAGAGTAATCAATCGAATATGCGATGGCATAATTCTAACAAGGGAGGACCATCTTTATCAAACACCAGTTCTTTGGAAGCACAATGCAAGAGTTTATTGCAACAACAAAGACAATGCTGCAAGACCATGCAACCTCTATCAAAAATCAAGGAGCCCTGCTTCAAAGCCATAGTTCATCGCTAAGGGCATTGGATAGTCAAGTTGGTCAGATTACCGCGGTATTACAAGAACGCAAACATGACAGTTAACGAGTGACACTGAAGTTGCTAAACCTCATGGTAAGGAGAACTGCAGTGTGCTAACTCTCCGAAGTGGTGCACAAATTAATGTTAAAAATAAGTTTGAGGGGAAACCTAAGGATGATTCAGCCCCTGTAACCGATCAAGTTGATCACGAAGTGCAAGAAGAATCAACAATGGAAGAGGAAACGGCTGAGGAGTCGTCAAGTAAAGAAACTAAGGGGGAAAATAAAAATGCCAAGGCAACTTCTGTTCGCACCCCGTCAGTGCAAGAAGCCCGACCCCACCTCCTTTTCTGCAACGACTAAAGAAGCACAATGAAGATATCCAATTTAAGAAGTTCGTTGACATTCTGAGTCAACTACAAATCAATGTCCCTTTTCTAGAAGCTATGGAACAAATGCCCACCTATGCCAAATTTCTCAAAGAGATTGTTACCAAGAAGAGAAAGGTTGAGTAGTATAAAACAATTCCCACGACAAAAGAGTTTTGTTCTTCCTTAAGTAACCTTCCACCAAAGAGACATGATCCGGGCAACTTCATCATACCATGTTCAATAGGAGACAAATTTATTGGGAAGGCATTATGTGACCTTGGCTTAAGTGTGAACTTGATGCCTAAGTCAATATTCGTCAAGCTTCGGATAGGAAATGTGAGAACCACCTCGGTCATCTTACAATTAGCTGATCGTTCGCACGTTCGACCAGAAGGGCGAATTGAAGATGTCATCGTACGGGTCAACAAGTTCGTTTTCTTGTCAATTTTCTGATTATGGACTGTGAGGTTGATTCCACAGCACCCATCATCTTGGGGAGACCCTTCCTAGCTACCGGTCGTATTCTCATCGACTGCGAGAGGGGTGAGCTGACCATGCGAGTGGCCGATCAACAAGTCACTGTGAATGTCTTCCGATCACTTAAGTACATGGATGACTCTAGGAATGCCAGAGCATTTTGGAAGTGGATACAGTAATAAAAAAGAAGCATATCAATTTTTCCAGAACAATTTCCTTCAGCTGGGATCTGATAAAGGGTTGCTGGAAGACTTAAAGGCCGAAGAGCCTAATAATTTCTCATCCGAGGAACAACTTTCCAGAACAATTTCCTTCAGCTGGGATCTGATAAAGGGTTGCTGGAAGACTTAAAGGCCGAAGAGCCTAATAATTTCTCATCCGAGGAACAACAAGCTAGCTTTCTTAAGGCTAGCACATGTACGCATTTTGAGCCTTTGAACTTTGAAGAGTTTGTTCTTCCCAAGCCCTCATTACAGCATGCTCCTACCCTAGAACTTAAGAATTTGCCACAACATCTTAAATATGCTTATATGGGTAGTGATGAAACTTTGCCTGTGATTATTTCCTCTGCCCTTACTCCTAACCAAGAATCGAGTTTGTTAAGTGTTTTGTCACAGTATAAGAAAGCGTTAGGTTGGAAGATGACAGATCTAAAGGGAATAAGTCCAACAATTTGCATGCACAAAATCCTGCTGGAAGAATGCCATGGCAAATCCATAGAGCCACAGCGAAGATTGAACCCAATCATGAAGCAAGTTGTGATGAAGGAGATTCTCAAATGGCTTGATATTGGAGTAATTTACCCCATTTCGGATAGTTCATGGGTGAGTCCCGTTCAATGCGTGCCCAAGAAAGGAGGCATGACCATGGTGACGAGTGAAGACAATGAATTGATACCTACTCGCATGGTCACCGGGTGGCGAATTTGCATGGACTACCGTAAGCTTAACAAGGCCACCAAGAAGGATCACTTCCCTTTGCCATTCATCAATCAAATGCTGGATCGACTTGCTGGCAAGGCATTTTATTTCTTCTTGGATGGTTACTCGGGGTACAACCAGATTGCCATCGTACCAGAGGACCAAGAGAAGACCACGTTCACGTGCCCCTATGGCACTTATGCTTTCCACAGATTGCCTTTTGGACTCTGTAATGCCCCGGTAACTTTTTAGAGCTACATGCAAGCCATATTCTCTGACATGGTTGAGGATTATCTTAAAATTTTTATGGATGATTTTTCCGTTTCTGGTGATGATTTTCAAAAATGCCTCGGCAATTTGGCAAATGTACTGAAGCGGTGCGATGAAGCCGATCTTGTACTAAACTGGAAAAATGGCATTTCATGGTAACTGAAGGCATTGTTCTAGGACATAAAATGTCAACAAATGGCATTGAAGTGGACAAGGCCAAGATCGAGAAGTTCCCCCCACCAAATTCTGTCAAGGGCATTCGGAGTTTCCTTGGACATGCTGGATTTTATCGAAGATTCATCAAGGATTTCTCCATAATATACAAGGCCTTGTGTACCCTGCTGCAGCAGAACCAACCATTTGTGTTCGATCAAAATACCATGGCACATTCAAAGAGCTGAAGCAAAGACTTATCTCTGCTCCGATCGTAGTTCACCCAGACTGGACGGCACCGTTCGAATTAATGTGCGACGTAAGTGATTTTACCGTAGGAGCTGTGCTTGGGCAACGTAGAGGTAAAATAGCCATACCTTAAATGATGCACAATTGAATTACACTACCACTGAGAAAGAATTACTTGCTGTGGTATTTGCATTTGACAAGTTTAGGCCATACTTGATAGGCACCAAAGTTATAGTTCACACTATCATTCAGCGATAAAATATTTAGTGAACAAGAAAGATTCCAAACCTAGACTGATTAGATGGATATTACTATTGCAAGAATTCGACTTAGAGGTAGTTGATAGGAAAGGTATTGAAAATTAGGTTGCATACCACCTATCCAGGCTAGAGAACATTTCAGAATGCCAGGATATTTTTGATATTAAAGAAGAATTCTTTGATGAGAAAATTTTATATGCCACGGCAATTCCGTGGTACGCTGACCTCGTTAATTTTCTTGTTAGTGGTGTTTTTCCTTATGAACTCAACAGCCAGGGTAAGAAGAAGTTTCTGCATAATGCCAAGTTCTATTTTTGGGATGAGTTGTACTTATTCAAGAAATGCCGATCAAATGATAAAACGGTGTGTCCCCGAAGAGGAGCAACACAATAACTTATACCATTTCCACACAGCAACATGTGGAGGGCATTTTGGAGGTTCGAGGACTGCTGCAAAGGTCCTCCAATCGGGCTTCTATTGGCCATCGCTTTTTAAAGATGCCCACGAATTTTGCAAGGCGTGTGACCGATGCCAACGCACTGGAAACATCTCCAAACCACATGAAATGCCGCTATAAAATATTCTGGAGATAGAACTTTTTGATGTTTGGGGTAGTGATTTCATGGGACCATTCCCATATTCTTTTGGGGATTTATATATTCTGCTTGCGGTGGATTACGTTTCGAAGTGGGTTGAGGTAATTGCTACGCCGAGGAACGATTCGAAGACGGTGCTCAAGTTCCTTCACAATAATATATCCACTCGATTTGGAGTACCGAGAGCCATCATTAGTGATGAAGATACCCACTTCGACAACAGATTAATTGCCAAGGCATTGTAGAAATATGGAGTACGACACAAGATTGCCACGGCATACCACCCGCAGAAAAATGGGCAAGCTGAAGTGTCCAATCCTTGAGAAGATGGTTAACCCTCGAATGAAAGATTGGTCCCCCAAGCTCGATGAAGCATTATGGGCCTATAGGACGGTATTCAAAATGCCTCTGGGAATGTCACCTTTTAAGATGGTCTATGGAAAAGCCTGCCACCTCCCAGTTGAGTTAGAACACAAGGCATACTGGGCGATCAAGAAATTAAACTTTGACGCACAACTTGCTGGGGAGAAATGATTGCTCGACTTTAATGAAATGGAGGAGTTTCGAGTGCAAGCATATGAAAATGCCAAGCTCTACAAGGAAAAGACGAATAAGTGGCATGACAAAAATATTTTGCCACGACATTTTCATAAGTGCCAGAAAGTGATGTTTTTCAACTCAAGGCTCAAACTCTTCCCTGGCAAACTAAAGTCACATTGGTCGGGACCGTTTGAAGTTCACCATGTTTACCCATATGGCGCTATTGATATCAAGAACATGGACGATGGATCCATTTTTAAAGTCAATGGCCAGCGCCTGAAGGCTTACCAAGGAATCCCACCTGCGCGTGACAAGTCAGTGCTGCTCTTGCACGACATCGACACGGGTCTGGCATCTTAAGGATGCCATGACATTTTAAATTTACTACTGTGCATAAATAATTTTACTCTACCATTATTTCAATCTTTCTCATTTTTAATTAATTATGTTTATTTTATTTTTGTGCAATAGACTTCCCACATGACCATCACGTGAAGAGTATGGAGGAAGCTTGTGAAATTTGGGCGGCAAAAGTGAATAGTAAAAGGAGGAACTTTTTCACTTTTACCTAGGATTAAAATTTTTTCACTTTTAATTTTTGTTTTCTTCCCGCCTAGACCCCACCGTTTCTTCTTTTATCCCACACATAATCTCATTTCTTGTCTTTATCTTTACTTCCTATTCACTTTTTCTTAAACTTTTTTCTATATCATCTTCTTCTTCTCTTCTTGACCGAAACCGCCATAACCGTCCAAAGCTTCAAGCTTTTTCATTCTTTTCTCATTTTCATTTTAACGATGGTCCATTCACGCCCTCCTACGCCACCTTTGCCACTATGATTTGTGGATGATTCTTCCCGCGAATGGTTCCAAACGCTTAAAAACCGCTAGTCTTTTTCGAGTTGGGATTTGTCTTCTCTGAGGAGGAAGATGCGGCCTTAGGGAGTGAGGTTCTCGATGTTGTCACCACGCATAAGTGGTAGAAATTTGCCAAGCATCCCGCAGCCGTCAACGCCACTCTAGTGAAGGAGTTTTACTCCAACATATCTGAGCCAAACCAGCATGCCGTGACGGTTCGCGGTATTTCTATTCGTTTTACTCCTTCTGTAATTAATCGTTATTTTAAACTGCAGGTTGCTGAAGACTAGCATGCTTGTTTTGCTCAAGATGCTGACAACGAAACTTACCAAGACATACTGGAAGATATCTGTATTCCAGACACACAATGGAATAGGCAACAAATAAGCCGCAAGACCGTGGACCGGGAGAGGCTCCTTCCACAAGTAAAGTTGTGGAATCATTTCATGAAGCACAAACTCTTACCCACATCCCACAACACGACCGTGTCTTGCCAGCGAATACTTCTACTTCATTCTATCATCTTTGGGCGAGCCATTGATGTAGGGAATATTATAGTGGAACATGCTCATTTGTGTCTGAAACGCCCTGCAAGTGCCTTGGTATTTCCAAATCTCATCACCGCATTATGCCGTAAAAAGAAGGTCCCCGAAGAAATGTTTGATGAGATTTTACCGGGTATTGCTGGGATCACCAAAGAGAAAATCTCTTTGTTATTAGGATTGAAGAAAGCAAAGGGGAAGGAAAAAGAGGCATCCACATCTCGCGTTTCACCATCTCCACATGGCAAGGCAAATTCAGATGCCCTAGAGCAGGCAGTCCAGCGCACTCAAGATTATGTCGGGCAGCTGTCTAACAAACTGATGATATATTTTGCCTAAGCCAAAAGCCGTGATGAATTTCTCACCAGTGCCTTGATGGAATTCCTCCCATACACAAACTTCACCATTCCTGTCTTCCCAGACATACTCGTGCCACCGAATGAGGATGCCGAGGTATCTGTAGAAGCACCTCATCCTGCCCATACCGATGCCCCTCAATCGTATGGTGCAGAGAGTCCCCAGCCTGCTAAACCTGAAGAGCCTGCTGACGCTGAAGAGACTGATGACCCTGACCTCGTCCATGTTGTAGCACCCGATACAGATCGAGAAGCCAGCCTCCAACTCGCTAATATCCTGAAACCAGCACAACTTGTTGAACCTTTGGCGGTAGAACACCCTGATGTATCGCAACCTGCTGCACCGATGGAAGAAGAGTACCTTGAAGTACCACAACCCACTGAGTCAACCGAGGAGTCACAATCTGAGATGCCACAGTAAGATCCTTTGCGTAGGAGCCGACGTCACCTTAGGAAGGCATCTCAGTATCCGGAGCCCACTCTTCCAGTCGTTCCAGAAGGACCCAGCACTCCTCCAGCTGCACCTGCATCTGACTCAGAGCATTCTAGCCCCGCCAAGTTGAGAAAGCGCACTCGCCGCGTAATCGCTGCACCACACCCGCTTAAGTCAAGGTACCTTGCATTTGCATTGCATTCATAGTATGTAGCTTCATTTTCCTTAGTCTTAGTAAGCATTGCGGACAATACTTGTCTCAAGTTTGGGGGAAGTAGGTTCTCGCATCACTGCATGATAGTAGTAGTAAAATACATATGCCATGACATTAGTAATTTCCTAAATAGTTTTCTGGAATTAGTTAAGGATGCCCAATGATGATGAATTCTTGATGGCTAGGATATAATGTACATGACTGGTTGAGGATGATAGAATCAACTCTATTACTTACTTCTTTAAAACCCTTGAATACACGATTGTATGTTTTCCATGCTTGAGAAACTTAGAAATTTTTTATAAGAGAATTCTAAATGTCGTGGCATAAAATTTTGAATGATGAAAACCCACTAAAAAAATATTTGATGAATGAAATGGATGAAGTTATGAATAAATGCCTTGGCATATCTGTAGAGGGACACTCCGCTATGCCATGGCATATGAGTGAATGAAAGTAGTCATGGGATGACTTTACCTGACTAGCTCGGGGTGGAAGGTATGCTCCCTTTCACCTAGAGTTTGGGATGGTAGAGTGATAGGCTGACTCCCATCGTAGTAGAATTAAAGAAAAGAAAGCAAGGTGGGAGTAAATTTTGTGAATGCCATGGCAAATTAAGAAAGCTTGCTTAGAAATTTTTAAATTTGTTAAGTATGGACTGGATACAAACACGCACACACCCACACAAAGAATCTTGCCCTAGGGAACAGTATTAGATTTCTCGACCTAGTCTAGCATGTTGAAGCCATATGTGCTGAGGGCTGAAATTTTATCCATAAGACTATTCTGCTTCTGAACTTGTCATGGTATTTTTGTTTTGCTTATTACTATTCATTGCTTGAGGACAAGAAATAGCTTAAGATTGGGGGTGTGATAACTCTGTAAAAGACCATATTTTGGGGCCTTTTAACTTAGGTTATTGAATGTTTAAAGGCTCATTTAGGACCATGTAGATGCATTTAAAAGCATTTAGTTGCATGTAGTGGATTCCAGTTTGATGTGGCATTTTATTGTGGTGCTGCTTTATAGGAAAGGTACTTGTTGATGATGTGCAGGTATTGAGAGCAAGGAAAAGAGGAAAGAAAATTCTGTGACATAAGGAGATTGCTGAGCAAAATGAATTTACCACGTTCATCCGGCATTTCAAAAGTGCTTAAAGTGCGAGAAGATATTTTTGAAGCCAACTATATCCGACTAGAGAGAGCTCTGCCCGAGAAATCCTCCTCGAAGATCCACCTGGAGGACCAGCACTGCAACCGCCGATCCTGCTGACCACGCCGCCTGACCCTGCAGATCTTGTCTGTCCTTGGGCACCTACAAAGGGATTATGCCGGTCACTCATACCAGCTACCTAGGCTGTATCATCACCTGTCTTGCCCGACTCCCAAGCAAGTTAACCATAGTTTGGGAAAGTCAACTCTTAGTTCAAGGGTTAATTTTCCCCTATAAATAGAGAATGAAGCCACAATGTTAAGAATTTTAGTTCCAACTAGATTTGAGCTTAAAAAGTTAGAGAGAGAAGGTCTCATCTTTCTTTGTCAATCCAAATTTCCGTGGCATTTCTCCTTGACAAGCCGAAGGGAGTGGCGTTCTAAGCATCTGAGAGGAGCTAGTTCGCTAGGAGTAGTTCTTGGTGGTTGAGGAAGGCATTTGGCAGTGCACGTTGAAGGCTTTTTCTCCTCCCTTTAGTTCTTGCTTTCATATTTTGTTGTTGGGTTGTAAGAAACGAATGAAAATTGCTTTGTGCTTGTTTATTTCGAACCTCATCATGAACTAACCCTATTTGGTGGGAGTTCGCTTGGATGTTTAAGTTTTTATTGCAATGAATGGTTGATTTTCTATGCTTTATTCTGTTTTGTTTGTGAAACTTAATGCCTTAAGGTTGTAGGAGCTACGAGAGTAGCCTTTCCTTAGGAGAGCTTGAGGGTTCGAGAGAATGTCTTGGCAATTTATCTTTAGCCTTCGAGAGAAGCCAAGGAGGAACTACATAAACAAGGGGTTCTAGGTAGTAACTAGGCCTAATCCACCTTAGAGATAAGGCTAGGATTTCATTCGACTAAAAGGAGTTGTACAAAAATGATAGGTTAGATGTTAACGCTGCCGTAAAAAGGTATTGCCAAGACATATCTGTTATCTGAACTAATAGGATCACTGCAGGGTTTACGCTAATCGGACTTACCAAGGCATCTTTAATCTGTTGAATCCCTTACTAGAGATAGCATAGGTCACTTCAGTAGACTCTGTTGGGCAGGGTAAGCATAGAGGAAATACCATTCAGAGAAATAGACTTAGATTTTCCTAGTGACTCTTATCACTCATTCTCATAGCAGCTTGTCGTGTGAGAAAGCTAAAGTCCTATATATATTAAAACTAGTAGTTGCATTTTTATTTTGCCTTGGCATTTACATTTGTTTGCATGCATTACATTTTAATTTACCACGACATATCCAATTGTTACCTCACTGCCATCATCCATTTCCACATCAGTCAATTCATATTGCCACAACATTCTCATTTGTATATACAATCACTAACTTTACTTAGGTGACAAAGTAAAGTGCCTTGACAATTCTAGTTGACTTCCCCAATTCCCTGTGGAGACGATACTCTACTTATCACTTTATTACTTGTTCGATTGTGTATACTTGCACACATATTCGCACCCATATTTAGTACTCACAAAAAGCGAACATTGACATATATTAATAACTTAGTCATATTAATCTTATAAATATCTAGATTATTTTATGGATAGTTTTAGACATAATATTAAATATTATAAATAATCTAAATATTTATGGATATTTTTATACATATACTATTAATATTATTTTAATAATAAATATCTATGTAATTATTATTTATTAAAAATTATATAAAAGGATGGAAGTAGATCCTTCCTTAATTTGAAATCTTCTTTCTAATTTCAATTGAGTCTAAAACATACCTAATTCAAACCTAAACTTAATGTCATTTTAACCTTTTAAATTATGTTCTCTTGTAATTAATTAAAATTACTATTTAATTAAAAAGTAGTAACTACTTTTAGAATACATAAAAATATTTTTTTGATAAATGAATACATAAAAATATATGTACACTTAAATTACACAATTTTAATATATAATCTAATATATACACATTATCTAAACCCTTCAAAAGTAAACTCTACTTCAAACAAATTATACAATAGTAGATTTTCAAACATATATAAAAATATAATAGTAATAAATAAGATCAGCTCTATGGGCACATGTACAGAGAACACTACACGATTTGCAAGCACCTGATACTAAGAAGAGTTGACTGGTCGAGGAAGTCAAAAGAAGAGTTGAAATTACTAGATAACAAGTTTTGGAACTCAGCTTTCTCGTCTTTTGGTAATATTCTTTTGTTGTGTTTCTTAGTATCATGATTTCTTTCCAGAATCATGTAAGTGGACTGGGAAATGTGCTATGACATCTCCTCCAAATCATATGCAGCGACTGTGTTGGTTAGACGTTGAACACAAATATGTTCATTTTTCCATAGATTTTGAGTTTTCAGAGGATCACATCCTCACATGCCCTTGTACTTTTGGATACGTATGGGTGTCGGCAACCTAGGCAACTCTATTCTGTGTGCATATCAAGAGTTCTACTTGTAAACAAAGAGTCGCCCTCAAACACTGATTAGGAGAAATTCTACAACTCAGCACACTTAATATACAACTAAAAAAATGTTACCGGTTTTGTTATTATTTAAATAATAAAATCGGTTAAAAAATTACTTAAAACATTATTATTTCTACCTAAAACATCAATGTTTTTTTAACATTTCTGATAAAGTGTCAAACAATAACAAAACCGGTAAAAATAATAATGTTTCCGTTAATTTTTTACTGGTTTGGTAAAAATAATAATGTTTCCGTTAAATTTTTACTGGTTTTGTTATTTAAGTAATAATAAAACCGATAGTGCCTTTTTTTAGTTTTATATTAAGGATGTCACACGTGATCATTTTCTCTGTTGCTCAGGGTCTCATCTTTTCATCTTTATAGGTCTTTAATTTTTTTTATTCTTTCTATTTATGATTGAAGCCTTTAATTTTTAAATCCCACTTTTTACATTTATAATCGAGATTCGAGACCCCTAATTCTTTCAGTCCCACTTTTTACCTTTATAATTGAGATCCCTAATTTTTGCAATTTTACTTTCTATCTTTATAATCGAAGCCCCTGATTTTTTTAAGCTCATTTTTTACCTTTATAATTGAGGCTCTAATTTTTTCAATCCCGCTTTTTTTTATAATTTAAGCCTTTAATTTAATCATTTTTCTAAGATTTATTAATGTAATAAATCAATTGTTCAAAGTAATAAAATATATTTTCGTTCTATAAGAAATTATTTTCTAATTTTGCACAGCATCCCGAAAATGTTTGAGACAACTAGGGACTCAGCCATCGTGTTCATTACTTTTTGATATAGTTGTGATACTTCAAAGTGGTATTCCCAATGGTTTTGATATAGTTTTGTTATAGTTGTGATACTTCAAAGTGGTATTCCCAATGGTTTTGATATAGTTTTGATATAGTTGTGATACTAGTAGAAATGTATAGTTTAATCAGGTAACCAGATTAAATTTTAGAAGACGATTATAACATCTTAAAATCTAGATTAGTAGAAATATATAGAGAGATCGAATTTTGGAAAAAAATAATTTTTAAAATTTTATTTGTTAAAATATTTTTAAAATATTTTTAATAAGGTAAATATAGACTTTACGAGGTCTAAAAACGGATTTTGTGAAGTTACAAAATATTTTGAAGACTTAAACCAAAAGAAATTTATGTAAAATTGATTAATTTGATTTATAAAAATAAAAAAATATATATAAACGTGACTCATGTCACTCAATGAATTCTTTTTGTTAATTTTTTTAATGCCATTACATTTCAGACACCTAAATGTAATATAAAAAACATTAGATCCCCATTTTAAACAAAAAATTCTTTAAATAGTTAAAATTAATTTATTACGTTCCATAATCGAACCACTATCACCCCTCGTGATTTATAACATTTAACTTATCAAATTCGAATAGAAAAAATCCTATTCCTAAGAAACTATTATCAAATACGAATATTTTCAAGAAATAAAAAAAAATGAATAGTATAAAATAAATTAGGATAAATTACACATTTAATACCTAAATTATCAATTTTGATCCATCTTAACACCTAAACTTTCAATTTTCAAAATTATACCTGAAACTTACTTTTATTTCACTGAAATACATTGTCGTTAAAAACTTAACACGTTTAGCACCTGAATATTTAATTTTTTAAAACTTAAGTATGATTTAGGCACTAAATGTATTTTGGTTCCGAGACTTTCATTTTTTTTTCAAAACTTAATGGTAGAGTGCTAAAATGAAACAAACTAAACTTTAGGTATGATTTTGAAAAATTGAAAGCCTAGATACTAAAACAAATCAAAACTAATAAATTAGATACTAAAAGCGTAGTTTACCCAATAAATTATTCCACCAAAAGTAGCATCAAGACATATAATGGAAGAAAAAGAGTACACAAAAAATTCCCATCGCTTCTTACCAAACATAGAAATACAGCAAAAACTATTGGTTGATAAATATCATAATCTCAAAACCAACTTTGGTTCGTTTCAACACCGTGATTAATCTTTAAAAACAACTCATTCATCTAACGCAGTCTCCACAAATCCAAGTCTTGATTTGAAATTTTGGCCAACTTTAAGAGATACCAAAACTAAGAACATACTTGCAACATAAATATCGATAAAAACCCGAATCAACGAAGCCTCCCGGTTTCTCTTTCGGACTCGAGCAAGGTGAGAATATCTCTCTCCCTGACTGGTCCCTTAACGTTCCTCATAATGAAACGGTTCTGATCATCCAAAAACTTGACTAAAAGAAATAATTGAAACTATCTCAAATATTTTTATCAATCCTATTCCTAAGAAACTATTATTAAATATCGATAAAATTTCAATTTCAATGTGGAATTTATCAAATTATTTTTATCAAATTATATAGCTTATGTAGTAATTAAACTTTACCAACAAAGTAATGAGATAAAGAATAATTTTCTAAACTAGAAAATCTAAAAAGGTATGAGAAATCATAATATTTGGGATTTAAAAGTATAATAATCCGACTATCTAAACCAAAATCAAATACCAACAAGAATGGTATATTACATAAAATAGTGACTAAAAATAAAAATTGAAACGTAAGATCTCAAATTAAAAAGTCACAGTTCATTAATGGGCAGAATAAAGTTGTTACAAATAAAGAGGACCTGAACGGCTATTATCCCCTAAAGAAATGAAAAACACGGGTGAGATGTTACAAAAGATCAAGGACTAAAGATGATATTAGCCCTTTTTCTACAAAACACGCATACCCTCCCCTCTCTTAAACGAAGACGTTTCACGCGTTATGATATAAACTTGTTTAGGATTTTAAAACACCCCATTCTCATTCCCTCACCCATTCTCAGTCGTTTCCGTAACCATGGTACACTACCCCGACAACCATACGTGGCAACCCAAATCCCCAATCACCGTGAATCAGTGGCTACAAGGACCCAAACACCACAAAATCCCCTACCCTCTCTATTTTATTTTAAAACAACCCCTCTATTACCAAACAATCAAAACCCCTATTTTTTAAAACCCTATATCTAAGAAAAAAGGAAAGTTATTTTTACCTTCGGTGATAGGCCCTTCAAACTCCAGTGAGACCACGACCACCGATCTAAGGTAAGATTTCGATTTATCTCTCTTTTTCCTTTTTGTATTTTTTTATTTTTTCTCTTCGAATCTCTTCGAAGCTCCCTCTCTCTCCCTTTGATTTTTTTCAAAAACCCGACTCCTCCCTCCTTTTGTTTTGATGCATCCCCTTAATGCGATGGTTGAGGGAAGAGGGTGTCATTACCCTATTGATTGACATAATAGGATATGATTTGACATTGTTATTATTTTTTATGGGGTTCTTCTGACTTTGAGTTCATTTTCAGTCACTGTAGATGAGGCGATGGGAGAAGTCGGCGGCAACAGCAGGACTGGAGGCGGCATCATATATAATACCCATAGGGTTAGAGTTTCAGAAACCCTAGGGGCCCGAGTAAGATCCAGGTCGAATGCTGGGCGGGTCAGATTGGGTTCTGGCTTGCTGATTGGGTTGGGCTTCTGTAGGCTCTAGGCTTGAACTTGTAATCTAGGCTAAATCCATTTGGGCTTTGTAATGGTGGGTTGACAAAAAAATGTAAATTATAAATTATAATAATAATCATAATAATAATAATAACAATAATAACAATAATAATTAAAATAAAATAGAAAAGACCCAGACAAAAACGGGTGTCTACAGTTACCCTCTTTGCACATTCTTGTGTTAACAAGAATAGGGCAAAAACGATAAGACAACACGTTTTTGTCTGGTTCTTCCCTTTGTTTGCTTAGAATTGGATAATGTTTGTTGTTGGGGACGACACTGCTCATACGTGATGAAGTGTTCGTGGCACGACTCCTACGTGATGAGGAGATTGTTCGGGGGATGACATGACTCATACATGATGAAGAGTTCTGGCCATCTTTAGGAATGGTGATAACTCGATTCCTACGCGATGAGGACGACTAGTTATCTAGGAACGATGATAACTCGGTTTCTACGTGATGAAGACGGTTGGTTATCTATGGTTGACATGGCTCCTACGTGATGAGGAGGTCTGTTCAAGGGATGACACGGTTCCTACGTGATGAGGATGACTGGCCATCTTTAGGGATTATGGTTTCAAGAGAAACTGACTCAAAGATTTGTTTCAAAAAAATGACTCAAAGATTTAATTCAAAAGAAACAGACTCAAAGATTTGTTTCAAGAAAAACAAAATCAAAGATGATGTGTTTCGAAAGCAACTGTCTCAAAATAGAAAAAATTCATTTAAGGGGAAATGACTCAAAGATGTTTGTTTTGTTTCAAGGGAAACATACTCAAAGATGGCAAATTTTGTTTCCAAAGAAACATACTCAAAGATTTTTCTCAAAAGAAACTGTCTCAAGAGAGACAAAATTTTGTTTATAAAGAAACAGACTCAAAGATAGGTTATGTCTTAAGTGAGACAAAATTTATTTCAAAGGAAACAATCTCAAAGGTTGGTTTTTCATTAGAAATTGTCTCAAGAGAGACAAATTTTTTTTTTAATGAAACGACTCAAAGATTATTTTGTTAAGTGAAAAGGTCTCAATGAAAATAAGATTTATTTTAAGAGAAACGATCTAAAAAATGGTTGTTTCATAAGAAACAGTCTCAAGGAAAATAAGATTTGTTTCAAGAGAAACATACTGAAAGATTACAAATTTTGTTTCCAGTGAAACAATTTCAAAAATTGTGTTTAAAAGGGTAAACTGTCTCAAGCGAGACGAATATGTTTTTGAAAATCTCAAGTGATGTTAGTGTTTGTTTCAAGTACCACAAATTTAAATTTGTATCTTAGAGAAAAAATGTCTCAAGCAAGACGAAATTTGTTTTGAGAGAAATTGTCTCAAGTGAGACAAAAATTTGTTTTAAAATTCTCAAAATTTGCGGAAAAATGTCTCAGGTGAGACAGAATTTTCTTTCAAGAAAAAATACCCTAAAAGGCGATAGAAAGTCTGCTTATTCTTTCATGTTGAGGAAATGTCTTGATTGTTGACTTCAGGAAGTCAAATAATTACTTCTTCAAGTTAGAGACATCTGGTCATTTCCGAGCTTTGATTTCCTGAGAGATCAAAATGATGCATTTTTTACTGACTATATTGGATGTTATAATGGATGCCAAGATGAAATTTATTTGATTTTTTATTGAATTTGTCCTCAAGTGAGGAGAAAAATGTCTTTAATATACATGATGATAAATTTTGATGCAAATTTTATGTATCATGTATATATGGGTATGTATATATGTATGTATGTATGTGTTGATGTATGTTTTTCTCAATCTGTAAGGAGAATAGTTGCGAGAGCAATCTTCACTCTATCATTGATTCAGTTTGTCTGCATTTTCACTAGGGTGTACTCTTGCAAACCTCGACCTGAGATAATTTGTTTTCTTTGCCCCATCAAATTTTTACCCCAAAAATTTAGCTTTTCTCGCCCCAACTTCGATTATGAGCTTCGGAGAGATATTTGTTGAATTCCGAGATACGCCTCCAGAGAGATTATCTTGTTTGAAATTTTTTTTTTCTTCTTTTGAAAACCACTTGAAGAAGAAAGAATATGTGGTTTTTCATTGTCAAATGAACTAAAATAATGCCCATTCTTCGGCCTCACAATTGAAGCAAATAAAAAAAATATGAATTCATTGAATATCAAAAATCAAATTCTCTTTTAATCTTTGATAATTGCGAATCTTTGACAAATATCAAGATTGAAAGGTTGGTTTTGAGGTTGGCTACTTAAATTCTAAGGTTTGTTTCATAGATTTGATCATCGTGAAGATCATGGCATGTCACAACTAGCATAGTCAATTGCTAAACTCTTTAGAACACTTTTGTTTCAGTTCTCTGAAATCTTTCATTTGTTCAAGCTTCGTAGACTCCTCTAGTCAAGGCAGTGCAGAATATCGGTCTAAAAATGAGATTTCTGAGTGCTCGTATGAGGTTGACTGTAAAAGGTGTTCCTAAACTCCCTTAGTCCATATTCACTGAAATTCCTTATTTAGTAAATTTGATTTAATTTGCCATGTTTTTCTAGCTGAATTCAGCTTTATTGTACATATATTTTATAATTACCTTTATATGGCTAGTTGAAGGATTAAGCTCGCTGAGGAGAACCTGTTATAGTCCCAGTGTTTTGAAGGTCAGAAAATCTCATCGTTAGAATTCAATTTCCAAACAACTGGCCTAAACTAGATTCGCCTACTTGACCATTCCATCTGAGAAGATTATGATCGTCATTGAATGTCATTAACATAAGTATGAAACTAATTTGCTTTGCAATCTTATGTGCTAGTTTCCCCATTTTGTCTACTCCTAACACATACCTGAATGCCAAAATGATTGACTGTACATGTAAGGATAGAGATATATTGGTTTCTTCAAGAGAAGGGTACACATTCTGATGTATATTTAGATTAGGATCAAAGGGTCCTTGTTTTGCATGGGTTCAACTTTATTATTTGTCAAAGATTTACAACCTTAATTATTAAAGAGATTTTAATTAAGATGATATTCAAAGAATTCAAAATTAGAATTTGCTCATTGTCCATTTCCTAAGAAAGAAGCGTTTTATTTAAAATGTTCAAAAGTCAAGTGATTTACAAACATTTAAACATAAAAAGTACAAAAGAAAAACAAATTCAAACAAGATGATATGCATGAGAATGCAACAAAACTCATGATAAATGCCCCAGCCAGCTTCCAATCAGAATGACCTACTACTCATTGAATGTTAATGCCCCTGAATCAATTAGATCTTGAACCTTACACTTCAATGTCCTACAATTCTCAGTGGTGTGCCCTGAGCTCCCAATGTGATAGTTGCATATGGCATTAATATCATGGCCTTCAGGATATGGGGTCTCTCTTGGTTTGGGATGAATTGGAGTCACAAGGTTCTTTTCAACTAGCGTTGGGAGCAATTCCTCATATGTCATTGGGATTGGATTTATGCAATGAAATGCCTTATAAGGTTTGGTCCCCATATTAGCTAGATAAGATCCCGCTATATTGATCTCAGTTTTTTCCTCACTGTCAATTATGTTAGTGCTTATGATCTGGCCATTCTTGATAGCTCTTTCAATCATTTCTCCACACATGACGATGTCAGAGAAACTATTGGTGATAGCTCCTATCATGTAGTTAATATATGGATATTTTAATATGTCGATGAATAGAATGATGAACTCTTTTTCAATCATTGGTGGATTCAACTTGAGATGCAACATCCCTCCATCGTTGTGCATATTTTCGGAAGCTCTCATCATTCTTCATCTTCATATTCTGCAGCGTTATTCGATTGGGGGCTATATCAGTCATATGTTTGTATTGGCCCAAAAAACACTAGCTAAATCCTTCCAGGAGCAGACTTGAGTATGACTCATTTAATTATACCACTTAGAAGCGGGTCCAATCAAACTGTCTTGGAAGCAATGGATCAACATTTGATCGTTGCTCGTGTATTCAATCATCCTTCGGATAAACATCGTGAAATGTGCATAAGGTAACTGGTTCCACTATACTTTTCAAACTCGGGCATCTTGAATTTGGGCGGAAGCACCAAGTCGGGAACTAGTACTAGTTATATTACATCAATTTCACTGTGAGAGCTCTGCCCTCTCATTCCCTTGAATGTCTCTCTGCACCACTTTTTCAAATTCTCCAGGATCTCATTGGTGGTTTCTCTCATCTCAATAAGATTTGGCATTTTGTGATTAGTAGAATTATCCCGAGGATATAACACAGTTGTTCGATTTTTAGTGGCTGAGAAGCTCGCTGGGTGGCTTAGAAGATTGTCGGGAAAAATGACTATCAGTGAATTAGCTTGGGCCATAACACATTCGGAGGTTCCTCTAGTCGAGGAAATCTTCTCTTTGCCACTTTCTTGTTTTAGCCCATCAAATTTTGCTACCATTTGGTCAACTATGTCTTTTTGGTGTTGCAAAATATGATCCATTCTGGCCTTTTATGCTTGCTCCATTTTGACCTCCCACTCTGCTTGCATCTTTTGCAAATTCTCTTCTAACTCTTTCTTCTGCTCCCAAATTTTGCATCAATTCTCAATATTGTGTGAATACAGTTGCACATTTAGAACCACTTCCTCAAATTCCCCCACAATATATGATTAATGCGTGTAAAAATACTTAAATGAATGTCATGCAAAATGCAATGATGCAAATGCAAATACAAAAATATTGATCCCAATGATGAATATCGTAGAAAATTTCCACCAGAGATAAAAACCTTCACATCACAAGACAATCCACTTTACAGACATGCATTCGTTTAGGTGTTGAGTCTGAAGTGGATCACAGTTTCATCTCGGATCTTGTCCTCGAAAATGATGAAGCCTTGTTTAAGTGTTGAGTATGAAGTGGATCATTGTTTTGTCTCAGATCTTCGTCCTTGAAAATGATGCACCTCAAGCGTTCCGTCACCTAACTCGTTTGACGCCCCTGTAGTGTTGAAGTCAATACGTCGCTCCTTGATAGCTGGCAATGAAATGCTTGTAGATAAGAATCTACTGCTGGATTACTCCTCGACTCAATGGATCATCGTCTTGAATGATGCACATCTTCGAGCAAATCTGTTCTTATATTCTGAACTTCTTTTAGCCCTCAGTTCATGTCTGTGTATGTGACTGTTTGATTGAAAATTTTTATCTCTTCTTGTGAAAATTTAATCTTGAATATCCCCTTACGGATCAACACTCTTGCATTATGTCAATGCAATGCAATACAATGCAAAGAATGATGACAAAATGACACAAACAAAAGAAATAAGTGAGTACATAAACAAAAGAACAAAAATTAGTTAGTACAGGTGAGACAATCGATGCATATAAAAATGTTATTCAAAGATGAATATAACACCTACCCCATCATGATCTCTACCCGAACATGCTTTAATTAAATAAAATTCCTACCCAAACATGCTATGTACCCACAATAATTAACATAAGAAAATAATCCTAACCGCATGGATCTGTGACGTTCTACGGTTCACTATATGCATGGTTTCGGCTCTAACAGGAAAAGGGTACCCGAATTGTCCTTGATGTCGGTACCCCTTAGGCTGCTAGACCCTCGATCCTCACCCATTACATGTTTCGAACGGAACGAGTTCAATTCGAGGGATTCACTGCCTTATACCCATACGATGAATAAATCTCTACGAAGGTATAAGGTATGTATCCCATGGGTTATTTGCTAAAACTCGTACGAAGAATAAATTCTTACGAGAGTAAATCAAGCACCCTGACTAATTTGGATCGAAGCTCGTGTCTAGAGCTTATATTATGCAAATGTATGTGATGTGTGCTAGGAGAAGTGTACCTACCTTTGACACAAAACGAAAAAGAGATAAAACTCGACAAAAACTTGGATCGATCTGAAAGCAAAAATTCAAACGTTAGTATGACAGTTAAAAATAAATCAATTAAAAACTTCAATAAACGAATCATAAGTTAACTAAAGACTCGAACTCTTAATTTCCACCACAACGACAAAATACAAGCGACTGACAGCCTGACTCTCTAAAAAAAAGTCCCCAACAGAGTTGTCAAGCTGTCATAACCATTTTTTTAAAATAATTAAATATTATTTTAAAAACAGTTATGACTTTAATTTTGAAAAATTGGGGAATTTGGAATTGATTTGGAATAAATTGGATAGAGTGCCATCGACCTTTGGGTTAGGTAGGCCGAATACCTAAAATCATCTTTTTAAAATAATTTTAAGAAAAATCATTTTTCAAGACGAAAACTAGTATGCGTTTACCAAAGATTCGATTTGTTGGGTTCTGGAGTCGATTACGCGTGGGGAAGGATTAACACCCCGCAGTGCCCAAAATCTGGTACTAGATCGCTTATACGTTGTCGTAAATGGTGGAACTTATAAACGAATATGAAATTAAAATATGATCCATTTATTGAGCTTTGATTAATTTTTCTTCGAATTAATTAATTAGAGAAAATTCTTTAACTCGAAAAGAAATCTCAAAATTAGCAATCCTTCGTCGGAAAAGCTAACTCGACTATTTCTCATTCGTAAAGAATATTCTATCTTCGATAAAACGTGAATCGAGTACAAATTTAAAAAAATTGACATTTGCATAAAATGAAATAAATTGTTATTTAAAAACATACATGCCGTTGTTCGATTTAAATACAAAATGAATTAATTAAAAAATAAAGTTCATTGATTTCAAGTTCACATTTTGTTAAAATGTCGTATCGGATCGCACCTCTTCGACCAAGTGAAGCTTTCCACGCTCATTCTACAAATCGATGTTTTTGAAACTATTCGTATACCATATATTAGATAAAGAAACATAATGGAAATAAATACAAATATAAATATGCGTAATAAATATTTACAATAAATAAAATTAAGCATATTTAATTACACATGGTACAAATAAAAACATAACATAAAAAATGTACATACATAGAGGATTGACATAAATACAAATCAATTTTACAATAACCAAATATAATGATAAAAAAGTAAATATTTATATTTACAAGGACTAGAATGGGAAAAACAGAAACTTAAAGAACCTAAATAGCAAAAAATAGAACCTAAAGGACCAAAATTGCAAAAAGCATAAACTTAAGGACTAAAACAAATAATAAAGGACAAAATTGCAAAAAGCATAAACTTAAGGACTAAAACAAATAAAATAGAAACCTAGAGTTAAAGGACTAAAATTGAAATTACAAAAATTTAAGGGGTTAAAATAACCAAAACAGAAACTTTAGGGGCCTAAACAGTAATAATAGAAATTTAAAGGACAAAAATACAAATAAAGAAACTAAAGGGGCTAAAATAGCAAATACAGACATTTGAAGGGTTCAAACTGAAAAATAGAAATTTAAAGGACCTAATCAGCAAATATAAACATACCAGAGCCCTAATCTACATTTTAAGCAAACTCAGACACTAGGAATGAAAATAACCCAACAATGAAACTTAGGACTAAAATGCAATAAATCCAAAAAGATGAAGGCCGATTATAATTAACCCAATAATACATTAATGTAGAAAATAAGTATTGAAATGAAATATTTGAAACTATCTCAACCAAAATCAAATACCAACAAGAATGGTATATTACATAAAATAGTGACAAAATAAAAATTGAAACGTAAGATCTCAAATTAAAAAGTCACAGTTCATTAATGGCTAGAATAAAGTTGTTACAAATAAAGAGGACCTGAAAAACTATTATCCCCTAAAGAAATAAAAAACACGGGTGAGATATTACAAAAGATCAAGGACTAAAGATGATATTAGCCTTTTTCTACAAAACAGCATACCCTCCCCTCTCTTAAACGACGACGTTTCATGCATTATGATATAAACCTGTTTAGGGTTTCAAACACCCCATTCTCAGCCGTTTACGAAAACACAAGGAGGAAAGTTATTCAAACTCTCTCCAGCCGTAACCATGGTACACTACCCGAGCACCATACGTGGCAACCCAAAGCCTCGGCCACCGTGAATCGATGGCAACCAAATCAAATACCAACAAGAATGGTATATTACATAAAATAGTGACAAAATAAAAATTGAAACGTAAGATCTCAAATTAAAAAGTCACAGTTCATTCCTGGCTAGAATAAAGTTGTTACAAATAAAGAGGACCTGAAAAACTATTATCCCCTAAAGAAATAAAAAACACGGGTGAGATATTACAAAAGATCAAGGACTAAAGATGATATTAGCCCTTTTTCTACAAAACATGCATACCCTCCCCTCTCTTAAACGACGACGTTTCATGCGTTATGATATAACCTGTTTAGGGTTTCAAAACACCCCATTCTCAGCCGTTTACGAAAACACAAGGAGGAAAGTTTATTCAAACTCTCTCCAGCCGTAACCATGGTACACTACCCCGAGCACCATACGTGGCAACCCAAAGCCTCGGCCACCATGAATCGATGGCCACGGGGACCCAAATACCAGAAAAGCTCCTACCGTCTCTCTTTTATTTTAAAACAACCCTCCATTACCAAACAATTGAAACCCCCATTTTTTAAAACCCTAGATCTAAGAAAAAGGGAAAATTATTTTTACCTTCGGTGATAAGCCCTTCAAACTTCGGTGAGACCACGACCACCAAATCTAAGGTAAGATTTCAGTTTCTCTCTCTTTTTCCTTTTTTTAATTTTTTTAATTTTTTTCTCTCTGAAACTCTTCGAAGCTCCCTCTCTCTCCGTTTGATTTTTTTCGAAAACCCGAATCCTCCCTCCTTTTGTTTTGATGCCTCCCCTTAATGTGATGGTTGAGGGGAAGAGGGTGTCATTACCCTATTGATTGATAGAATAGGATATGATTTGGCATTGTTATTATTTTTTATGGGGTTCTTCTGACTTTGAGTTGATTTTCGGTCACTGTAGATGAGTCGGCGGGAGCAGGCGGCCGCAACAGCAGGACTGGCATCGACGACATATATCATACCCCTAGGGTTAGGGTTTTAAAAACCCTAGGGGCCTGGGTCTGATCCGGGTCGAATGTTGGGCTGGTCGGATCGGTTCTGGCTTGTTGATTGGGTTGGGCTTCTGTACTGGGCTCTAGGATTGAACTTGTAATCTGGGTTAAATCCATTTGGGCTTTGTAATGGTGAGTTGAGGGCCTGTAAACAAAAAAATGTAAATTATAAAAAATAATTATAATAATAATCATAATAATAATAATAATAATAATAACAATAATTAAAATAAAATATAAAAGACCCGGACAAAAACGGGTGTCTACAATTATATAGTTGTGTTATAGTATTCATCTTGGATTGTAGATCAGGCAGGAACTATAAAACTGCACAGCTTTCTTAAACAAAATTTGAGAATTTAAGATTCTTCTATGGGGTATTTACTGGTGACTTTAAGAGATGGTAATGTAAATAACATTTTTTTCACTTTGCAGGGTAAATAAACCCTACTTGCGAATAGCTGCAGGGGATCTCTCAGTTCAATCAGCATGGTTCTTGGTGATATTTTTTGCAGTGACGGGCCTTCTGATTTCGGATACAACTTTGGCCCATTTATCACATCTCTTTACTCTCTTGGTCTTTTCCTGGGCACCATTTATTCTGTTCCCCCATTTAGAATGAAAAGATATCCTGTTGCGGCATTTCTCATAATTGCCACGGTACTTTTTTGTGAAGCACATTTTGTTTATTAACTTCATTCATTGACGGAACTATCAAGCTGACAACATGGATTGCCTAAAAGGCTAAAACTGATCACATATGAAGCGTGGACAAAAGATTCTACTTGATAGTAGAAAATGAAGCAACTCATTTTAGAAGTCAACATAGAGAAGTCTGTATCATCTTAGAATTGGTTGTAAAATGGAAAAGAAGGAAGTATGATCAGGTGACTGTACCAGCTTAGTACTCAGCTCATAATAGTTGTTTGGTTTTGTAATAATTACCATAACTTATATGGAAATGTCACTCTTTTGCATACATTGGCACCTTCATTTATTGCTGAACACATTTTTCATGTTTGTTTCTAAAGTCATAATGACATAAAATTTAAGAAATTATCATTTGCAGGTGCGGGGTTTCCTTCTCAATTTTGGAGTCTATTATGCCACGAGCTGCTCTTGGAGTTACATTTCAGTGGAGGCGGGTAACCACACTTTTTAGGCTTAACCTATTAATATTGGTCAATATTTCAGTGGAGTTGGGTGCCATTCATTACAGTCGATATGTATATCCTTGACCACAAGCAAATGAAAAAAGAAAAATGATCAATCACTTCTATTGTATTTCTATTTGAGTCTTTATAAAAGTAGGAGCTATTAGTTCATGAACTTGATCCCTGATCATCTATGAAGTGCCTCTGAGTTCCTTTTCATCATTGAGTGCAGTGGAACCTTTCTTGTACGTTCATCCATCTAATTACAACTCTCAAGATTGGCACTCACTTTTATAAACATACATCATTGACTTAGGTTTCATTTTGTATTTAGGAATTTCATTATCGTTGTATATTTGAAGTTTAACTTTATGAAAACGTGGTTGAAAACTGTTGAGAGAACTAAACATCTCCTTCACCTGTATTCTGTCTGCAGTGCACCTGTGGCATTTATCACTACTTTCGGGACATTGTTTGCGCTGGTTATTGCCATAACCAAAGATCTTCCAGATGTAGAAGGAGATCGCAAGTAAGTTATTGACCAATTTAACATATAATGTTTGTTTTGTTCTTTTCCAGTTGATATTGTTTGATATCAAGTTTCCCTACCCCCCAGTGGAGTTTCCTTCATGAGTTGTGAAATATTAATTGATTTTTGTATGTTTGTTCAAACTAGCTATTTTTCTTTATATTTCCTAAGCCTCGATTTCCTTCTTGCTTTGGAAGTTACTCCTCTTTGTTTGATTTTAAAACTATCCTACTTTTTTTGGTCACTGAAATTTGCTATATCAGTATCTGAGATCTGTTTGTACAATCATATACAAATTTCAAATATCCACATTAGCAACGAAGCTTGGCGTTAGAAATATTGCATTTCTTGGTTCCGGACTCCTACTGGTGAATCATGTTGCTGCTGTGTTGGCTGCAATATACGTGCCTCAGGTGAATGAGTAGCTCTCAAAATCAATCTTTATCATTCCCTAGTATTTGTGCCTGAATTCATTGCTTACTTAGTGTAGTTCATTGAAGTTGAGAATTTGTTTTGATTTCCTTACATCTATCTTCAAGGGAGATTATTAAAAATAGTAAATTCTTTAATTTCACATGTTAAAGGCTTTCAGGTGTGGTTTAATGATACCAGCTCATATCTTCTTGGGGCTATGCTTGATTTTCTAGGTCTGTCTCCTGGATTTACGACTTTTCCAAATATAATAATGACATGGAATCTATGATTCTTGATTATTTGCTTCCAGAAATGAAATTCTTGAAAGAATCTGTGTTTTAAACTTTAACAACAATTGCTCATTTATGAGAAACCTAATACCTGGTGTATTATTTTGACGTTGTAATGTTTGTTCAGCATGCACTGATTGTTGTTTCTTCCTCAAAGTTGGTCTCTGATGCAAAATTTTGTTTTAATATTGGTTCAGGCATGGGTGTTGGAACTAGCGAATTACACTAAGGTAATGTCTAACTTTATGCATTTGACATGCTATATACTTTGGTTGAATGAATTTTTCAATTTTGGCGATTACGGATGACCACATAGCAAATGTTTATCTAGACTGACAATCCTTCTGGCAGTTTTGGTGTGGATAAGGCCACCATTGGCTGTTACTTTGAATGAATGACAACACATTTGGTATGGACCTATCCGACTTCTTGTTTTTCTTAAAGTATCGGTGGCCAACACATTTGGACATGGTTATGGGGGCATGTGATGCAGAAACACCTTTAAGGGCCTTTTTTAGATAGCCATGTGAGGAAGTGATGGCAGCTAAAAACCCATATGGGTTTGATTTTGTCGAAGATCCTTTTGAAAAGCTTGTTGCTGATATCTTGCGTGGTTTTATCCCATGACATTGGTTAAACCCGTATCTTGCAACTTCATAACACTCCCTTATTTTTCTGCTTGTTTATAGTTTTCTTTTGGTTGTAAATATCTAAATCGTTAGGCTATAGGGGACTTTAGCTGTCTTCATCTAGTCATTTGTTATTTTCTAAATAAAATTCTCTAAATCCAGCTCATATCAGATTTGGTATCACTGTATCAAGTAGGTTGTTATTATCTATTCAGACACAGGGTGCTCGACCCAAAATAGTTGATACTAGATCCACCAATCATTCAAATGATCCTACCAACCAGCTCACAAATCCACCTACCAACCCCCCTGTGGACCCCTCTCCAGTATCTATTTCCTCATAGCTATCATCTATCGTTTCTAAATTAAAAATGTTGGATGCTTTGGTAGCTGAAGTAGTAGCCTTTAAAGCACAAGTAGCAGAAGTTGAAACAAACTCTCGATTTCGCGTTAAGGGTAAATGACCTGAGATAAGTTTGAGATCGAGGGAAATCCTTGAGAAAATGATGTCGAAGCGATGGCGGAAAGCCCATGGTGTCTGCAAAACCCAAGCACCACACTTTCACCAAAATTAAGTTTCCCAAATTTGAAGGGGATCTTGCTACTTTGGCCCTTATTTCATAGTCCCCAGAGCAAGGCCGATAACCTATGAATTGTTGTTGTTTTAAGGTCAATCTATTTACTCGCCTAGATAATATTTTTCCTTGTTGACTAATAAATCGACTAATTAAACTCATGTTTCTTTAATCAATTCGATCCCCTCGATTGAATCGGAGGCAAACGCCTACGAAAAGATCACTTGGATTTAAGAAAGATTGGATTTATCCATGATTTCTTTATTCCTTATTTCTAAAAAGAATCCTATTTCTAAAATCCTATTTTGATCGTATAAAATTCAAATTAAATTATAGAATGAATATAATAAACAGGATTTGATTTGTTTATTTTATTATTTATTTAAATATATAAATAAAATATGCGTTATATCTATAACTCTGACCATATTTTATGTTTCCCTTTTCACAAGTTCGCCCCATATTTTATGTTTCCTTGCTCCGTCCATCAAAGGGAACTCTGACCGATACCACACCTCTCTCTTTGCCTGTTAATGTTGATTGAGAGATGTTCGTTGCCTCGGAAGCTATTTTGGTCCACCATTGGCTCCATAATTCAGGACTCCCTACGCTTGAGTTGTTGGTACTGGGCGTCAATGTCCAATCAAAGAAGCCAGTTGTGAAGAATATGATCCAACTGTTGCTCAGTTTCCTACATTCCACCCTGAGGGCTAGGCAAATTTCTAGTAGGAATTCACTGATACAAAACCATGTTTAAGGACGTACTTTAGAAACCACGATAGAACGTAGTGGTAGCTAAACTAAAACACATGGGGTTTGACTTAGTTGAAAATCCTATTGAAAAGTTGATGATATCTCGGGTGGCTTTATCCCATTGAAACTAGTTAAACACATACAGGGTTTGACTTATTTTGGTTGTAAATAGCTGAATCCTTAGGCTTTAAACCGTCTAGGGATCTTTAACTTATTCTTCATCTAGTCATTTGTTATTTGAATTTGGGGGACTCGTCTTCTCCATACAAACTCCATTATTTCGTAATATTCTCTCTTCTTTCTTACTTGTCCTCGTCATTCTCTAAATCCATCTTCTATTAGCATGGCTCTCTGGAGACTTTCCTAATACATTGGAGAACTTCAAAAAAATGTGAACTCACATAGGTAAAAACTCACATTTTATAAATTGGAATCTTGCATACACTTCAACATATAAAGTTGATGGGTTTTGAAGGAAATACAATGAACATCTTTGAATCAAATTATGGATTTAATAAATATAATCATGTTTAGTTTCAGTTATACTGAAAACACTACTACTTGTTTCGATACTCCATCAGTTCTGTCATTTTCTTCACTCTAGTCTAGTCCCTATGTCTCTTCCTGTTAGTGTTTACATTGGCTGATTCTTAGGAAAACAATAATATGATCCCCTAAGTGCACCGGATGCACTTTGGTTAAACTTTTTTGAATTATCGGATGATCATGCCTGCATGACTACATCCATATGTTTGGCAACCTATGGCAGCAAACAGTCTATTGATCTAATTCAGCTCTCTTATATTTTCATTGTTAACTGCTTGATGTTTGAACATTCTAAAGTTGTGACCGGTGTTTGTAAGCTTCATTTGTGAGGTT
This sequence comes from Hibiscus syriacus, assembly GCF_006381635.1. Taxonomy (NCBI): domain Eukaryota; kingdom Viridiplantae; phylum Streptophyta; class Magnoliopsida; order Malvales; family Malvaceae; genus Hibiscus; species Hibiscus syriacus. The sequence continues at coordinate 1,896,451 of NW_024062778.1, forward strand.
TTTCCATGATGCCAACAGGGAGCGTGAGAATTTGGTCATCCCTGATATTATATTTGATTGAAATTTTGCAGGAAGCAACCTCGGGGTTCTATCGCTTCATATGGAATCTTTTCAACGCGGAGTATGCGATCTTCCCTTTCGTGTAGAAACCTAATCTTAACTCTTCATGGTTTTGTTTCCCAGATTTTCATTTTTTTCACAGAGGGAGGGTAGTTATGTAAATATCTACATGATATTTCCATCTAATGTTCATTGCCTCTTTTAACTGCACCATTTTGAATAGGCTCTTTGCTAATAATTTATTTATTTTTAAAGTTTGATCTTAGTTATTATCCCTGCCTTGAGTGTTGTACATGTTGCATACATGCTCATGATGATTATATGAGTGTTCAAATTAAGTATGATCAGTTTAATGTATAATACCATAGGTGAATTTTGATGTAAACTATCAGAATTCAGAAATGAAAAGTAAGTGGAGGATTTTCTTCAATCTCATTCTTTTAACTTAACTTTTGCTGTAAACATGTTCCAAACAAAGGGAATTTTTGTAAATAATTATTTCCTTTTATTTTACATAATGCATTGAAATTATTTTATTCGGGGATGGACACAAGATTTTATGTTAGGGGTTTATCAATAGAAAATACACATAAAAAATCTAAAATATAGAAGAATTTAAAAATTTCAGGTGGACGACTGTCCCCGTTCGTCTTTTCTTGATCCATCCTTGATTCTATTGGTAGTAGACCTAACAAACTCTTTTTTATGAAGTCAATGCCTTTAAAATTTGGTACATGTAAATAAATAGTGGACATATCCCGAAGAAGGTCGCAAGTAATTATTACCTTTTGAAAATTTTAAATTATCATATATATTTTAGATTTTTTTGTATTTTTTATTGATAATTTATTTGCATATGTAAACTTGCTTTTCCTAAAGCGTGTATATATATATATATATATATATATATATATATATATATATATATATATATATATATATATATCTAGAGACAAACTTATAAAATTTTAGAGGAGTTAATTGTATCACATGTCTTCAAATTATGATCCTTATTCTAAATTAGTCTCTAAATATTTAAGCATTTAATTTTATCCTTAAATTATAACTTTCATTCTAAATTAGTATTCAAACTTTTGAATATTTCAATTTCATCTCTAAACTACAATTTTCATTCTAAATTAGTCCCTAAACTTGTAAACATTTCAATTCCATCCAAAACTAATGTATATACTAATCACATCCCACATTAATAAAATCATTAGGTCAAGTTATATTATATATATTTTTAAAAAAAACTTTAAGTCAAACTGTGATTGAAATTAATTTCATATTTGAATGGATTTGGGGATTAAATTAGAAGATACAAAAGTTTAGGGGATAATTTAAAATGATGGTCATAGTTTGGGGATGAAATTTGAATACTCAAAATTTTAAGGATTAATTTAGAATGATAGTTATAATTTGAGGATAAAATTTAAATATTAAAAAATTTAAAGATCAATTTAAAAAAGGATCATAGTTTCAAGTCATATTATGCAATTAACTCGTTTTAGGGTGATAAAACCTACTATTATCAGGTTAACATCCAATCCTATTCAACCGCTCTGTCTTCTTCTATATTATATATAAAAGACTCCAAAACCTAGGCGACTCACCATAATTATCTTTCACAACCCGTTCGCAGCTACTACCCAGCGACTCACCTCTAAGATCCAGGTAATCTTTTTTTTATTTTCGGTTGAAAGAACCGTTGTTTCTGCTTGTCATAATCATTTTTTAGAAAAATAATTAAATATTATTTAAAAAAATAATTAACTTTATTTTGAAAAATTGACGATTTTAAATTAATTTGAATTAAATTGAATGGAGTTGCCATCGACCTTTGGGTTAGGTAGGTCGAATGCCTAAAAACGTCTTTTAAAACAATTTTAAGAAAAATCATTTTTAAGATAAAAATTAGTATGTGTTATCCAAAATCTTTTTTAAGGTTTGAAAGTCGATTACGTGTGGGGAATGATAAGCACACCACATCGTCCAAAAATCGGTACTTAGTAGATTACACATCGTCGTAAATGGTGGAAATTGTGAATTCGTATCAATATTTAAATTACGATCCTTTTATTGAATATCAAATAATTTTCTTTGAATTAATTATTAAGGATCATTCCTTAATTTGAGAAGAAATCATGAGATTTGCACATCCTCCAATGGGAAGACTATCCCATTTATTTCTCCTTTATATGAGAAGTGTCCCCTCCCCAACGTTATCAAAAAAACTCAAATCGAATATAAATCAACTATTGATAATTGCAAAAAATAAATTACTATTTAAAGAAACATGCATTGCATCATTTGAATAAAAATGAATTATTTTACACTTTTCTTTTTAAAAAATAAACTCTATTTATTTCAAGTTCACATTTCATTCAAATGATGTGTCGGATCTCACTACTTCGACCAAACAGTGCTCTCCACGCTCATTCTACAAATAAGTGTTCTTGAAAATATTCGAGTAAAAACGTTAAAAATGAATGAAACAACATTTTGTACAATCATTCGAAACAAACTCCAAAGAGTAAAGAATATATACATACATAAATAATACAAAAAATAAATAATATCCGTACATGGTGAAAATGTAAGGAAATAAAATCTAACTAAGCAAAAATTAAATTATAGAAGTAAAATAAACAGACAATAAAATAAAATAATTGAAGTAATAAAATTAAAGTATTGAAAAATAAAGATACATAAATAAACGATTAGAACATTAAAGCAAGTAAAACATAAACACTAAAATTAAATAAAGAAAATAAAAAGGCGTAAATTTAAAAGAGTATAAAATTAAATAACATAAATAAAATACAATAAAAATAAAATGTTACTATCAAATTTTATTATTTATCCCGGATCGTAAATAATGCGAGTCATACCCCGGGACAGGTCGTCGCAAGGTCGTACATGGTTTGAACATAAAATAAAACAAACAAACAAATAAAAAGTTAGCAATTAGTAATTAGCGGTTAGAAAGGTTAGCTACTAGGAAAGTTAGCGGTTAGCAGAGTTCGGACCATAATAATGTGGATCATACCCTGGATTGGGTCATCAAAAATTTGAATCGAATATTAGAAATAATAAACAAATAAATAATAGTGGTTATAGTGCAATAAAATAAAAGTTAGTAGTTAATATGCAATAAAATAAAAGTTAGTAAAATCTGCATGCAATTTTGAAATAAATAAAAAATAAGTGACTAGAGTGAAAAAAGGGTAAAATATGAGGCTTAAAGGTGATTTTCGCCTAATAGTAACCAAAGCGTGAAACATGCCGAAACTGGGATGATTTACGGGCGATGTACCCACGAAATATGTGACTAAAGGTAAGAACAAATTAAAGTCCAGGGACCTTAGTATAATTTACCCAAAAAACAAGATGAAGCTTTTCATCTCTACTGCCACACGATAGAATTCCTCTCAGGCCAAGCTAAGCCAGGCCACCGCCTAATGGTGGCATTTCTCAGGCCAACCACCGGGCTAGAGACCAACACACTCTGACCTCTCATAACCATGACCGGAGAAGACTCTGGACTGATCGGATGGAAACAAAAAGACGACTGACCGACCTTAAACTTTCTATTATCAAATCGTGAGTTCTCAAACTCCACACCCACCGTTGAACCACCATAAACCGATGATCGATAACTACTCATACTTCTTTCTAGCGTATGACGACCGACGACCGACCTCCCTGAAAAATAGTGATCGACACCGACCAAGTCATCCTCACCACATTTTTGTTTAACTTAAAGAAAACAAGCATAAAAGAGTCAGAAAAACATGAAGATCAAGGAGAGAGACTCCTTTTTTTATTTGCTTTCTGGTCTACAAAAATGCAGGGGGGATTATAAAAACGGGGCCCCTTTGTTTTACAAGAAAAGTTGGCTTTTAAAGCCCCACCAATATTAAAAAAAGGAAAAATTACAAGCTTAGTCCCTAGACAAAATTAGGGTAATACAACTACCCCTCTTTGCTTTCTCATTAAGCTCGTCTGTTGTGTAAACAATGATGAAGCAAAGACAAATAATGACCTAATTTTGTCTAGCTACTATGTTTGTTCGCATCTGGAGCTTCAATTCTTTGTATGAAAATAGAGGATTTAAAAAATGACACTATTCCTTCATGTTGAGGACGTCGGGTTAATTAGAGATAATTTGGTGACAACACTGTTTCAATGTGATGAGGAAGTCTGATTGTTTGAGGATGACACTACTCCTATGCTTTGAGGACATCTGGTCGGTGGACGACATAGTTCCTACGTGACGAGGACGTCTAGCATCTTTAGGGATACCTTGGAGATAACACAGTTCCTAAGTGATGAAGAAGTCTGATTACCTGAGGATGACGATGCTTGTAACACCCCTAACCCGTATCCAACCTGGATCATAGTCTGAGGTGTCACATTGACTTTTCAAACCTTTTCTTTACAAATGACTAAAATTTAAATTCATAATTCAGAAAATGATTACTTTTTATTTATTTAAAATCAATTGGTTTTTACAAAACATATCAGAGCAAAATCAACTCAATTCTATTAGTACATGCCAACTATATTCAATATAACAAAATACATAATCATATACATTTCTTTCCTGATCTAAACTTCGTAAAGGAGATGATGACCTGTCTTGCTCCTCTTAGCTTCTCTTTTCACTTTCCAGAACCTACGTATGAAACAATCACACGCTAAGTCTACGACTTAGTGAGGCATATAAAATATATAAGGTAAACTATAACTCCTAACAATGAGTGCATGAATAACTAATGATATCATATCATACGAAAGTATATATTCTTTCTTGTAACCTATACACATATTTTTCCTCTACGTTCTTATTACTTTCATATCATACACAAGCATATATGTTCATACATCAAATCCACACATGCATATAATTATCTTCATTCCTATCATTATCATATTATTATCATTAATTCCTTTTTATCGTATAATCCTATACTTATCATTTATATACATCACATCATATCACCAAACAAACACATAACATCACATAGAATTTACTCATATAATATCTTTTAGATAGCCCGTGTACACATGTGAGAACTAAAGATATGCAAGTACATTGAGGTTGTGCGCATATACTGTCATCACAGCTCGTATAGGTCCCACTGAGTGGCATGTGAAATATGTCCCGAAGGACCTATACATTTGTCCCGAAGGACCACTATCCATGTGTTCCGAAGAACATAGGTAACTGTCCATATCTCGAAGGAGATAGGTAATCCTGTCCATATGTCTCGAAGGAGATAGGTAATCCTGTCCATATGTCCCGAAGGACGTAGGTAACCCTCGACTCTTGGCATGCCAATTATACCTCTAGCCCTCATGACACATAACATGGGCATGATTATTACTTATATCATTTCACATATTCACATGTACATGTCACTTTTCACATGATTTGATACTCATATAACACTTAGCTTATAACACTTCTCTTGTGTTCATATGACATGTATATCATTGTCATCTCTTGTTCACATATGTTTTCCATAAATCACATATATCACATATACCATATAACACAATATCTCTTATATCCTTTCTTATATGTTCACAATGTCATATCCTATAGTTCATATATTTTCATACAATTTCATAGTTTAGTATTACCTAACTTAACTTATATCATATCATAATGTGTTCACATATAACATAGACACTTAACATGTATCATATAAACATATATTCCATTCATAATCACTTATCTCATGTTCATATTATCTCTTATGTTCATATCATAGATCTTATAACAGCTTCTTGTATTATCACATAAACATATAATCTTATAGTACATACAAAAACATATCAACACGTATAATCATGCCTATATACAAATCATGTTAGTCATATACTTATATTCGTTACTTCATGCACTAGACTTATAGGAAATGGACTTATCGCAAGTCCAATTTCAATGTAATTCTATATTAAAATAAGATGCACTCACCTGGACTTACGAATCAATACCGAACCCTTATCTCTTCTCGATGACTATTACTTGTAACTTGTCCAGACTTTACCCTCGATCGATATCTACACAATCATGTATACATATTATTATTCTAAATACTAGATTTGATCCTTGATTTCCTAAACTAAAAGAAAGATTTATTTCCATTTTCCTTTATATGTGTATCGATACACACTATTGGGTATCGGTACACACTATAGGGTATCAGTACATCCCTTCACTGGTGTATCGGTACACTGTCTATGTATCGATACACAAATTACATTCGAAACTTTTGTTTCAATGGGGGTATCGATACACACCTTAATTTATCTATACACCAAGAAGATGTTCTTTAAAATTGGTCTTAGTGTATCGATACCTGTTCACAGTGTACCGGTATACTCTGCCCATAACAGACCTTTTCACCCAAAAATTCACTCAATTCAGTGCAATTGTTTCATATTTCATCCCCTTACATATTCCTAACTTACATACACATGCTTAAACTCATTAATACTCATTTACATCCTATTAAACCTCAAAATCCTATCATCCATATGAAATTCAAGAATTAAACTCAATTTTCAACATGTTCCAAATTCAATTCTATTACTTCATATCTCTTAATTAGGTTGATGACAAGTCAAATTTGGCTTCCAATTATACTTATCAAATCTATTCCAAGTTTTCATTCAAGAACTCCAAATATTTAATCTCTCCTAACTCCTTCATCCTTTGATTTTAAGATAAATTAAGCTTTCCTTAAGCTTAATTCTCATAATGATCATAATCCAATCTTAAATTCAGCTAAAGATCAACCAACAAGAAATCTTACCTTTGCTTGGCTCTTCACGTACGAAGGAAGAAGAAAGCTCTGGTGAAATCCTCCATTTTCCTCTATTCTACGTGATTTCATTATCTTATAAAGGGAGAAAAAACTTTCTGGTCAAATAACCCTTTTACCCTTTGATTCATTTAATAATTAATAAAAATCCTTCATAAAATAATTTCCAAATAAGTCCTTCAACTATTCAATTATTCTACTTTAATCACCAAATTATGAAGTTTTATAATTTGGTTACTAACCCGTAGTTGGGATGTTACAAATATCCCCACCTTTTAAGAAAATTCGCCCTCGAATTTTCATCATACACATCGATAAGAACATGTTTTCTAATATTCTCATGTTACTTCCTTTACTTTATCTTAGTAAACTTATCGTTTCCCCCCACTCAATTCTTCATATACGTCCAATCTTTATAAGTCCATATAATATCATTCATTATATAGACAGTAACTCTAATCCTTATTCCTTAATATTATGATTCAATTGATCTCTTTCATCATTCTCTAAGTGCTTTACACTTAAACCAAACTTTTACTCATTTCTTAATCATTGTTCGTATTACTATATACACAATCTTTTCACATAACCTTATGTATTTGTGCAAAGAATAATTACCCCTTTAAATAATAACATATTTTTTACTCCACTTCCTTATACAAATCATAATTAATCTCCAACAAAATTCTAATACCTAACTTATAACACCCATTCCGTTCTTCTAATAAGAAAATTATATCATTTCAATATCAACTTATAACTTATACCTCAATAAACCTCTTGTCATACTTGATCTTTTAAAGTCCATCTTTTTCATTTCCTTATAATATAAATCAAAATCTCCTTATAGCATAGGTTATATATTTTCTTTAATGTCAACATACTCTTGTCTTATCATTTATACTCATATCTGAGTACCAATCTTCATTGTATCTTCGTAACTTTGCTAATCACTTTACTTCTATAGAACCTCATTCTTTACCATCTTGTACTTGTATTTCCTTCTTTAAAGCCCCTTTTAAAACACACAAATACTTATTTCCTTGCCTACATCATATCTATATGACCAGAATACACACCCACATCCAGATCCACATCATACTTGATAAACTAACTTTATCTTTCTTCAAATCTTAAAACTCTATTACCCATACTGTTACAGTTAATCAGTAACAACTTTTTAGTCTAGGGCATAAGCCCTAATCAAACTAATAATATACATCATTTCAGTTGAAATCAAACTAGTGTAATTTACTCACTTATCAAACCACACTCTTACTATCATCTTCTAATCCTACTTACCCCGACATCATTTTCTAATCCTTTAACCTTAATACACTTACTATCATATAACTCTGTTAGTCAACACCAATTCTTCTAATCTAAAGCATAAATCTTCATCGAACCATTCATATATTCTTTCCAGTCAGAATTAACCTATCAATAATTTACTTAACTTATCAAATCTACGTTCTTCATCATACACTATGCAATTTCCTTTGCTCAACTCAATATTCCAACTTCATCTGTCTTATAAACTAATCACCAATATACCATTATTAAACTCTTCTGAACCATATCTACCTCATTTACCTTCAAATTAACTGACTACTATTCTTTCAACTTATCAAACTACTCTCTTATCCATACACATTATGATTCTCCTGTTTCAAATTCATAAACTATGTCTTCATATTTCCGATGAACTTATCACCGAGACACTTATTATCGAACTTTTCCAAACTAATAACTACATCACTGAATCTTCTATCATTCTCATGATAACATTTGTTCTTTATACTTCAACTCATACGTATAATAGCTAAACTACTTCATCTAACTTATCCACTTCAGAACAGTGGAGACGCTATAACATTGTTCTAACATGTTTTTAAGTTTTTGAAAATAACCTTTGTAGTTCCATAGCAATTCCTGAGGTGTCCGATCTTCATCCTACCTGGCCAGGACAGGTGAATTGCTACCACCATCAAGTCTATTATCTTTTGCTTGTTTCGAAACTTTCATTACTATATTTTAACATAATCTTTTAATTTTACTATATTAACAAGACAACTCACTCATTATTCTATCAGATCAGAAAATTTTCACTTCGTGTTGGCATACATTTTAAAAACTCTTTTACCTTCGGTTTAAACCTAAAATCGGATAAACCTTAGCTCTGATACAATTAAATGTATTACCCAACCGTATCCGACCTAGATCTGAGTCTGAGGTGTCACATTGACTTTTCAAACATTTTTCTTAACAAATGACTAAAATTCAAATTCATAATTCAAGAAAATTATTACTTTTTATTTATTTAAAATCAATTGGTTTTTGCAAAACATATCAGAGCAAAATCAACTCAATTCTATTAGTACATGCCAACTATATTCAATATAACAAAATACATAATCATATACATTTCTTTCATGATCTGAACTTCGTAAAGGAGATGTTGACCTGTCTTGCTCCTCTTAGCTTCTCTTTTCACTTTCCAGAACCTACATGTGAAACACTCACATGCTAAGTCTACGACTTAGTGAGGCATATAAAATATATAAGGTAAACTATAACTCCTAACAATGAGTGCATGAATAACTATTGCTATCATATCATACGAAAGTTTATATTCTTTCTTGTAACCTATACACATATTTTTCCACCTACGTTCTTATTACTTTCATATCATACACAAGCATATATCCGTTCATACATCAAATCCACACATTCATATAATTATCTTAATTCCTATCATTATCATATTATTATCATTAATTCTTTTTTATCATATAATTATATACTTATCATTTATATACACCATATCATATATCACCAAAAAAACACATAACATCACATATAATTTACTCATATAATATCTTTTAGATAGCCCATGTACACATGTGAGAACTAAATATATACGTGTACATTGAGGTTGTGCACATATGCTGTCACCACAGCTCGTATAAGTGCCACTGAGTGGCATTGAAATATGTCATGAAAGACCTATGAATTTGTCCCGAAGGACCACTATCCATATGTTCCAAAGAACATAGGTAACTGTTCATTTGTCCCGAAGGAAGAACATAGGTAATCCTGTCCATATGTCTCGAATGACATAGGTAACCCTCGACTCTTGGCATGCCAACTATACCTCTAGCCCTCATGACACATAACATGGGCATGATTATTACTTATATCATTTCACATATTCACATGTACATGTCACTTTTCATATGATTTCATACTCATATATCACTTAGCTTATAACACTTCTCTTGTGTTCATATGACATGCATATCATTGACATCTCTTGTTCACATATGTTTTCCATAAATCACATATATCACATAAACCACATAACAATATCTCTTATATCATTTCTTATATGTTCACAATGTCATATCATATAGTTCATACCTTTTCATACAATTTTATAGTTTAGTATTACCTAACTTAACTTATATCATATCATCATGTGTTCACATATATCATAGACACTTAACATATATCATATAAACATATATTCCATTCATAATCACTTATCTCATGTTCATATTATCTCTTATGTTCATATCATAGATCTTATAACAACTTCTTGTATTATCACGTAAACATATAATCTTATAGTACATACAAAAACATATCAATACTTATAATCATGCCTACATACAAATCATGTAATTCACATACTTGTATTCATGACTTAATGCACTAGACTTATAGGAAATGAACTTATCGCAAGTCCAATTTCTATGTAATCCTATATCAAAATAAGATGCACTCACCTGGCCTCACTTGTCAATACGAACCCTTATCTATTCTCGATGACTATTACTTGTAACTTGTCCAGGCTTTGCCCTCGATCGATATCTATACAATCATGTATACATATTAGCAGTCTAAATACTATGATCCGATCCTTGTTTTCCTAAACAAAAAGAATTATTTATTTCCATTTTCCTTTATACGTGTATCGGTAGACACTATAGGGTATCGGTACATCCCTTCACTGGTGTATCGATACTGCCTATGTATCGATACACAAATTACATTCGAAACTTTTCGTTTCAATGGGGTATCGATACACTCCTTAATGTATCGATACACCATGAAGATGTTCTTCAAAATTGGTCTTAGTGTATCGGTACCTGTTCATAGGGTATTGGTACACTCTATCCAGAACATACTTTTTCACCCGAAAATTCACTCAATTTAGTGTAATTGTTTCATATTTCATCCCCTTACATATTCCTAACTTACATACACATGCTTAAACTCATTAATACTCATTTACTCCTCTTAAACCTCAAAATCCTATCATCCATATGAAATTTATGTTCCAAATTCAATTCTATTACTTCATATCTCTTAATTAGGTTAATGACAAGTCAAATTTAGCTTCCAATTCTACTTATCAACTTATTCTAAGTTTTCATTCAAGAACTCCAAATCTTTAATCTCTCATAACTTCTCCATCCTTTGATTTTAAGATAGCTTAAGCTTTCCTTAAGCTTAATTATCATCTATGCTCATAATCTAATCTTAAATTCAGCTAAAGAGCAACCAACAAGAAATCTTACGTTTGCTTGGCTCTTCACGTACGAAGGAAGAAGAAAGCTCTGGTGAAATCCTCTATTTTCCTCTTTTCCAAGTGATTTCCTTATCTTATAAAGGGAGAAAAAAATCTTTTTGGTCAAATGACCCTTTTACCCTTTGATTCATTTAAAATTACTAACAAACCTTCATAAAAATTATTTCCAAATAAGTCCTAAACTATTCAATTATTCTACTTTAATCACCAAATTCTAAAGTTTTACAATTTGGTCACTAACCCGTTGTTTGAGATATTACAAATCTCCCCTCCTTTTAAGAAAATTCGTGCTCGAATTTTCATCATACACATCGATAAGAACATGTTTTCTAATATTCTCATATTACTTCATTTACTTAATCTTCCAGTTTACCTTAGTAAACTTACAGTTCCACCCCACTCAATTCTTCATATACATCCATTATTTGTAAGCCTATATAATATCATTCATTATATAGACATAAGCCCTAATCAAACTAATAATATACATCAGTAACAACTTTTTAGTCTAGGGCATAAGCCCTAATCAAAATAATAATATACATCATTTCAGTTGAAATCAAACTAGTGTAATTTACTCACTTATCAAACCACACTCTTACTATCATCTTCTAATCCTACATACCCGACATCATCTTCTAATCCTTTAACCTTAATACACTTACTATCATATAACTCTGTTAGTCAACACCAATTCTTCTAATCTAAAGTATAAATCTTCATCGAACCATTCATATACATTATTTCCAGTCGGAATTAACCTATCAATAATTTCCTTAACTTATCAAATCCACCTCCTTCCTCATACACTATGTAATTTCTTTTGCTCAACTCAACATTCTTCCTCTATCAAATAAACTAATCACCAATGTATCCATTCCTAAACTCTTCTAAACCATATCTATCTCAATTACCTTCAAATTAGTTGACTACTATTCTTTCAACTTATCAAACTGCTTTCTTATCCATACACATTATGATTCTCCTATTTCAAATTCATAAACTATGTCTTCATATTTCTGATGAACTTAATACTGAGATACTTATTATCGAACTTTTCCAAACTAATAACTACATCACTGAATCTTCTATCATTCTCATGATAACATCTGTTCCCTATACTTCAACTCATACGTATAGTAGCTAAACTACTTCATCTAACTTCTCCACTTTATAACAGTGGAGACCCTATAACATTGTTCCAACATGTTTTCAACTTTTTGAAAACAACCTTTGTTGTTCCAAAGCAATTCCTGAGGTGTCCGCTCTTTATCCTGCCTGGCCAGAACAGGTGAATTGCTACCACCATCAAGTTTATTATCTTTTGCTTGCTTTGAAACTTTCATTACTATACATTTAACATAATCTTCTAATTCTACTTTATTAAAAAGACATCTCACTCCTTATTTTATCAGATCAATTGAATTTCACTTCGTGTTGGTATGTACACATTTTAAAAACTCTTTTAGCTTCGGTTTTAGCCTAGAATCAGCTAAACCTTAGCTCTGATACCATTAAATGTAACACCCCAACCCGTATCCGACACAGACATTGACTTTTCAAACCTTTTCTTTACAAATGACTAAAATTCAAATTTATAATTCAAGAAAATGAATACTTTTTATTTATTAAAAATAATTTGTTTTTATAAAACATATCAGAGCAAAATCAACTAGATTCTATTAGTATATGCAAACTATATTCAATATAAGAAAATACATAATCATATACATTCCTTTCCTGATCTGAACTTCGTAAAGGAGATGCTGACATGTCTTGCTCCTCTTAACTTCTCTTTCCACTTTCTAGAACCTACGTGTGAAACACTCACATGCTAAGTCTACGACTTAATGAGGCATATAAAATATAGAAGGTAAATTATAACTCCTAACAATGAGTGTATGAATAATTAATGCTATCATGTCATACGAAAGTATATATTCTTTCTTGTAACCTATACACATATTTTCCATCTACGGTCTTATTACTTTCATATCATACACAAGCATATAACTGTTAATACATCAAATCCACACATGCATATAATTATCTTTATTCGTATCATTATCATATTTTTATCATTAATTCATTTTTATCGCTTAATCCTATACTTATCATTTATATACATCATATCATGTCATATCACCAAACAAACACAAATCATCACATAAAATTTACTCATATAATATCTTTTAGATAGGCCATTTACACATGTGAGAACTAAATATATACGAGTACATTGAGGTTGTGCATATATATTCACTACAGCTCGTATAAGTCCCACTAAGTGGCATGTGAAATATGTCCCGAAGGACCTATGCATTTGTCCCGAAGGAACACTATCCATGTGTTCCGAAGAACATAGGTAACTGTCCATATGTCCCGAAGGACATAGGTAATCCTGTCCATATGTCCTGAAGAACGTAGGTAACCCTCGACTCTTGGCATGCCAACTATACCTCTAACCCTCATGACACATAACATGGGCATGATTATTACTTATATCATTTCACATATTCACATGTACATGTCACTTTTCATATGATTTGATATTCATATAACAATTAGCTTATAACACAATATCTCTTATATCCTTTCTTATATGTTCACGATGTGATATCGTATAGTTCATATATTTTCATACAATTTCATACTTTAGTTTTACCTTACTTAACTTAGATCATATCATCTTGTGTTCACATATATCATAGACACTTAACATGTATCATATAAACATATATTCCATTCTCATGTTCATATTATCTCTTATTTATATCATAGATCTAATAACAACTTCTTGTATTATCACATAAACATATAATCTTATAGTACATACAAAAACATATCATATAAACTTATAATCATGCCTACATACAAATCATGTCATTCACATACTTATATTCATGACTTCATGCACTAGACTTATAGGAAATGGACTTATCGCAAGTCCAATTTCTATGTAATCCTATATCAAAATAAGATGCACTCACCTGGCTTCACTAGTCAATACCGAACCCTTATCTCTTCTCGATGACTATTACATGTAACTTGTCCAGACTTTGCCCTCGATCGATATCTACACAATCTTGTATACATATTAGCATTCTAAATACTATGATTTGATCCTTGATTTCCTAAACTAAAAGAAAGATTTATTTCCATTTTTCTTTATACGTGTATCGGTACACACTATAGGGTATCAATACATCTCTTCATTGGTGTATCGATACACAGCCTATGTATCGATACACAAATTACATTTGAAACTTTTCGTTTCAATAAGGTATCGATACACTCCTTAATGTATCGATACACCATGAAGATGTTCTTAAAATTGGTCTTAGTGTATCGGTACCTATTAATAGGGTACCAGTACACTCTGCCCAGAACAAACTTTATCACCTGAAAATTCACTCAATTTAGTGCAATTGTTTCATAGTTTATCCCCTTACATATTTCTAACTTACATACACATGCTTAAACTCATTAATACTCATTTACCTCCACTTAAACCTCAAAATCCTATCATCCATATAAATTCAAGAATTAAATTCAATTTTCAACATGTTCCAAATTCAATTCGATTACTTCATATCTCTTAATTAGGTTGATGCCAAGTTAAATTTGGGTTCCAATTCTACTTATCAACTATATTCCAAGTTTTCATTCAAGAACCCAAATATTTAATCTCTCCTAACTCATTCATCCTTTGATTTTAAGATAACTTAAGCTTTCCTTAAGCTTAATTATCACTAATGATCATAATCCAATCTTAAATTCGGCTAACGATCAACTAACAAGAAATCTTACCTTTGCTTGGCTCTTCACGTATGAAGAAAGAAGAAAGCTTTGGAGAAATCCTTCATTTTCCTCTTTTCCACGTGATTTCCTTATCTTATAAAGGGAGAAAAATCTTTCTGGTCAAATAACCATTCTATCCTTTGATTCATTTAATAATTACTAAAAATTCTCCATAAAATAATTTCCAAATAAGTCCTTAAACTATTAATTATTCTATTTTAATCACAAAATTATGAAGTATTACAATTTGGTCACTAACCCGTAGTTTGGGATGTTACACTACTCCTACCCGTTGAGGAGATCTGGTCGGTGAACAACATTATTTTTACGTGATGAGGATGTCTAGTCATCTTTAGGGATACTTTGGAGATAACACGGTTCCTACGTGACGAGGAAGTCTGATTACCTGAGGATGATGCTACTCCTACGTGTTGAGGATATATGGTCGTTGGACGATATTGTTTCTAAGTGATAAGGACGTCTAGCAATCTTTAGGATATTTTGGAGACAATACGGTTCCTACATGATGAAGAAGTCTGATTGCCTGAGGACGACTTTACTTTTATACGTTGAGGAGATCTGGTCGGTGGACGACATTATTCCTACGTGATGAGGACATCTAGCCGTATTTAGGGATATTTTAGAGACAACACAGTTCCTAAGTGATGAGGAAGTCTTATTGTCTGAGGATGACGCTGCTCCTACGCATTGAGGAGATCTGGTCGGTTGCCAATGATTGAATTGAAATGGAATCTTCTTCTTCGACACAGAATTGTGAACGAAGTATTTACTAAAATTGAATTCCTATCAAATATTTGAACAAAAATAATTGAGTGGAAGGAAATTTGTTTCAAGAGAAGCTATCTCATGTGAGATAAAATTTTGTTTCGAGTGAAACATTTCAAAATTTGCATTTCAAGGAAAAAACTGTCTCAAGCGAGACAAATTTTTGTTTCGAGATAAACAATCTCAAAGGTTTATGTTTCAAGAAAAGTTGTTTCAAGAGAGACAAAACTTTGTTTCGAGAGAAACAATCTCAAAGGTTTATGTTTCAAGATAAACTATCTCAAGAGAAGCGAAACTTTGTTTTGAGAGAAACAATCTCAAAGGTTTATGTTTCAAGAGAAACTGTATAAAGCGAGATGAATCTTTGTTTCGAGAGAAACAATCTCAAAGGTTTATGTTTCAAGAGAAACTGTCTCAAGCGAGACAAAACTTTGTTTTGAGAAAAACAATCTCAAATGTTTATGTTTCAAGAGAACTGTCTCAAGCGAGAAAAATTTGCTTTTTGGAAAACAATCTCAAGTGAGATCAATTTTGCTTCAGGTGTAAAAATTTCAAAATTTGTGGAGAACTTTCTCAAGCGAGACAAAATATGTTTCGAGAGAAACAATCTCAAGGATTTGTGTTTCAAGAGAAAATGTCTTAAGCGAGACAAAATTTATTTCAAGAGAAATTTTCTCTAGCGAGACAAAATTTATTTTTAGAGAAAACAAACTTAAGTGAGAACAATTTCAAAATGTTGTGCTTCGAAGGAGAATTATCTCAAGAGAGACGAATTTTGTTTTGAGAAAAAACAATCTCAAATGTTGTGCCTTAAGGAAAACTATCTTAAGTGAGACAAAATTTTGTTTAGAGAGAAACAATCTCAAAGGCGACAGACAGTCTGCTCCTACATGTTGAGGAGATCTAGTTGCCTTTAGAAGATCTGATCGTTCACTTCACGATTTTAAATCTGTGGATGACATTATTCCTTCATGTTGAGGACATCTGGTCATCACCAAACTTTTATTTCCTGATAGATAAATAAAAATGATGCATTTATGAATGATTATCTTGCATGTTTTATGGGTGTCATGATGAAGTTTATTTCATGTATTTGATTTGATGACTTTTTGACTTTGTCCTTATAAGAGGAGAAAATGATATTGAGAAAAGAAATTAGATGATGTCATCGTGAGAGTAGAAAAATGTCTTTTGAGAAAAATGAAATAAGGATTTTAAGGGGGGAAATAGTCTTAAGAAAGAAAAAAGACTAAATTAATGTTTTTGGACAAACAATATTGATAAATATGAAATTGTTTTCTCAAAAGCAATTATAAAAGTATCCTTATGAGAAGGAAAAAACCATTTTTCATTACAATGCGATGATGAATGTATGATTCAAAGATGTAATTTCATGTAACATGTATGTATATTGTAACACCCTCAACCCGTACTCGACCCGGAAACGAATTCGAGGTGTCACGCTGACATTTCAAAACATTTACTTGTACAAAATAGTGAACAATTTTAAATCTTTTACTAATATTAAGAAAATACGATAATATATTGTTGAATTATGTTTCGTTATAACAAATTTAAGTCATAAAAATGTTTTTATGATTAGTACTATATTGTATGAATAGTACTGATACTGTGCAAATAGTGAACAGTACCGATGCTAAAAATTTTCCAGGATGCTACAGGGGTATCAATATCTTGCTATAGTGTACTGGTACCTTGCTACAGTATTTTCGGCCAAACATATATAAAGCGTATAAAGATTTAAACTTTCATCACTATTAAGTTACTATTTACATAAATACGTTTAAAACATTACAAAACTCGATTAGAGCATACATACTTAATTTACTGACTTTGTTTACATGCCAACCTATTTATAACATAACAATACATACTGTGTAATTTACTTCTGATCTGATCTTCAAGTGGAGATATGTTGTTCTGCTGAGCTTATATTGGATTTTTCTGCTTTTCGATACCTACGTGTAAAACAATTACACACTATGTCATAGACTTAATGAGGCATATAAAACATATAATACTATTATATCATATAAAAAGTATATATCCTTTCATATAACCAATACACACATATACATGTATCACTAACATGCTTATCAGTACATATACTATTATCAGTGCTTCTATTATTATCACTAATTCCTTTTTATCATATAAGCATATACTGAACATTTCTACACATATCATGGAATACATATATCATTTCACAAAGTAGCACACATAGTATCATATCCATTGATTTATTTACTCTCTCTAAAGCCCATGTACACTTCTGAGAACTTAAGGTATGTGAGTACATTGAGGTTGTGCACAATTATGTTATCACCACGGCTTGTATAAATGTCCCAAAGGACCAGTCCATATATTCCGAATAACATAGTTAATCAGTCCATATGTTTCGAAGAACATCGGTAAACAGTCCATATGTCCCGAAGAACATAGGTAAACAGTCCATATGTTCCGAAGAACATAGGTAACCCTCGACTCTTGGCATGCCAACTATACCACTAGCTCTCATATCACATAACATGGGCATTATCATTTATAATAATTCATATCACTTGTATCATTCTTATATTCATATCGTTTCTCTTATAATCACATGTTCCTTCTCTTCTGTCACATACCACATGTATGTGTAAACATATATCTCATGTCATATAACATGTATCACATATTACATGTAATAACGTAGATCGTTTCATATGTCTTATATCATTTCTTAGTTGTTCATGTACGTATATCATATCTTATTCATATATACATCACATAGCGCATAGAATAACATATTAGACATATCACCTAGTTAATATCATATTTTTCATATAGTCATGTAGTTCAATATCACATATCGCATATACATGTAATCATGTAAATCGTGTCACATACACCTAAACCCATTTTCATGTACTCATGCACACCTAAGCATCATATCAAATAACATTTTAGGAGTCATTTCTTACCATAGTAACTCCGTCACTGGCTCATCGCAAGCCAATGTTTGATCAATAACATAAGTACAATTAAATTGCACTCACCTTAACCTTTCTTTCTTTGATTCGATCCTAATTCTTCAATTGTTTTGGAACTCGTTTAGGCTCTGTATCTACATAAACATAATTTTCAAGAAAATTATCAGAAGCCTAAACCTTATACTTCAATGCTATTAACTTAAACAAATTTAATAGACCAATATTCACTTTTTCCTTTAGGGGGTATCGATACACTCCTTAAGGTATCGGTATCATTATTGCATTCTGTGATTTTGTATTGAAGAGGGTATCGGTACACATACTTAGGGTACCGATACACTCTGTCCAAAACAAGCTTTTTCACCCGAAAAATCATCAACTATTCACTAAATTTCCTCATATAAAACTCCTTTCATAAAACTAAACTCAACTATAACCATTTTAACTAACTTTTATCATTCCAACACTTTATTATCTCCCATATATCATTCAGATTCTTAAAACTAAGAATCTTACTAAATTTTCCATGTAATTCAAACTTATTTCTAACACTTATAACTTCTTATTCATACCTATGACAAGTCAAATTCCATCTTAAAGTTCCTTTATTAACTCTTTTCCAGAAATTCCCTTAAAAGCCTCTCCTTTTTATTCTTTCATAACTTCTTCATCTTTTGATTTTAAGACAACTTAAGCTTTCCTTAAGCTTAAGTATTACCTAAGGATCAAAACTCACACTTAAAATCAACAAATAATCAACTAATTAGAAAACTTACCTTGGCTTGGGTGCTTCACGTTGGAGAAGAAGAAAACAAGAAGAAGAAGAAGAGAGTTTTCCAACTACTTCTCTCCCTACGTGTTTCTCTCATATTAAAGGGAAAAATATCTTTCATGTCAAATGACCAATTTGACCTTTACTTCATTTAATAGTTACTAACAATAATTCATAAACTATTCTAGATAATTCATTGAACTATTTAACTATTCCACTTCAATCACCAAATTCTGAAGTTTTACAATTTAGTCACTAACCCATAGTTTGGGATGTTATATATATGTTGATGTGCGTTTCCTTGATGATGCTTGAGCACTCTTCCGTCTATCCCTAATTCGGTTACCTTCACTATTTGTTTGCATCATTGTGCATCCTAGAAATTCTTGACTTATGTTAATGGATTCTTGCCCTTGTAAATTTTTACCTCTGATAAAAACTGGCTTTCTCTTTCTGAACTTGTGTAGAAATCTGATAGAGCTTTCATTCTTTCTTTTCAAAGACAATCTATCATTTCAAGCTTTGAAGACTATGTACATGTTGCTTCCTTGTAGCGGGATATCAAAGGCTACTGCTTGAAGCTGACCACCGCAACAATTGATGGAATATCATAATGCCAGGAGAACCATGAGACACATCTATTCCAAGGATGATGGTTTGGACCTTAGAAACAACTGGAATTAAAGGTGTTTGCTCAATTACTAACATTGAATTTAGTCATCCAAGCTTTGCATTGATTTTTAGAAGAAAATTCGTAAGGTGTTGATCATTAACTCTAATTAGAGCTATACACTGTGTCACTGTGCCAAACTCGGCAAGATTTAAAAAGATCATAATTTTTCTTATTAGGTAAAAAACAAAGGAGGAATTGTAGAGCTTCAGGAAGTTCAAATTGGGTTTCTATGATCATTTCTTCAAATTCTTTCAACAAAATAGTATTGTTTTCTCTGATTGAGCTCTTGACTCGCCTTGATATAGGATCTATATGAATTGAATGTTGAATGAGGCTATTTGTATCATATCGTGTTGAGAAGTTAACGATAGCCCATCATTCAATCTTAGTTGGCTCCACTAGTTTTTTATTGTTAAGACTTCATTTCTTATTCCACGGTAAGAATACTTCGTCGCTTTTAACCTTGGAACAAGAAGAACACGACCTTCCACTTGAGTGAAATTTGAATTTAGAAACCTCGTATGATCGAATCTTTGGTTCAGTGCCATATTTACTGGTTTGTAAAAATATTCGGTAACTTATTCATCTTTTCCTATGGCTTCTATCTAGATTTTTCCTCTAGGGAAGCTCTTTCCATGGTGTTCAGGGCTTTTGTATAGCGTTGCAAGGACACCAAAGAACAAAACTCATTTGGAATATAAATGGGACACTTTGGCTTGCCAATATTAATGCATGGCCAATCACCAGAATAATGCAACTTGTATGTTGTGATAATGGACAAAATAGTCATATATAGTGGGCTCAACTGTCTCTTTTTCACCATTTTCAATCTTCGTGCCTTTCTGCCTCATTGAAAATGAATGTATTCTCCATTCAATGATGTAGTATTCCGGGAAGATATGGGCCTTCAAAAATGCCCCAAAATTTCTGGCTCCAGTACTGATTCTAAGCATGAGCTTCTGTGTTTAGGAGACACATGTCAATTATCAAGACCCACTCTAAAGAGATTGTCTTGTTTGAAAATGTTTTTTTCTTCTTTTTATTTTTAAAATTTTGAAAAATATCAAAAAGAATTTTGAAAAATGAAAAAAATATTACCTCTTTCTAAGTTTCACAATTGAGATAAATCATAAAAGAAGAGTTCATTAGATATCAAAGAATTAATTATACTTTTAATCATTCAAAAAATTATAGTTATTTGACAAGTGTCAAGATTAATGATATCTTTGAGGTAGGGTTAAGTAAGGAAATGATAAGGTGTCTCGGGTTGTTGTCTTTGGTCAAAGTCTGGTATTCTCGTTTCTTTGATGTTCACTGATATGATGGAATAGCTTCTATGCTCATCTACTGGAAGTGTTCTCCGGTTCTCAACTCTCATGAGCACATTCGGGTTGTGTGATGTCTTATCAAGGGATTTGTGAGATCGCCTCCTGCACAACAGATGCACAATCTTAATATTAGAATCGTCTTTTTAGGTTTTCAACTCAAGTCCTCCTTTGGTTTAAAGATGTTATCCAAAATTTACGTCTTGAACCCCCTTTGTCAATTTTCTCTATCATGCATTAAGAATTTTAGAAAACCTTTTGTAAATAAAAGATTAATCCTGATGGGCGGGATGAAATCTGAAGATAGTCTCATCTGTTTAGAAATCATGTATGATTAGAAGGGACTTTTTAGGCATGTAATATAGGCTATAGTTCACGGTTACGAACGAAAGAGATAAAAAGGCCCAAACAAGTGTTTAAGGGTAATTGAACCAATGATCAATTCATTATGTTGTCTTCAATCTTGTCTTGCTCGATTTGACTCTGCTCATATGTCTTTTATTTTCTTGATGTTCCATGATCTTCTGGTGAATTGATTCTTGAACTTTGAACTGGTTGTACTTGATCAATCTTATGACTTGAGGCTCAACGAGTCACTCATATTAAAAATACTCGATCAATTTTATTTATTCTTTTTATTTCTTTTTTCTCTTTGTTTTCTCTTTTCTTTAATTTGATCTTTGCACTCTGCATTTGGTTCACCTTTTGTTATCTTATCTGGATTGATGGTCTTCACTCATGCGAGCAAATTTACTTTACCTTGCCCCCTAGTGTGGAGGGTGATCCTTGTTAGGGTTGAATCAGAAGAAAATATAATTCAGGCTCAAATGGGGACACAAGGGATATATATTTTCTCCTTTTGTGAAGGGATAATGAAATAAAGTCGTTCATCATTTCATACACGGAAGTCATTGTAGGAGAGGTATCTCCAGGGGGATAGATTTCAGGATTAATTTTATTAACATGAAAACAATATAATTAATGCATGATAGAATTATTTTGAATTAATTTCCTCTTTTGTTTTTTGCTTCTTCCTTCTAGCATGTCTCAATTGTTCAGGCTCAACTTCAGAAAATTGATTCGAGATGCTCTACATTCTGTCTTCTTGTAGGAAGGTTCACTTTCAAGTTAACATCTTGTACTCAATGCCTTCAGATTTTATTGGTAGAAAATGTCAGTTTTGCGTCTAAGAAGATGATAGTATGACTTTATTGGCTCAACAAAAGGTAAAGGTATGACTTTTCGTGTCTCGGAAAAAGATAAAGGTAACATTTCAAAGTCTCAAAGAAAGGTAATATCAAAATTTGGTCCTTTGGTAGTAACCATGAATTATTTTGGGTAAAAATCTGATACATGCATCATAAGGCTCACATCAAAGGAAGAAGTAATAACTCTTCCAAATGATCCACTCGTCCAAGCTTTGGAAAAGAAGATCAGAACAGTAGCAGACTTGAGACGACTTTTTGAATGATATCCTGATCTTATTTGGTCAACATATCTTCTGGAGATACAACCTTCTGTCTCTTATCTTTCCAACGGTTCTTGAATCGTATCAATCCGATATCGGGAACTCAAGATATGGCCATTTTACTGAAGACGGTGCATGCAGAAAATCCTATACGGGATTAATACGGGATTTTGTAAATATTACGAATTTTCAATATTTTTATTGATTATTTGTAATATAACTTAATATATGATGATGCATTATCTTTTAGGATTAGATTTATTATTTTATTAGGAATTAAGGTTGGGTTAAAATATTATCTTTAGTTATTATTATTTTATTAGGAATTAGAGTTAAGGCATGTTTAGTTTATTATTATTTTATTCATTAGTTATTTAGGACCTTTAGAACTCAGCCCCTATATAAAGGAGGCTTCATTCTACTTTGTAAATCAGATTTCTTTGATTAATAATACAACGAGAGTTCGTTTTTGCAAGTGTTGATTGCCTTGTGCCTTCGAAGCTTCTTCTCCTGGAGTTCTTTCAAGTTCTTGTGAGGGAGATTAATCTTCACACTCCAATTTGCCTTTTCATCGCGACTATGAGGGTTGGTTAGAGCCATTTATCGTGTTTGCCTTTTCATTGCGACTAGGAGGGCTCTATAGGACACTTATCCATCTATTTTTCCACAAATCCATCCGCACCATCAATCATCTTTACCGTTCACCTTCATAAGGGAGATCTTTTGATTTCTTTATTATCTTATTTCATCTTTCATTTATTTATCTTTTGTTTATTTTATTCTAATCGTGTTGTCTTGATTCCAGCACATAAAAGAAACCCTAAACAATCCTAGAGACTGCCGCCACCTTCCCATATTCATCACCTTTGTTCTTTATCGAGTCTAGAGCTTTCTAGGTTTGATTCTTCAACAAGAGCAACGTTTATTAACCCGCCACCGCTTCCCTATCAATTGATATCAGATTTGGGCCGACTTCTGGAAAGAAGCAAGCAATCTTGCTTGTTCTTGCACACAAAACCGTCAAGGTACCCCAACAGAGCTAGTTCAGAGAAGATTCATCATTTCAGGTTATTTCTATTTAATTTTAATTTAGATTTAAATTCTTCTTGTTAGTTTGCTATTTTTAAAAAAAAAAACAAAAACAAAAAAAAAGAGGCAAAAAACAAAAAAGCCAAAATTTCAAAAAAATTGAAAACGAAGGTATTTAGGTCTGATTTTCTTCAGATATCATACTCATCTTAAGTTTAATCTCCAGTCCAAAATTCACTTCAATCAGAGTTCATTAGAGCCTTCAAATACATCATTCAAGTTTTATCGGCAGATTCGGTCTAGAATATTGTTGAATTTCTTGAAAATTCTACAGGAAAAATTTTGTGCTGAAAATTTCCAGATTGAAACTTCATATATTGGAGATCATTAACACAAAAAATAAGAAATTTTGGAGATCAAGAACAACTTCGAAAAAAGCGATCAAGAAAAACAGATTGTTTGAGGACTCACCGTTCAACAGAGTCTACTGGATACTACTGAAGGTATTTGGTTCTGAAATTTTACAGGTGGTTGCTTGATGCATCAAAAGTCATTCAAGAATTTTTCCAGAATTTTTGGACACCGGTAGCCTCCTCAAAAACGTTGCTCAAGTTGATCCAGCGTTTTCTAGGTTTTCTGGTTTAGTCCCTTTTTCTTTGACTCTTAGTGCTTTAGGTTCTTTTGTTTTCCCTTGTTATTGTTCTTTTGCATTATCTAACACATTATCTTCCTTGTGTTAGTAGGACTAAAGAGTTTG
Organism: Hibiscus syriacus; assembly: GCF_006381635.1. Classification (NCBI taxonomy): domain Eukaryota; kingdom Viridiplantae; phylum Streptophyta; class Magnoliopsida; order Malvales; family Malvaceae; genus Hibiscus; species Hibiscus syriacus. Next base: position 1,921,548 of record NW_024062778.1, read on the forward strand.
CATACTTCTTCCTTCTTTGCATTCTCGTTCTCTTGGAGTCTAACCTTTGTTTGGCCTCTTAGAGCTTTTAGGTTTTTCTTATCGCCTTTGCTAGTAATCAAACTCCGATACGAACTATGAAAGACTACTTGGTAAAGTGAGTTTTAAAGAGTACAAGATTGGCTTACTTGCCTCTCGTTGTGTTACTTTCTTGGAGTGACTTGTGAGGTTTCTTGCTTTGTTGAATTTTCTTTATTTTATTTTTATTTTACTTTTAATTTTTTTTTCGAGTGTTATGATTTCAGGATGGGCGACAATAACAACAATACACTTATGGCTATCTTAGCCACACTTGCATGACTCACGACTCAAGTTGAAAGATTTGATGAACTTACCAATACCGTGAGAGAACGACAAGAACCACAACTGGATCTACCAAACCAGAATCGAAGACCAAACAATATTGAACTTTTGGTACCCAGGCGAGAACAACCACGTTTCCAAGCACCCGAACTCTTTGCAAAACCAAAGTTCATGATCCCTTCTTTCAAAGGAGACAATGATCCGGAAAGGTACATCGATTGGGAAGAAAAAGTTGATCTCATCTTCGCATACCATGACTACCCCCAAGCTAAACAAGTTCCCCTCATCACCATGCAATTCGAAGGATATGCTCGAACTTGGTGGATGCAAACAAGGAAAAAGATCCAGAACTTCCAAATTCCAACAATCACTTCTTGGACCGACCTCAAACAAACCATGAGGAAGCGATTTCTACCGACACATTATACACGAGAAGTTAAACTACGACTACACCGACTTCGACAAGGTAGAAGTTCAGTTGAAGACTACTTGTTAACACACCTTTTCGTCCTACTAGGATTCAAACTCCTAAAAATAGGATAGAATTTTAGGATTCAAACTCCTAAAAATATGATAGAGTTCTACTATGATTTAAACTCTTAAAGATAGGATTCACAAGCATTATAAATAGTCATTGTAACTCACTATTGTAACACACGATTTACACACAAAACACAAAGGAAAGCACGGAAAATACAAGGGCAAAGCTATTGTAAACGATTCGAAAAGGAAATAAAAGGTAGCATCTTTTTTACATTGGTTCGTTCATTTCTCGCATGTGCACGTTATTTTTCTTGAGATTTGGTTCGATTAACCCAAAACGTGGGTTGCGCATATAACCAAAAAGGGGTGGGGTTTCAAAGTTTTGAACCTAAATCTACCCCCAAGGCGTGTTCATTTTTTTTAAATATTTAATTCACCCCCTAAATCATTTTTTCCTACTTTATTATTCTTGTTATATATGCATGTTACTTTCTATTAATTTTATTATATATGTATATGTTTTTTTAGTGTTATTATATATATATATATTTATATTTCCTATTTACATGTATAAATACGTATATTACTTTTGATTTTCTTTTTTTTATTATTTTATTTACTTATATATATATGCTTTTACTTTTTATATATTTTACTCATTTATTTATCTATTTTTTTTTATCTTTATCCTATATTTTATGTTTTATATTCTTTTACTTGTTTTATTTATTTATTTGCATTATCATTTTATTTTTATTTAGTTGTTTGCTATGTATATTAGTGTTATTGTATTTTTATTTTATATATTCTATTCATTTTATATTTACTTTATTTCTTTCTTAATCTCCTTATTTTATTTGTTTTACTTTATTTATCATTTATTCATCTCTTCTAACCCATATTTTGACTTTTAAAGGGTATATTTGTAAATCCGTCAAAGGTAAGTATTTTTGGATCATTATTTTATCTTTTAATTTAAACTTATAATTTTCTTAATCAAAGACAACTGGAAATTACGTAGTACCGAAAGGGCAGTTCAAGGGTGCTAATCCTTCCTTGACTGTAACCGACTCTCGAACCCGACACATCTTTGGAAAGACGCAGATCATGTAAGAAATAAGGTATCCGATCAACCTATTTATTCTTAAATAAATGATCGGTGGAGACTCCAATCCACATTTTTTAAGTCGAAGCCTAATCCCAGGGCCCAACCGAAAGACGGTTGCGACAGCTTGGCGACTCCGTTGGGGACTTTCAAGTGAGTCAGGCTAAGGTAATTTTCAGTTGTTTTTTTAACAAAAAGGGTAAGTTTAAATTTTAAGGTAACATTTCGATCTTTATTGCTTACTTTTGATTATATTTTTTCGAGTAAATAGTTGTACTAACCGTTTTCTCAATGATTTCAGCCCTTAAAGTCTTTTTTCATCTAAGGCTCTAAACCCGAGCTCCGAACCCGTTTTAAGTGGGGGTGAAAGCGACGCATTCGTGTGAATTTATTCACCGCATATGCCTAGCAAGTAGCCTTCGGGATTCATATACCTTATGCCTTCGTGTGAATTTATTCTCCGCATAGACATAAGGGAATGTGTCCTCTCGAGTTTAACTTAGTCCACACGAGCCTGTGATGGGTTTAGGACTAAGGGTCTGGCAAGCCCAAGGAGCACCAGCAAGGAGAACTCGGGTACCGTTTTTTAGCACCTAAACCGGGAGACTTTGAAGAATTAGAGCCTACCCCAAAACCTCATTTCAAACCCTAGGATGTCAGAATTATTTCATGCTTTACTTTCTGTTCAAAGCATGCGAACTAGATAAATATGCGGTTAGGATTTGTTTGAAATTAGCATGCGGAATAGAGATCATCTCCGAGTAGGAATACTAAGCATGTTCGGGTATATATTATGTGGGGTATGATTTTTCATTTTATTATTTTGATTTACCTCACTAATTTTTTTATTTTGTCCTTTTTTATTTTGTTTTCATCATTTGCATCATAACAAGAGGTCATTGATCCCTAAAAAGGTGTTTGTTACACAAAATAATCTGAATTAATGGACAAAGGTGTTGTAATACAAGAGATTAAAAACCCCGAGGTACGACTATGGTCTGAGAAGATTCAGAAGGAAAAGGGAGACAGTCTTCAAGGAAGCTATGTGTCAGAACTGGTTAGCTACGCCTCTATTAGCCTAAAGCAGAACGACGTACAAGAGCTTCGGGACATCTGGGGCAGTTGGAAGAATGATTGGAAACAGAAGTTCAGTCAGTGATATGGTGACATTACACTTTTCTTTATGTTAAGACCGATGAGTCCTTAATCAGAGCCTTGGTTCGATTCTGGAACCTGGGATACAGTTGCTTCACTTATAACCAGGAGGAAATGGTACCTACCATCGAGGAGTATACTACACTATTGCACTGTGAAAGCATTAAACTGGAGCGAGCCTACATCAAACACATCAAGAGTAAGCCTTTCAAGAATAGATTGGCTAAGATTGCAGGAGTTGATGAAAAGTGGGTGACTGACCGACTTCGAAACAGAGGTAACGAGCAGGGAATTGAGTGGATCCACATAAGGAAACTAATGAATGACCACCCTGATGAATGGAAAACTATAGACTTATTTTGCACTAGGTCTGTATGGCTTGATCATCTTTCTGAAGATTTTGGGATGCATTGACGCAGCCGTGTTGGAACTGTTTGAGCAACTTCCAAAACGGGTCAACCCAGCACCAACCATCTTAGCCGAGACCTTTCGGTCTCTCAACCATTGACGAAGAGCTGGCGGAGGTAGATTCATTGGATGTGTTCGGCTCCTTCAAGTCTGGATTCATAGCCACTTCTGGAAGACTAATAGGGTTGCCTACCGCCAATTTAGCACTACATATTCACCTTTGAGAGAGTTCATCACCATGAAATGACATGAAGGAACTTCAAAAGAGAAGTGGATGAAAGTCTTCACTCATCTATCAAGACTGAGATATTACTTGGAGAGCCCCCTGGTTGTTCCTCAGTGACCTTTTCCAATGTGGGGACTCTGACACTATGACCTTATCTGAACTTTGGGATGTAGTTGGGTATGCTCCATTGTTAGCACTTAGACATTATGGGGCACGTCAGTTTGTCCCAGCAACATGCAGACTAGCTAAATCAGAGTTTGAGTATCACGGTGACAGTTATAAGAAGAGGATCAAAGAGATTGTCGATTCATGGAAGAAAGTGTTACGGATGGATATTGTGGCTGCTAAAGACATGCTTACCCCATACTATTTAGAGTGGCGAAGATTGGGAAAAAATGACAACACCCCGGTGCCAAACTGTTAGGACACACGGACCATGGAGGAGCATCTCAGGCATGTACCTTCTGGACTTGAGATAGCCAAAACAGAGTTTAAAGCTGTGAACAATGAGCTGAGGAAGAGGATAAAGGAACTTGAGGCTGAGCGCTATTAGTGGAATCTAGATGCCGACTCTCAGAAAGATCGAGCAGACAAACTAGAAAGAGAACAAAAAAGAGTCCGTTAAGAGCTCGAAGACTTGAGAAAGGGGTATCAAGATAAAGTCAAGGATAACTCCAAGTTGAAAGTGGCTTCTAAATACTGGAATGAGAGAGCTTAGAAGGAACAGATGAAGACTGCCCAGAGGCACTTAGCAGAAGTCACATCAAAACCAATACTTGAGAATCCGGATGGCTGATCTGGAGAAACAACATGAGAGAGATGGCAAAACAATAATTGAGTTAGAAGCTATTGTAGATCGGTTCAAGAAGCAAGCAAGCAAGCTTCAGATAGTGTCATTCGACGGATGTTTACAGTGGTGTTTCCGTTGGGAGCAAGCACAATAAAGGGTGAAGGCCAGAGACGCAGTCATCCGAGACTTCATGGATCAAGTACAGAAGGCATCTCGTCATCTACACGGCCTGGCAAGGGAAGCTGGAATGGTCTGACAAGGTATACAACCATTGACAGATGAAGACAGAAGACTTGTCAACCTACTAGAAGCTATTCGGGATCTAGAGGATTTAGTCCGAATGTACCTTTGATTATTTTTACGTCTCTTACAAGATAAAACATTTTTGTCTAAGTAAAGATTATTTAAAATAATAGACACTTTTCTGGATCAATGCCTAGAACATTTCATGCATTCTTGCATTTTGCTTTTTTTCATCTTCATCTACATTTTTAAGCATTTTCACTAACATGAAATTAAGTCATTGAGGATTCGATGAAGTGGTCTTAACCACATGACACCACATTGAAGCAAGATTATAACATCAAAAGAAAAAAACTGAAAACAATACAGTGGGAGCCTGATTAGCTGATTGTAGTACAAAGCCTGCCAGGATGATCTAAGAAAAGAATCCCCATATCCTAAGGGCTACGATGTTGAAACTGTTAGTTGTTACCACATAAGAAGCCCCAAACATTCCTCTGAAAACTGTAAGGCGCTTGCCGAAGAAGGGGGCATGGCATATACCATTTGCACTTAGAGGATTATTTTGTTTGAACACGTCTTTGATATTTCATGTTTGCTTAATCTTTTAAATGATTGAATTTATGCTGCTTTCTAAGGTGGAGCAATTGAGCAAATTTTAATCTTTAGTTCTTCGAATATTAAATGAATTAATGACTCTTTTAATTCTTCAAGAATTATAGATTTTTGACATATGGAAAGATTATACCTTTCTTACCCTGTCTCAAACCCCAGAATAAAATACCTTGATTCTTTGCCCAAAATAACTCGTGGTCATTACCAAAAGACGAAATTTTGACATTACCTCCTTTTGAAATTCTTGAACATTGCCTTTATCTTTTTGATACACTCATACCTTTCTTTGAGTCAATAAGATCACACTACTGTCTTTTTTAGACTCAAAAATAACCTTTCTTACCATTAAAACCCAAGGCATTGAGTTGTTCATTTTAACATGAGCAGTCTTCTAAAGAACCAACTTGGGGCATCTCGCGGGGAGCCTGAACATTGAGACATCTGGGGGAAAAAAGAAGAATTCATTCGAAATAATTCTATCACGCATTAACTACACTATTTTCATGTGAATGAAGTTAATCCTGAAAATCTATCCCCCTGGGGATACCTCTTCTGTGAATACTTACATGTATGAAATGATGAACGACTTTCTTTCTTTATCCCTTCACAACAGGAGAAAATATATATCCCTTGTGTCCCCTTTTGAGCCTATATTATTATTCTACTGATTCAACCATAACCAAGGATCACCCTTCACACTGGGGGGTAATGTGGAAGAATTTTGCTCACATGAGTGAAGACATCAATCCAAAGCAGATACCAAAAGGTGGACCAAATGGAAAGTGCAAAGATCCAATCAAAAACAAAGAAAAAAGAAAAACAAAAGAAAAAAGAAAGAACAAAATCAAAAAGAAAAAGGGAAAAAAAGCACATGCAAAGATTCCCTAAAGAAAAATGGCACATCAAGCTTCAAACTATGAGATTGATCAAGCACAATCATTCTCAAATCACTAAATCACTTCACTCGAAGATCATAGAGCATCAAGAGAGAGAAACATTTTGAGCAAGATTGAAGGCATCAAAATGAATTGATCCTTGGTTCAACACTCTGAAACACTTGTTTGAGCCTATTTATCATTTTTTTCATAACCATGAACCTTGTCCTATATTACGTACCTTAAAAGTCCCTTCTAATCATACATGGATTTCTAAACATAAGAGACTATCTTCAGATTTCATCCCGCCCATCAGGATTAATCTTTATTTGCAAAAAACAATGTAATTAATGCATGGTAGAGAAAAATAACAAAGGGGGGTTCAAGACGCAAATCCTGAATAACGTCTTGAAACCAAAGGAGGGTTCAAGTTAAAAACCTGAAAAGGCGGCTCGGATATAAAAATTGTGTAACTGAGGCGATCACACAAATTCCTTGATACGACATCGCACAATCCGAGTGTGACCATGAAAGCTGGCATTCGGAGAACACTTCCAGTAGAGGAGCATGCAAGCTACCCCATCAAACCTTTGAGCATAAAATGACAAACCTTTGAACATCAAATACCAAACATTTGAGCATCAAATGCCAAACCTTTGACCAAACACAATAACCTGAGACTTTTTTATCCTTTCCTTACTTAACCATTTCCCAAAGATAGCTTTGATCTTGGCACTTGTCAAATAGCTATAATTTATTGAAGGATTAACATTGTAATTAATTCTTTGATATCCGATGAACTCTAGTTTTATGATTCATCTCAATTGTAAAACTATGAAAGTGACAATATTTTCAAAACTTTGGATTAAACATTTTTCGAAACTCTTTATTGATATTTTCATAACTTCGAAAATAAAAGAGAAGGAAAAACATTTTTTTTTCAAACAAGACAGTCTCTCTAGAGTGGATCTTGGTAAATGACATATGACTCTTAGACACAAAACTCATGCTCAGAATCAATGTTGAAGCTAGAAATGAGGAACATTTGGGGCATCTTTGGAGATTCAACATCAAATATTGTGGCATTTTTGGATATTGGGGTATCATTTGGGGATTCAACATCCTAATGCAAATTATCAGACCTTTTTCAGGAGATAAAATATAACCAATTCATGTTACATGCATCTTATGCATACATTTTAGAGCATCGTATTTATCATTTTCCACATACATAATTTTTTACAGCTTTTAGAGTCAAGTTTCGACTTCAAGACGAAAGATACTCGATTCAAAAGAACCTTTAAAGATTGATGTTGGTTACTTAACTCAGCAGCAAGAAGCTACACATCAACTAACTCGACAGATTGAAAGATCGACATTCATCTTCATATTCGACATTTCCAATATAAATTTTGTCTCGCTTGAGACAGTCTAATTTAAAACAAGATTTTATCTCGCTTGAGATAGTTTTTCTTTGAAACAAATTTCGTCTCCCTTGAGACAGTCTTCCTTGAAACAAATTTTGTCTCCCTTATGACAGTTTCTCTCCAGACAACACAAGTTCAACTTCACGATGAAGGGATCGCTGGTTGTCAATAAACAATTTCCCAATTTCAGAGCCAATTTCAACTTCACAGCGAAGGATATTGGACTCAAGACAGTACAAGCTTAACTTCACAGCGAAGGGGCGGCTGACTGTCAACAAACAACTTCTCAATTTCAAAGCCAATTTCAACTTCACAGCGAAGGATATTGGACTCAAGACAACGCAAGTTCAACTTCACGACGAAGGGACCGCTGGTTGTCAACAAACAACTTCCTAATTTCAGAGCCAATTTCAACTTCACAGCGAAAGATATTGGACTCCAGACAACGCAAGTTCAACTTCACGACGAAGGGATCGTTGGTTGTCAACAAACAATTTCCCAATTTCGGAGCCAATTTCAATTTCACAGCGAAGGATATTGGACTCCAGACAACACAAGTTCAACTTCACGACAAAGGGACCACTGGTTGTCAACAAACAACTTCTCAATTTCAGAGCCAATTTCAACTTCACAGCGAAGGATATTGGACTCGAGACAATGCAAGTTCAACTTCACGACGAAGGGACCGCTGGTTGTCAACAAACAACTTCCCAATTTCAGAGCCAATTTCAACTTCACAGCAAAAGATATTGGACTCCAGACAACTCAAGTTCAACTTCACGATGAAGGGACCGCTGGTTGTCAACAAACAATTCCCAATTTTGGAGCCAATTTCAACTTCACAACGAAGGATATTGGACTCCAGACAACGCAAGTTCAACTTCACGACGAAGGGACCGCTGGTTGTCAACAAACAACTTCTCAATTTCAGAGCCAATTTCAACTTCACAATGAAAGATATTGGACTCCAGACAACGCAAGTTCAACTTCACGACGAAGGGACCGCTGGTTGTCAACAAACAATTTCCCAATTTCGGAGCCAATTTCAACTTCACAGCGAAGGATATTGGACTCCAGACAACGCAAGTTTAACTTCACGATGAAGGGACCGCTGGTTATCAATAAACAACTTCTCAATTTCAGAGCCAATTTCAACTTCACAGCGAATGATATTGGACTCCAGACAACGCAAGTTCAACTTCACGACGAAGGGACCGCTGGTTGTCAACAAACAACTTCCCAATTTCATAGCCAATTTCAACTTCACAGCGAAGGATATTGGACTCGAGACGACGCAAGTTCAACTTCAAAACGAAGGGACCGCTGGTTGTCAACAAACAATTTCCCAATTTTGGAGCCAATTTCAACTTCACAGCGAAGGATATTGGACTCGAGACAACACAAGTTCAACTTCACAACGAAGGGACGACTGGTTGTCAACAAACAATTTCCCGATTCCAGAGCCAATTTCAACTTCACGACGGAGGATATTGGACTCGGAATAATCCTACTTACTTGGATTTCAACTTCACGACGAAGGATATCCAATTCTAGGCTCAACTTCACGACGAAGGGGCCACCCGCGGTTTCAACTTCACGACGAAGGGAATCGTGCACACAAGCATCATCCATCTTTAGATTGGATTTCAACTTCACGACGAAGGATATCCAACTCAAAGAAGGATTATCTGTCAACAAAGACCTTCGAGTTCAACTACGCTCAGCTCCAAGGCACATCATTTACAGTATAACTCAAGGCTAGAAGGGTTATCTGCCATCAAAATTGTCGAGTTCGATTCCATTCAGCTCGATGACACATCAATCGCACTACTTTTCGGTTGCAGTCGAGGTTTTCAAGTCGAGAAGAGGACCTGGGTTAGCCGTGCCTTAGTGACAAGCAACCATTTTCAAGCAGCATAGCTTAAGTCAAGAAAAAACTATCTGTCAATGAAGATTTCTAAGTTCGATTCCGATCCAAGGTCTTTAAACCGAGAAGAAGACCGAAGGGCAACGGGAAGCCACGTGCTGATTCAAATTCTGAACTACGGCTTCAATTTCATATCATTTAAGATGAACTCGACTTCATGATGGAGGAGTCATCCGTAACTCAATTCGACAGGGAGTTATTGAAATATCATAGTCAATTTTCAACTCCACTGAACGAAAAGTGTATCTTTTAATCTTTGCCCTATCCCCGTTACACGACTATGGGCAAAGAGGGGCAGTTCTTAACACACCTTTTCTTCCTACTAGGATTCAAACTCCTAAAAATAGGATAGAATTTTAGGATTCAAATTCCTAAAAATAGGATAGAGTTCTACTATGATTTAAACTCTTAAAGATGGGATTCACAATTATAAATAGTCATTGTAACTCACTATTGTAACACACGATTTACACACAAAACACAAAGGAAAGCACGGAAAATACAAGGGCAAAGCTATTGTAAACGATTCGAAAATGAAATAAAAGGTAGCATCTTTTTTACATTGGTTCGTTCATTTCTCGCATGTGCACGTTATTTTTCTTGAGATTTGGTTCGAATAACCCAAAACGTGGGTTGCGCATATAACCAAAAAGGGGTGGGGTTTCGAAGTTTCGAACCTAAATCTACCCCCAAGGCGTGTTCATTTTTTTTAAAAATTTAATTCACCCCCTAAATCATTTTTTCCTACTTTATTATTCTTGTTATATATGCATGTTACTTTCTATTAATGTTATTATATATGTATATGTTTTTTTAGTGTTATTATATATATATATTTATATATTCCTATTTTACATGTATAAATACGTATATTACTTTTGATTTTCTTTTTTATTATTATTATTTTACTTATATATATGCTTTTACTTTTTTATATATTTTACTCATTTATTTATCTATTTTCTTTTTATCTTTATCCTATATTTTATGTTTTTATATTCTTTTACTTGTTTTATTTATTTATTTACATTATCATTTTATTTTTATTTAGTTGTTTGCTATGTATATATTAGTGTTATTGTATTTTTTATTTTATATATTCTATTCATTTTATATTTACTTTATTTCTTTCTTAATCTCCTTATTTTATTTGTTTTACTTTATTTATCATTTATTCATCTCTTCTAACCCATATTTTGACTTTTAAAGGGTACATTTGTAAATCCGTCAAAGGTAAGTAATTTTGGATCATTATTTTATCTTTTAATTTAAACTTATAATTTTCTTAATCAAAGACAACTAGAAATTACGTAGTACCGAAAGGGCAGTTCAAGGGTGCTAATCCTTCCTTGACTGTAACCGACTCTCGAACCCGACACATCTTTGGAAAGACGCAGATCAGGTAAGAAATAAGGTATCCGATCAACCTATTTATTCTTAAATAAATGATCGGTGGCGACTCCAATCCACATTTTTTAAGTCGAAGCCCAATCACGGGGCCTAACCGAAAGACGGTTGCGACACTACTACAAGGAGATGCAGTCCTTACTCAATAGGGCTAACATAACCGAAAAAGAAGAGGTCACCGTGTCAAGATTCGTCGTTGGCTTGAACTCAGACATCACTGATCTTCTTGACCTCCATGGGTACGAAAACCTTGAAGATACACTAAAGAAAGCAATGACAATCGAAGCACAAATCCAGAGGAGATTTCGAGAACATTACCAAGGTACTTCATCCTCTTACCAAGGTAATCATTCAAATCCTTCCTCATCTTCTGCTCCATCTTCTCTGAAAAAGCCAAGAGATGACAAACCTGACAATGAGAAAGAACGACCAGCAAAGAATGACACACTTCCAGACCCTAAAGATCAAATTTGTGAGGAGGTAGGGAAATCAAAAAAAGAAAAAGTTGAGAAAGAGGCAAAAGAAAAAGAGGTCACTAGTTACAAAAGCCAAAAGCATAATGACCCATGGGAGGTGAGTGAACCTAATTGTGAGAAGAAAAGAGTGACTCAAAATCTACGTGTGAGCACAAAAGAATTGAGAGAGAACCTTCTTTACAAACAGCCTTTCATCCTTGTTCGCTTTAGAGAATCAATTATTTTGATTTCTAACATTAACAAGGATTTGCCTAGTGTGTTTTCATCTTTGTTACAGGATTTTCGAGAAGTGTTAGGTGATCCACCTGACGGATTATCACTGGAAAAAGGAAAACAACACCAAACCAATCTAATTCAAGGTTCCATCATACCTCGTCAAACATACAATCTCGAAGAAACCAAAGAGTTAGATTTGTTACAAAAAGGATACATCCATGAAAGCCTTAGTCGTAACGTCATCTTAATGACGAAACATGACTTGAATAACTCCACATGCTTTATAGTTCGTGCACAGGGAATCCATGTAAATGATGAGAAAGTAAAAGCAACACGAGACTGGCCCACACCATCTTCCATCGCCAAGAGTTTTTCGAATAGTGCTAGGTGACCCTCCTGACGGGTTACCAACTGAAAGCCCTAATCACTATGTCATATTAATGAAGAGTCACGATTTACGAGAGTCCAAAGGTAAGTATTTTATTACTCATTTTAATGATATTGTAACGTACTTCTTCTCCTTCTTACAAGGTAAGGCTCGTGAAGTTGTCATCCATACTAAACACAACTCCTTTAAGTGCGTAACATACCTAGGTAAGCAAAACACAGTAGACGATACACTACCATGAAGGTATACTCTTACCTATCAAACTCATATTACTATTCCAAGAATTGAACATATTAAAGATGTATATCCCGATAACTCGGATATTTCTGATATTTCTACCCATACTTTTAAAAGTGCTTTTAATGAGCTTTATCTTGTATATGAGTTTCCTTGGGGCAACTAAACAGGTTATACAGTCCACAAATATCCTCCTGGGAATCATTAATTCATGAACCACACTTAGAAGACTTAAGAGATTACTTTAACGAACCAGTTGACATGGTTTTTAAACACTCATTCTCACCACACACGAATAAAACCATGGAGAAATTATCTGAAATAATCATATAGAAAGCCAACAGTGGCCGGCGCCATGTTGAATTTCAACCAAAACATCATATTGCAAGACTTGTATGGAAAAGAGGATTTCAAGACTACAAGAAATCAGTTCCTACAAAGAAGAAACCTCGACTAAAACGCATAAAGACACATCACATTGATCCTGGTAAATGTTTCACAAGTTTTTCTTTCAACACATCTAAATCTCTTTCTTTTGGATTTTCAGATTCGAGGACGAATCCTTTTGAGGAGTGGGGGAATGATACATGCACCAGAGTCCATAATACATGCTTCTTTGGACTAATGTTTCTACTCTCGAACCTATTAGAAGAACAAAGTCTCGAAGATTCAAAGCATATCTATTCGGTAAGCATAATGTGAATGAATTATTAAACTATTCTAATTTTGCTCCCTTTAATGTTTCAGATTCGAGGTCGAATCTTTTTGAAGAAATGGAGGATGATACATGTATCATAAGGCTAACATCAAAGGAAGAAGTAATAACTCTTCCAAATGATCCACTCGTCCAAGCTTTGGAAAAGAAGATCAGAACAGTAGCAGACTTGAGACGACTTTTTGAATGGGATCCTGATCTTATTTGGTCAACATATCTTCTGTATATACAACCGTATGTCTCTTATCTTTCCAACGTTTCTTGAATCGTATCAATCCGATATCTGGAACTCAAGATATGGCCATTTTACTGAAGACGGTGCATGCAGAAAATCCTATACGGGATTAATACGGGATTTTGTAAATATTACGAATTTTCAATATTTTTATTGATTATTTGTAATATAACTTAATATATGATGATGCATTATCTTTTCGGATTAGATTTATTATTTTATTAGGAATTAAGGTTGGGTTAAAATATTATCTTTAGTTATTATTATTTTATTAGGAATTAGAGTTAAGACATGTTTAGTTTATTATTATTTTATTCATTAGTTATTTAGAACCTTTAGAACTCAGCCCCTATATAAAGGAGGCTTCATTCTACTTTGTAAATCAGATTTCTTTGATTAATAATACAACGAGAGTTCGTTTTTGCAAGTGCTGATTGCCTTGTGCCTTCGAAGCTTCTTCTCCTGGAGTTCTTTCAAGTTCTTGTGAGGGAGATTAATCTTCACACTCCAATTTGCCTTTTCATCGCGACTAGGAGGGTTGGTTAGAGCCATTTATCGTGTTTACCTTTTCATTGCGACTAGGAGGGCTCGATAGGACACTTATCCATCTATTTTTCCACAAATCCATCCGCTCCATCAATCATCTTTACTGTTCACCTTCATAAGGGAGATCTTTTGATTTCTTTATTATCTTATTTCATCTTTCATTTATTTATCTTTTGTTTATTTTATTCTAATCGTGTTGTCTTGATTCCAGCACATAAAAGAAACCCTAAATAATCCTAACGACTGCCGCCATTTCCCATATTCATCACCTTTGTTCTTCATCGAGTCTAGAGCTTTCTAGGTTTGATTTTTCAACAAGAGCAACGTTCATTAACCCGCCACCGCTTCCCTATCAGAATCATAGGGTTTTATTTTTGGTTTTGGATGGTATAAGAAAGATCTAATCTTGCCATATGTCAAAAATCTATATTTCTTGAAGGATTAAAAAAATATGTAATTCATTTGATATTTGATGAACTGCAAGATTAAAACTCGTTCAATTATTCAACCTTAGAAGGTATCATAATTTCAATCATCAAAAGATTTTAAAAAATATTTAAGCAAATATTAAAGACAGAACACAAACATGTTCAAACAAAACAATGCTCCTAATGAGAGTGCAAGGAAACTTCATGATAGATGCAAAGATCTTTTCTTAATTAACATCAGAATGCCCCATCATTCTTCGAATGTCTATACCCTTGAATCAATCAGATTTTGGACATTACGCTTCAATGCTCTACAGTTCTCAGTGGGATACAATCATTTTTGGTGTATCCAATCATCCTTTGAATAAACATTGTGAGATGGGAAGTAGGACAACTGGTTCCATTGTATTTTTCAAAATTGGGCATTTTTGAATTTGGGCAGGAACACCAAGTCAAGAACCAAGACTAGTTCACTTGCATTCATTTCATTATGAGAGCTTTGTCCTCTCATTCTTTTGAATGTCTCTCTGCATCAATTTTTAGTTCTCTGGGATCTTATTCTTGGTTTATTCTATCACATCAGGATTGGACATGGTGGCTTGGAAGCCTCTCGGGTGAAATGAATAGTCGTGGATTAGCATGTACCATCACAGACGTAGAGGTTTCCATGGATGAAAAAAAGCATGCTCTTTGCCTTTTTCCTGATTGAGCTCAACCAATTTCTCAATAATCTGATCGACCATTTTGACTTGGGTTTGCAAGATGTGGTCTATGGTAGGCTTTTATGATTTCTCTAATTTAACTTCCCAATCTCGTTGTATTCTCTGTATATTCTCTTGCAGTTCTTCCTTCAATTTTTTTTGAAATTTGCTTCCATTATGTCACGTGATTATGACCACCTCCATCGAACTCTACATGAATTATTCCCCATGTTTTCATGAATAATGCATGTGAAAATGTTTAAATAAATGTAGTGCAAAATGTAAATATGCAAATGCATATGCAAAAAATGTTGATCCCAACGATGAATATCATAGAATAATTTTCATCAGAGATAAAAGTCTTCACATTACAAGATAGACCATTTTACAAACATGTTTTCACTTGGACGCTGAGTCTGAAATGGGTCGATGTTTCGTCTCGGAGCTTCGTCCTTGAAAATTATTCCCCTCAAGCGCTATATAATATGTTTTAGTTAATACCCCTGTGGTGCTGAAGTCACGCATCACTCCTTGGTGATTAGCGATGGAACGATCGTAGATAAGACTATACTATTGGATTATTTTTCAGATCAATGGATCATCTTTCCAGTCTCGAATGTTGCACGATCTTCGAGCAAGTCTCCTTCTTCTACTCTCTGAACTTCTTTTAGCCCTCGGTGTATATCTGTGTACGCGACTGCTTGATTGAAAACTTTTATCTCTCATTACGAAAATTTTCACTTGAATATCCCTTTGCGAATCAACACTTTAGCATTATTTGATGATGATGCAATGAAAAAAAAAGATGAAAATGACACAAAAAGAAAATAAACGAGTTAGTACAAGTAAGATAGTCGATGGAATTAAAAGATGATATTTAAATATAACACCTACCCAATCATGGTATCTACCCGAGCATGCTTTCATTAGATAACAATCCTACCCGGACATGCTTTCTACCTAAAATGATTTGTTTTCAAGAATTTTTTTCATAAATGCATATATCAAGTTCGCATACTTTTATTCAAAAAGAATAAATATATTCTACGAATTTAAAGCAAAAGGAAAAGATTTAGAGTCGTTCCTCCTTTGTGTACACCTATTTTGGCACCTACTGACGGACAGAGGTTCGATATGGCTATACCTAGGGTGACCATTCTATGGTTCACTACATGCATTGTTTTGGCTCTATGAGGAAAGATTACTCAAATTATCCTTGATGTTGGTGCCCCATTGGGCTGTCAAGCCCTCAATCCTAACCCATTACAACCGTAAATGGATCGAGTTCAATTCGAAGGGATTCACTTGCTTATACTCATACGAGGAATAAATCCCTATGAAGGTATAAGGCATATGTATCCCAGAAGTTATTTACTAAACTCGTACGAATAATAAATTCTTACGAGAGTAAAGAATTCACTCGACTTATTTAGAACGAAGCTCGGGTCTAGAGCTCATGTCATGTAAATGCTTGTGATGTGTGTGAGGAGAAACATACAAACATTTGACTCAAAAGGAAAACAAAAAAACTTGACATAAACCTTGACAAAGCTGAAAATATAAATTAAAACGTTAGTATGATAATTCAAAGAAATAAAGAAATTAGAAAAAATTTCAATAAATGGATCATAAGCTAACTATAGACTCAAACTCATAATTTCCACCACAACGACAATGTGTAAGCGACTTACAGTCTGACTCTCTAAAAAAATCCCCAGCGGAGTCGCCAAGCTGTTATAACCATTTTTAGAAAAACAATTAAATATCATTTAAAAAAACAATTATGATTTTATTTTGAAAAATTGACGATTTTGATTTAATTTGAATTAAATTGAATGGGAGTAGTAATCGGCCTTTGGGTTAGGGAGGTCGAATACATAAAAACATATTTTAAAACAATTTTAAGAAAAATCATTTTTAAGACAAAAATTGGTATGTGTTATCTAAAAATTCATTTTTAAGCATTCAGAAGTCGATTACATGTGGGCAAAGATAAACACCCCAACAACGCCCAAAAATTGGTATTTCGTCGCTTACATATCATCATAAAAGGTGAAAATTGTGAATTCATATCAATATTTAAATTACGATCCTTTTATTGAACATCAAATAATTTGCTTTAAATTAATCATTAGAGAACATTCCTTAATTTGAGAAGAAATCACATGATTTGCACATCCCCCAATGGGAAGACTATCCCATTTATTTATCCTTTATACGAGAAATGTCCCCTCCCCAACATTATCAAAAAAGCTCAAATCGAATATAAATCATCTATTGATAATTGCATAAAATAAATTACTATTTAAGAAAGCATGCATTGCATCATTTGAATAAAAATGAATTGTTTTACACTTTTTTAAAAAATAAACTAGATATATTTCAAGCTCACATTTCGTTCGAATGCCATGTCGAATCGCACTACTTCGACCAAGCAGTGCTTTCCACACTCATTCTACAAATAAGTGTTCTTGAAAATATTCGAGTAAAAACGTTAAAATGAATGAAACAATATTTTGTACAATCATTCGAAACCAATTCCAAAGAGCAAAGAATATATACATACATAAATGATACGAACAAATAGATAATATCCATACATGGTAAAAATGTGAGGAAATAAAATCTAACTAAGAAAAAAATAAATTATAGAAGTAAAATAAACAGACAATAAAACACAATAATTAAAGGAATAAAATTAAAGTATTAAAAAATAAAGATACAAAAATAAACGATTAGAAAATTAAAACAAGTAAAACATAAACATTAAAATTAAATAAAGAAAATAAAAAGGCGTAAATTTAAAAGTGCATAAAATTAAATAACAGAAATAAAATGCATTAAAAATAAAATGTTAGTATCAAATTTTATTATTTATCCCATACCGTAAATAATGCGACTCATACCCAGGGCCGGGTCGTACATGGTTCGAACATAAAATAAAACAAATAAATAAATAAATGGTTAGCATTTAATAATTAGTGATTAGAAAGATTAACTTTTAGAAAAGTTAGCGGTTAGTATAGTGCATACCATAATAATGTGGATCATATCCCAGATCAGATCACCATAATGTCGAATTGAATATTAGAAACAATAAATAAATAAATAACAGTGGTTATAGAGCAATAAAATAAAAAGTTAGTAATTAATATACAATAAAATAAAAATTAGTAAAATTTGCATGCACTTTCGAAATAAATAAAAAATAAGTGACCAGAGTGCAAAAAGGGCTAAAATATAAGGGACTTAAAGGTATTTTCTCCAATAGTGACCAAAGCGCTGAAACTGGGAGGACTTACAGGCGATTTACCCACGAAATATGTGACTAAAGGTAAGAACAAATTAAAGGTCCAGGGACCTTAGTATAATTTACCTAAAAACAAGATGAAACTTTTCATGTCTATTGCCTCACGAATAGAATTCCTCCCAGGCCAAGCTAGGCCCGGCCACCGCCTAATGGTGGTGTTTCTCACGTCAGCCACCGGCCTAGAGACCAACACACTCCGACCTCTCACAACCACGGCCGGAGAAGACTCTGGACTGACCGGATGGAAACAAAACGACGACCAACAGACCCTAAACTTTTTATTCTCCAACCGTGAGTTCTCAAACTCCACAGTCACCGTTCGAACCACCTTAAATCGAAAACTAACAACTACTCATACTCCTCTCCGACGTATGACGACCGACCACGGACCAAGTCATCCTCACCACATTTGTGTTTAACTTAAAGAAAACAAGCATAAAAGAGGGAGAAAAACATGAAGATCAAGGAGAGAGACTCCTTTTTTTATTTGCTTTCTGGTCTACAAAAATCCGGGGGGGGAGGGGTGTTACAAAAAGGGTGGCCTTTTTATTTTTTTTAATTTTTTTACATGCAAAGTTGACTTTTAAAGGATCACCAATATTACAAAAAGGAAAATACAACCTTGGTTCATGGACAAAATTTGGGTATTACACTGCTGTTTATGGCGGCGATATCCTTATTTCATTCATTTTTTTTCCTTTTTTGCTGTCGACGCCGTTTTGTGTTTCATAGGTGTTTATAATTTTCTGATCGGTAAACCCCCTTTTTTCTTTGTTGATAACTGAACTGAATGAAAATTAGAGAAAATTTTATGCATCTTCTCACGTGAATGTATAAAATTTTTAAGACTTCCTTGAATTGCTTTATCGAATTTATAGATTCGGAATTTGATTGTTGCTAAGCTCATCTTTTGTACATCCAACTTCTCCAATAAATTTTATTTATTTGATAAAGTCTGAATATCTTGTTTTCTTTTTCCAGCTTTCAACTAAGTCAATTTGAAGAGAGAAAATACAATGTCATCCAAGTTTTGGAACCAGGTTTATTTTATTTTATAGTTATACGCATTAATTTAAAATATATATCCTTCACGTAGAATTCTAGGGGAGAGGGTATTTTCTGAATTATCTAACCTTACCACTGCCGCTGCTGCCGGAAACAGATATCTTCAAGCAAATGCTAGTGATAGCGATGATTCTGATGGGCAAAAGAGGGTGTTAGATCTGCTAAAGATAAGCGCTTTGAGGAGATGGCAAGTAGAGTTGATCAGATGAAGAATGCAATGAAAATCAATGACTGGGTTAGCTTGCAAGAGAGTTTTGATAAGATTAATAAACAGCTGGAGAAAAGGTTATGCGTGTTACCGATTCGGACAAAGTTCCAAGTCTTTATATCAAGTGTCTTGTGATGTTGGAGGATTTCTTAGCAGAAGCTTTGGCTAATAAGGAGGCGAAAAAGAAAATGAGCAGTAGTAATCACAAGGCTCTGAATGCAATGAAACAGAAGCTCAAGAAGAATAATAAGCAGTATGAGGAATTGATTAATAAGTATAGGGAGAATTCCGAGAGTGAAGAAGAGAAGTTCGAAGAAGAGGATGAAGATGAATCTGGGTCTGAGTTGGAGGACCCATCACAGATTGCCGAGTCTAGTGATGAGGACGATGAGGGGAACGAAGTGGACGATGCTGTTGCTGATGGGGCTTGGGAAAAGAAACTGAGCAAGAAAGAAAAACTGATGGATATGGAGTTTAAGAAGGATCCTAGTGAGATCACCTGGGATACTGTTAACAAGAAGTTTAAAGAGATCGTGGCTGCAAGGGGAAGGAAGGGAACTGGAAAATTTGAGCAGGTGGAGCAACTTATCTTCTTGACAAAGGTTGCCAAGACTCCTGCTCAGAAGCTTGAGATCCTTTTCAGTGTTATATCTGCGCAGTTTGATGTTAATCCAGGTCTAAGTGGGCACATGCCTATAAATGAATGGAAGAATTGTGTACAGAATATGCTTGTTATATTGGACATTCTTGTTCATGATATGGTTAAGCCTGATGAGAATGAAACCCAGAAGGGAGCAGATTATGATGGCATGATCCGTGTTTGGGGAAATTTGGTTGTCTTCCTTGAGAGAATATATAATGAGTTCTTCAAGAGCTTGCAGTGCATTGATCCACACACTCGTATGTTTGAGAGACTGAGAGATGAACCCATGTTTTTGGTCCTTGCTCAGAACGTTCAGGAGTATTTAGAGCGTACTGGTGATTTGAAGTCTGCTGCCAAGGTTGCTCTAAAGCGTGTTAAACTTGTCTATTACAAGCCTCAAGAGGTTTATGATATGATGCTATGAGGAAACTTGCTGAGCTATCAGAAGATGGAGAAAAAGATGACAATGAGACTAAATTTGAGGAAACTCAGGGTCCGTCATCATTTGTTGTTACCCCAGAGCTTGTGTCTCGGAAGCCCACGTTTCCTGATAATAGCAGAGCATTGATGGATATTCTAGTTTCGATCATATACAAGAGTGGAGATGAGAGGACCAAAGCCCGTGCCATGCTTTGTGATATTTATCACCATGCCCTTTATGACGAGTTTTCAATAGCTTGTGATTTGCTATTGATGAGTCATTTGCAGGATAATATTCAGCATATGGATGTTTCAACACAGATACTTTTTAACCGTGCAATGGCAAAAGTTGGACTCTGTGCCTTCCGCATTGGACTAATCGCTGAAGCACATGGCTGCCTTTCTGAACTATATTCAGGCAATGAATTGCTTGCGCAAGGTGTTTCACAAAGTCGATATCATGAGAAAACCCCTGAACAGGTATTTAGCATTATATAATTCCTTGACAGATTGTAATCGTAATAGATTTCATCGATAATCCTTGAGTATACAGTATTGTTGTTTTTCTTTGTTTGCATATGATGTTTTTGCATGTCTAATGTTTTGTAGGTGTGAAGTTTTAGTAAATAGTTTTTAATTGGTTTGTTAGATGACATTATTTCCTTTGGGTTTGAAAGGATCTCTCTTACACAGTTTTTATTGGGCATTGGATGGTTTAAGTTATGGAAACAAATGTAGTAGCGTAAACAAAGGGTTACAAGACAACGAACTTGGATGAAAATCTAGTTGTATGTTTGCCGGTGACTTGTTCCTTTTTGGGGAAATAATTAGTATATATCTAACCATTAATGTTGATCCATGGAGCTTTGTCTCAGACCTTAAATGCATGTAAGTCACACCAGTCATTCGTAAACAACTAAACATTTTGTGATATTACGTGCTTTTCCATGCTATCATACAATTATTCACTGACTTGCCCATTTTGAACCTTGGATTTTATCAGGAAAGGTTGGAAAGGAGGCGTCAGATGCCATACCATATGCACATAAACCTTGAACTTCTAGAGGCTGTGCATTTGATATGTGCCATGCTTCTTGAGGTTCCTAACATGGCTGCCAACTTCCTTGATGCCAAGCGCAAGGTGATAAGTAAGACATTCAGACGGTTGCTTGAAGTGAGTGAGAGGCAGACATTTACAGGTCCCCCAGAAAATGATCGAGACCATGTAATGGCTGCCACCAGGGCTCTTTGCAAGGGAGATTTCCAGAAGGCCTTTGACGTCATTAATTCTCTTGATGTTTGGAAGCTCCTTAGAAATTGGGAGAGTGTGATGGAGATGCTGAAATCTAAGATCAAGGAAGATGCTTTGAGAACTTTCCTTTTTACTTACTGTTCATCGTATGATACACTAAGTTTGGACCACCTCACCAAAATGTTTGACCTCTCAGACTTCCAGATTCATAGCATTGTTAGCAAGATGATGGTTAATGAAGAACTCCATGCAAGTTGGTACCAGCCAACACAGTGCATTGTCTTCCATGATGTTGAATACTCAAGGTTGCAGGCTTTGGCATTCCAATTGACAGAAAAGCTTTCAATACTTGCCGAGAGCAATGAAAGGGCTGTGGAGGCAAGAATTGTTGATGGAGAATTGGATCTTCCACTAAGGCGACGGGATAACCAGGACTATGCGTCCGGGAGTGGTGGTGGCGGCAGCAGGTGGCTGGACTTGTCCTACAATCAGGGTAGACAAGGTAGTACTGGACGTTCAGCATATAGTGGTGGTGGTGGCAGACCAATGATATTAGGACAGGCTTCAAGGGATCGGTCAGGTCAGTCACGAGGAACTGGTGGATATTCTGGGAGAACGGGTTCAGGAATGAGATGTTCTCAGATGGATGCATCAGCTCGCATGGTCAATCTCAATCGGGGTGTTCTTGTTTAGTTCTTAGCAATAATCTTGAACCTAAATTTTTTCCGGTTAATTCTTAGTTTTGATCCTAAATTTGTCTGAGTGGCAGAACTTTAAGAATGCGGTTGAATTGAGATGATTGGATTTTTATTTTTTTTAATTAGGTAAACTACAAATTTACCCATTGAACTTTATTTTACTCTGTGTAATTTTAATTTTTTTAATTTAATCATTAAATTTTAAGTATTAGGTGTTTTTTTTTTCACTTCGTTGTTTTTCTATTAACTGTGTGATAAAATGGCTTTTCTAATTAATGTTTTAACTGCCACATAGGCATTGATAATATTTTATTATTACTTTTTTTTTCACCCCTAATTTTTCCCGTTCCCTTTATTTTAAGGTGAGAAACAGAATATGCAAAGAGAGAATCGTGATGAAGAAATGGTTGAAATCGTGATGAAAAAATGGTTGAAATTGGAGAAACATTTTCTTTTTTAAATTTAGTTCAGCACCATCAATTTTAATTGAGATTTTTAACTATTTATTCTCGATCTCTTTTGTTTGTCATCGGATTGAACCCAAATAGAGTATATTAATCTTCTAATTGCATTTCTCCTCGCCGTTTAGATTGGGACCATTGAAGGTAATTATGATCAATCAGTTTGTGTACGATAATAGAGGTGGAAGAATCATCAAGTACATCGCTGTTAGGATGACTGCCACTGTCGGAATTAATTTCCAAGGAAGAGGAAGAAGCCATCGATGAGGAGAAGAAACATCAATCCCTAGACTGATAATGTAAATTTTAGAGAATACAATTTTTTTTTCTAAGATTTTATTTAATTTTCACTTTTTACAAATGAAGAGATATCCCTAACTTATAAAACTCTAAGACAACAATATTAAGTAAAACTCTGCAAAACAGACTGGAGATAAGACTAACATATTAAATTTAAATTTTAAACTAACTATTGTTTAGGGATCTATAATCAAGGATGAAGTTCCCTTAGGGTCCAAATGGGTCTCGACCCTTGTAAAAATTTATATATTCGATAAATTATGGTCTACTATTATTTTGGTTCATGTAAAAATAAATATTCAAATTAAAAATATAAAAACTTATTAAATATTTAATTAAGTAGTGACCGAATTAAAGATGGATAATCTCATGTTCTCAAAAATTTTAATTTAATAACAATTTAGGTTATTGTAAGACAAATTGTCTTCTGAATTTTGAGTTATACAGTGGGTGGTCTGGTCCTTGAGGTAGAAAATGAGAAGCCAATATACAGAAGTCCTATTCAAAATATAGCTCCAATCATGGACATGTCTGTTGATTATGCACCGAAAGTGTGCATAATAAATGCAACTTTCGATGCTGCTTGAAAAAAAAGGGGGCATCAACTATTACTGAATTTTGAAAATGGTAGAACCTCAATTTTAGTCATTGTAATTTAAGGTATTTACAAATTAGTCCTTAAAGCTTCAACTATAAATACCCTAGCTTATTTAGCTTCAAAACCATCCTAAAGCATTCTAGCTTTCTTTCCAATACTAGAGAGAATTTAGAGAGTTTCTTAAGAGTTGTTTTCTCCTTTTTATCAAGAGAGAATTATCATTGTTTTCTCCTTGGTAGATCGAGAGAGGTTGTAATTCCTATTTTCTCATAGTGAAATTCTTCTACCGTTACCCGTGGTTTTTACCCTATATTATTTAGGGATTTTCCACGTAAATTTTGTGTCTTCTTTATCTTCATTTTTATTTTCTCAAATTATCAGTTGCGATTTTGCTCTATCCGATAGCTGTCTTCCGCAGTAATTGGTATCAGAGCTAGATTAGAGTGTGTAATATATGCTTATTGTCTTTGTGGTTGCCACCAAAAGGTGGATCATCCAACATAAGAAACTAAGAAGTTATTACCCATTCTTTTGAAGGTTCCAGAGAACTATTCACGATAGTGAAATAGTGGGAGCTATCCATAAAAGAAGTTATGGCAACGAAATTTGATATTGAAAAATTCAATGGGAGAAATCTCTCATTGTGTAAATTGAAGATGAAGGCTATCCTGAGGAAAGACGGTTGTCTAGCAGCTATCAGTGAAAGGCCAGTGGATTTCACAGATGACAACAAATGGATCGAAATGGACGGGAATGCTATGACAAACTTTCATCTAGCATTAGCAGATGAAGTATTGTCAAGCATCGAGGAAAAGAAGATAGCTAAGGAGATATGGGATCATCTCACCAAATTGTATGAGGCCACATCGTTGCACAATAAAATTTTCCTTAAGAGAAAATTGTACACTCTCCGTATGTCAGAATCTACGTCAGTGACGGAGCACTTAAATACACTGAACACTTTATTTTCTCAACTTACATCCTTAAGCTATAAAATAGGAGAATAAGAACGTGCTGAACTTCTACTTCAAAGTCTACCGGATTCGTATGATCAACTCATCATCAACTTGACAAATAGTAATGTCACCAGTCTAGTCTTCGATGACGTTGCAGCTGCTGTTCTACAATAAGAAAATCGGCGCAAGAACAAGGAAGACAGACAAGTAAATCTGCAACAAGCAGAAGCATTGACAATGATGATAACGATGAGAGGGAGATCAACAGAACGTGGCCAAAGCAGCAGTCACAAATATGGTAGATCGAAGTCGAGGAGCAAGAAGAATTTAAAGTGTTACAATTGTGGAAAGAAGGGTCATTTGAAGAAGGATTGTTGGAGTCTAAATAAAAACTCCAATCCACAAGGCAATATCGCAAACACTTCAGATGATGGAGATGCTCTATGTTGTGAAGCGTCAACCACCGTGGAAGGTAGAAAAAGATATACAGATATATGGCTCATTGATTCGGGAGCAACATATCACATGACCTCAAGAAGAGAATGGTTCCATCATTATGAACCTGTCTCAGGAGGATCTGTGTATAGTTGCAATGATCATGCCTTAGAGATCTTTGGCGTGGGAACCATCAAATTGAAGATGTATGATGGAACAATCAAAGTTGTTCGAGATGTGCGGCACGTGAAGGGCCTGAAGAAAAATTTATTATCCTACGGATTGTTGGATAATAATGCAAGCAAGATTGAGACACGAAAAGGAATCATGAAGGTGTTTCGTGGAGCGCTTGTGGTGCTGAAAGGCGAAAAGATAGCAGCAAACTTGTACATGCTGAAGAGAGAGACTTTGCTAGAAGCAGAAGCCTCTGTTGCCTCATGTAGTTCAGATTCTGCAATGCTATGGCATCAGAAACTTGGATACATGTCAGAACAAGGAATGAAAGTTCTTGTGGAGCAAAAGCTACTTCCAGACTTAACAAAGGTATCACTTACTTTGTATGAGCATTGCATAACAAGTAAGCAGCACCGGTTGAAATTCAACACGTCAAACTGTAGAGGCAAAAATGTTCTAGAATTGGTTCATTCTGACATATGGCAAGCACCAGTTACATCCCTAGGTGGAGCAAAATACTTTGTCTCATTTATTGATGACTACTCTAGGAGATGTTGGGTGTATCCTATTAAGAAAAAGTTAGATGTGTTTTCAACTTTCAAAATCTTCAAAGCACGGGTGGAACTTGATTCTGGAAATAAGATCAAGTGTTTCAGAACAGATAATGGAGGATAATACACAAGCGAAGAATTTGATGACTTTTACAGGAAAGAAGGCATCAAAAGACAGTTCACAGTGGCAAACACTCCTCAACAAAATGGAGTGGCAGAGCGGATGAACAAAACCTTGTTAGAAAGAACAAGAGCAATGTTGAGGGATGCAGGCCTAGAAAAATCATTCTGGGCAGAAGCAGTCAATATTGCTTGTTATTTGGTGAATCGAGCTCCATCAACTGCAATAGAGCTGAAGATACCAATAGAGATGTGGACTGGTAAACCAGCTGATTATTCAAACCTCCATATATTTGGAAGTATTGTGTACGTGATGTACAACTCCCAAGAAATCTCAAAGCTGGATCCAAAATCCAGGAAATGCAAATTCTTGGGGTATGCTGATAGAGTCAAGCGGTATCGCTTGTGGGATCACATTGCCCGCAAAGTGATCATCAGCAGGGATGTTATCTTTGTAGAGGATAAACTACAAATAAAAGAAGACGATGATAGCACTGAAAAGTCAGAGACTACACAGATAAATGTGGAAAAGGAGTTTGAACAAGGAGATTCTTCTGAAGCAGAACCAGCACATGATGAACAAGAACCAGAGAGTTTTGAAGCACCAACAACTCGTCAATTAGATCGTGTGAGAAGGCGTCCTAATTGGCACTCAGATTATGATATAGAAGGTAATATTGCATACTTCCTTTTAACAGAGGACGGTGAGCCATCAACATACCAGGAGGCAATAAACAACTCAGATGTTTCACTGTGGGTGATGGCGATGCAAGAAGAAATTGAAGCCCTTCATGAAAATAATACATGGGACCTTGTACCACTACCACAAAGAAGGAAGCCAATTGGTAACAAATGGGTCTTCAAAATCAAGCGAAATGGTGACGATCAAGTTGAGAGGTATCGTGCAAGACTAGTGGTCAAAGGATATGCTCAAAAAGAAGGTATTAATTTCAATGAAATATTTTCTCCTGTGGTTCGACTAACAACAGTTCGAGTAGTTTTGACAATGTGTGCTACATTGAACTTACATCTAGAGCAGCTAGATGTTAAAACAGCTTTTCTTCATGGAAATCTTAAAGAAGAGATTTATATGCTCCAGCCTGAAGGTTTTAAAGAAAAAGAAAAGAAGAACTTGGTTTGCAGGTTGAACAAATCTCTGTACGGTCTAAAGCAGGCGCCGAGGTGTTGGTATAAGAGATTTGATTCCTTCATTATGTGTCTTGGATACAACAGACTTAATACAGACCCTTGTGCTTATTTCAAGAGGTCTGGTGATAACGATTTTGTTAAATTGTTGTTGTATGTGGATGACATGTTGGTTGCAGGACCCAACAAAGATCATATTGAAGAATTGAAGGCACAACTGGCTAGGGAATTTGAAATGAAGGACTTGGGATCAGCAAACAAGATTCTAGGGATGCAAATTCACCGAGACAGAAGTAATAGGAAGATTTGGCTTTCACAAAAGAATTACTTGAAGAAGATCTTGTCACGATTCATCATGCAAGATTATAAGCCAATTTCTACCCCTATTCCTATTAACTTCAAATTATCCTCCAGTATGAGTCCTAGCAGTAAAGAAGAGAGGATGGAGATGTCTCGAGTACCGTATGCATCAGCAGTGAGAAGTTTAATGTTCGCTATGATATGCACAAGACCAGACATTGCACAAGCAGTGGGAGTGGTTAGTCGGTACATGGCGAATCCAGGCAAAGAGCATTGAAATACAATAAAGAGGATCCTGAGATACATCAAAGGGACCTCAAATGTTGCATTATGTTACGGAGGATCAAATTTACTTATCAATGGGGTATGTTGATTCTGACTATGCAGGGGATTTGGATAAAAGCAAATCTACTACAGAATATGTGTTTAAAGTTACTGGTGGAGCTGTAAGCTGGGTTTCAAAATTGCAGTCAGTTGTGGCTACATCCACAACAGAAGCAGAATATGTAGCAGCTACACAAGCCAGTAAAGAAGCAATTTGGTTGAAGATGCTATTGGAGGAGCTTGGGCACAATCAAGAGTATGTCTCTCTATTTTGTGACAGACAAAGCGCCTTGCATCTAGTAAGGAAAATCCAACATTTCATTCAAGGACAAAACACATACGAGTTCAATTCCATTTCATTCGTGAAAAGGTGGAAGAAGGGACGGTAGATATGCAGAAGACTCATACCAAAGATAATATAGCAGATTTCATGACGAAGGCGATCAATGCTGATAAATTTACCTGGTGTCGATCCTCTTGTGGCCTATCAGAGACGTAAGCAACATGATGGTACAAGGTAGAAAGAATGGTGTGAAGATATGATTGTTCTAATCAAATCTTCAAGTGGGAGATTGTTGACTATGCACCGAAAGTGTGGATAATAAATGCAACTTTCGGTGCTGCTTGAAAAAAAAGGGGGCAGCAGCTATTGCTGAATTTTGGAAATGGTAGAACCTCAATTTTAGTCATTGTAATTTAGGGTATTTACAAATTAGTCCTTAAAGCTTCAACTATAAATACCCTAGCTCATTTAGCTTCAAAACCATCTCAAAGCATTCTAGCTTTCTTCCAATACTAGAGAGAATTTAGAGAGTTTCTTGAGAGTTGTTTTCTCCTTTTTATCAAGAGAGAATTATCATTGTTTTCTCCTTGGTAGATCGAGAGAGGTTGTAATTCCTATTTTCTCATAGTGAAATTCTTCTACCGTTGCCCGTGGTTTTTACCCTATATTATTTAGAGGTTTTCCACGTAAATTTTGTGTCTTCTTTATCTTCATTTTTATTTTTCTCAAATTATCAGTTGCGATTTTGCTCTATCCGATAGCCGTCTTCCGTAACAATGTCAATAGTGGATTACAATGGGGAGAAACGTGATAAAATGTTTGCATGCTGTGGTGTTGCTCGGAGGGATCATTAATAATCATACGAAGTGGTATTTGTGTAGAAAAGCTTCTAAGAACTGCCCCTATTTACCAAGGCATAAGTGGAATCTGGACAGTTCAGATGAAAGTTACAAATTCTTATCATTCTTTTCTCGTGCTATCATTTGTTGAAGAGACCAGGGTACTATCAGTTGGATTAAGCTTTACTGATGTTACTGATTCCGTGAGTTTCCAACCAGATGTCTGTACTTTGGCATGTGGTCTTGTTGGTGATGGCCAGCTTGTCCAAATTCACCAACACGCTGTTAGACTTTGTTTGCCTACAAAGGCAGCCCATTCTGAAGGCATCCTTTTGTTTTCTCCTGTCTGTAAAACTTGGTCCCCAGATAACACGAGTATCAGTTAAGGGGCGGTTGGGCAATGTTTGATAGTTGTCTCCACTTCTAATCCATATTTTCTTTTTATTCTTGGGGTCAGATCACTACCATCATATAATTATGAAATATATGAATTGCAGCAATGTGAGATTACGGTATGAGTTGTCATGTATATCAATACCTCTAAAGCATCTTGAGATGGGGCATTTAAGCTCTAATTTAAACCTGGTGGGTGATATTGGGAGTGCTGTTCTTCCTGGAGTTGGCATGAGTATTACATTTGTTATTGGTACCCATAAGCCTTCTGTAGAAATTCTGTCATTTACGCCCCAAGGACTAAGGGTTCTTGTACTGGAACAATTCCACTAACAACTACTATGGAAACTGCTATTGGTGGTTGCATTCCTCAAGACACAAGGCTAGTTCTGGTTGATCAGTTTCATGTTCTGACAGGGTTGAGGAATGGAATGCTGCTTCGGTTTGAGTGGCCTTCTGCATTTACTACTTCATCAGAAATACGTGCACTTAGTTCTTCTATTCCTTTGCCAGGAAAGGCTGAGAGCTTTTTATTGAATACAAAGACAAATTTCTTTGGTTCACAAACATGTTCTGCTAATATGGGTGAGAAAGATGACCTTCCTGTTACTCTTCAATTGATCGCAACTTGTAGAATTGGCATTACCCCAGTTTCCCTGGTTCCCCTGAGCAATTCACTTGATGCAGATATTATAGCTCTCAGTGACAGACCTTGGTTACTGCATACGTCTAGGCACAGCCTTTCTTATACATCTATATCATTCCGACCTTCAACGCATGCAACCCTGTGTGATCTGGTGAATGCCTTAAAGGAATTTTATTTGTTGCAGAAAACAGTTTACATTTGGTTATTGAATTTTGTACTGCTTGTGAATCATTATCACAAAAAATTAGGTCCTGTACATATTATTGTGGAACTTCAACTCTTAGAGCTATCCAAATGGTCTCAATAAAGATGGTTGGCTGTTCAAAATAGCAAATAAGCTTGCAGAGTTCTGCAGTAGTGAGTTGCCTTTTATAAATTTGGGATACAATCTTCTTATTTCTATCACTGATGCTCATCACCCTGAGTCTTACTGAATATTTCTTATTGCATCCATAATCATCTATCCCTAATATTTGGATACTTTCCTTATCTCTATGTTTTGGATACACACACATATTGCATATGCTGAACCTATTTGTGATGTAAAGGAAATTCAAACACATGGTTTAGTAGCTCTATAATGGTAATTGAATAACAAGTACAGTGGATAAATACTGTTTACAGTGAATAAAAACATGTCTGACTTCAAATATAATTTTAATCTATTAAACTATATAACTTCGTTTTAGGTTTGTGAAACTTTGGTTAATATTGACTGCTGGTGGATGGTATCGTGAGGGCTGTAGGAATGAACAAATGGGTTCATGACTCATGAGGGAACTGTTAGTGGTTGATTGACATTGGCGTGATAGGCAGTTGTAATTTAGTAAAGGTGCTCTTACATGTTTTAGGTGGAGGTGGTGCATGGTAAAAGGGCTTAATGTGCAGAAGTTTCAAATTGGAGGCACTCCACGGAAGGTCCTGTATCATAGTGATAGAAGCTTTTAACTCTGATGAGGACTGAACTGAACTAAGCAACGACACATGCTCTTCTGAAATTTGTTGTGTAGGCCCCCTCAGTGGGTCTGTGGTGGCATCGTTCAAACTTGAACTTGGTGAAACCGGAAAATGCATGGAGCTTGTTAAGGCTGGAACTGAACAGGTTCTGCTGTTGGGACTAGCCTGTCTCCTGGTCCAGCAATAATGCCCAGTGGTGAAGCTGAAAGGTTCATTTACTTTGTTATCCATATTTCCAATATATTTCAGTATTGAAGTGCTGAAGTTTGTATCTTTGCTTGAAGTGTGGTGACTTGATAACTATTTTCCATATATATAACTGTATATTATTGCTACAGCACCAAGGGGCGTCTAATTGTCCTCTGCATTGAACATGAAAATGTTTCAGATGGTAGTTCAATGACGTTCTCTTCTATGGCTGGGTCATCTTCTCGATGGAACTCACCGTTTATTGAATTTGTTAGCTATGCCACCAAACAACTATCAAGTAGTAGTATCGGCAGTAGTCCAGATGATGGTAGTTGTAATGGAGTAAAACTGGAAGAAACTGAAGCATGGCAGTTGCGGTTGGCTTACAATGCCACTTTGCCTGGAATGGTTCTTGCTATATGTCCACATCTAGATCGTTACTTGTTGGCCTCTGCTGGTAATGCTGTAAGTTGGAAAGCATAATGTATTCTTTATAGGTAATCTAATATTTATGGTGGTTTATCATTCATGATCTCGGGTCTACTTTGGTTATCAATCATAAATGTTATTGAACTGTTAGCAAATATAAAAACATTTTTACTGACGGATAAACTAACTTTTAAAAAATTAACGTAAAAGAATCGAAATTATATCTATTAAAATTGTAAGAATAAGGCTTTATTTTTAAAGCCAAAAAAGCCATTTCTGTTTAAGTTCGATGCAGCAAATAAGATTTTTTAAAAGGTAAAATTTATAACGTAGAGCAGTTACAATTTTGAGAGGGAGAAGGTTTTTAACTCCAGCTAGAAAAGGATTACATTGGTGTAGTTGCATTTCACCTTGGTAACAGGGATGGGAACTAAATCACTGTAGAAATAGAGTTTTCTGGAAATAAACTTGTATTCATGTTAATGGAAAAAAGATACAACAGAGGTTTATTTATACAAGTGATGATCAAGAGTCCTAGATAAGTAATCTAGCTGGGGAGTAAAAATTGTAAAGATCCAGATTGGATGTAATCTCGTCGTTTAACAACCCCAACTCGTATCCAACCCGGATACAAATTCGAGGTGTAACATTGACTTTTCAAAATATTTACTCTTAAACATTTGTAAAATATATCATATCAAAACGGTGGAGAAATCCATACTCAAATTAAACATAAAACTTAATAATTTAAATTAATATAATCAAGTATGTTTACAAAATTCGATTAGAGCATTTTCGATTTAAACCTTCATTACATACCAACAAAATAACATATACAAGATAACATACAACTTAAATCAATTCTGATCTGATCTTCTGCAAAGCTATGTTGCCTTGACTCGCACTAATCTTGATCTTCCGACTTCTTTGAACCTACGTGTGACAAATCACTCACACGCTAAGTCGTTGACTTAGTGAGGCATATAAAATGTATAATAAAACCTCTCATCACTTAATCATATTCTAAACATTTCATATAATCATTTAAAGCAACTATAAAACACATCATGTAACAAAAGCATAAGTGCATATATATATATATATATATATATATATATATATATCATCATCAATATTATTATTAACATCATTATCATAATCACAGTTCCAACCATTAAACCATTTAAAACATATAACCTTGTACTTAACATTTGTAAAACATCATATCATATATTATCATATCATACATTTCATAAAGCAAAACACATAACATCACATACAATTTATTTATATTATCTCTTTTAATAGCCCATAGTACACTTCTGAGAACTTAAGGTATGTGAGTGCATTGAGGTTGTGCACAAACGATGTCACCACATCTCGAATAAATTGCACCGAAGTGCCACATAGAACGTCCTGAAGGACCACATAGATTTGTCTCGAAGGACCACGTAGAAATGTCCCGAAGGACCACGTAGAAATGTCCCGAAGGACCACGTAGAAATGTCCCGAAGAACAACGTAGTATTGTCCCGAAGGACCGCGTAGAACCCTCGACTCTTGACATGCCAATTATACCATTATATCTCATATCACGTACTTATGGGCTTTACTGTTGACATATTTCATATTTTCAATTATTCATATAGTTCAGTATCACATAGATTATATCACATGTTAACATAGTCATATAGACTATATCACATAGCTTATATCACATTATCATATATTCACGTAGATCATGAAACACATAAAATAACATATAACACATAGCTCATTTATAACAGTGCATGTAACATATAAACATATAATTGTACATCATATACACATAGAAACCATAATCATGATATACTTGTATTCATGAAATCATGCCATTAAACCTTGGAAATAGGCTCCTCGCAAGTCTTCTTTCCATATGATCATATTTCATATTAGTATGCACTCACCTTAGCCTCACTTAGTCAAAGCTAAGAACTTAGCATCTTAGATTGATCTTACAACTTTGAATCTTTCGAATCTTGCTTTCGATCAATAATTACACAAATAGACGATCTAAATAAATATCAGAATTCATAATACTATAAATCAATCACCAATAACTTGATATAAATGAAGCACTTAATTCACTATTTTACTTTGGATAGTATCGATACCTAAAGTACAGTACCGATACTTTTACACTATGGCATTGATACTATACTTCAGTATCGATACCCAATTTTGATTCTGGAAGTTCATCTCTCAAAATGGTATCGATACTTGTTCACTGGTATTGATACCCCTTGGTATCGATACTACCCATTCGATATCGATACTGATTAAAGGATTTTATACAATTTACCTTATGGTATCGACACTGTTCTTCCAGTATCGATACTCAAACCCAAATATCACCTATTTTTACTCTGAAGTATCGGTACTATTCATCTAGTAATGATACCCCTTGCCCAAAACTTACTTATTTTAACCCGAAAATTAACTAAACTTACTTAAATCTTCCTCTTTAACCTCTTTTAAAACTTTTAAACTTAACTACACATTTTAAAACCAACTTATATCACTAAAACACACTTAAATATCCAAAATCCTCATAGAACACTTGGAACCAAAATCACACCAAATAATCAACATAGCCCAAATCCATTTCTAACACTTTAGATTTCTTATTCCTGCCTATGACAAGTAAATTTTAACTTCAAAATTCCTTTACTAACTCTTTCTGATTATTCACTTAAAAACCCTTTTTACTTAATCTCCCGTAACTTGTAAATATTTTAGTTTCTACTTCTCTTTAAGCTTCCTTAAGCTTTCCTAACACTCCCAGAATCAAAACCAACTTAAAAAATGAATGGAACAATCAACATGAAACACACTCACTTTAGGTAAGAACTCACGGTGGAGAGGAGAAAGAAAGATGGAGAAGATAGAGAATTATAGACTTCATTATTACTCATCTTCCCTCTTCCACATGTTTATAATACACTCCTCATAACTTTTTAATTCATTAATTATCAAAATACCATTCCTCTTTTAATCTTTGCAAAACAATCATATATAAAAATATTCCAAACAAATCCCTGAACTTTCCAACTTATCTAAATTGACCACAAAATTTTAAAATCTTACACTTTGGTCACTAGCCCTATTTTTGGGATGTTACATGTCGAAAGTAACCTTTGGAAGCGGTTTGGTCAAGACATCAACTAGCTGATTTTTTTGAAGAGACGTAGTTTAGTCTTACTATTCTACCATTCATCTTCTCAGCAATAATATGTATATTAATCTCTATATTTTTTGTTTTGTCATAATGTACTGGATTCTCAACAATGCTAATAGCTGACTTACTGTCACTCTAAAGCTGAAAGTAGTTTCCATCACACACCTCTAACTCAGTTAAAACCCTTTGTAACCAAACACTTTCACAGATCCCGATTGTTTTTGCTCGATACTCTGCTTCAGCACTACTTCTTGAAACTATGTCTTGTTTTTTGCTTCTCCAACTCACCAAGTTTCCCTAAACAAACGAATAATAACCCATAGTTGACCTCCTATCTGTTAATTCTCCAGCCCAACTCGAATATGAGAAAATCTTTATTTTTTTATCTTAATATTTTCTAAAAATTAATCTATGTCCTAGTGTCATTTTTAAATACCCCAAGCCTCAATTTACCGCCTCCAAATGTTCTTCTTTAGGATCATTCATGTATTGGCTCATAATACTGACAGAGAAGGCTATATCTGACCTAGTTAGTGACAGATAAACGAGTTTACCTACTGACCTTTGATATTGTTCCTTATTTATTAAACTCTCATCTTTCTGTAACTTCATATTTTCTTCCATATGAGTTTTCGAAGGCTTGCAACTAGTCATCATAGTCTCAAAAAGTAAGTCCAGAATGTACTTCCTTTGATTTATGACAATCCTCGCTCTTGATCTTGCCCCTTCCATGCCCAAAAAAATACCTTAAGGTCCCTAAGTCCATGGTTTCAAATTCTCTTTCGAATAATGCCTTGAATTTCTCAATTTATACTAATTAATCACCTATGATGATGATGTCATCAACATAGACAATTAAGATTTCCTTTTTCTTGTTTGGAGCAGTCTTTACAAATATAGTGTAATCAAATTGACATTGCTTATAGTTGTCTTGTAAAAGTACCTTCGTGAACTTATCGAACCAAGCCCGAGGAGACTTTTTTAGACCATATAAAGACTTCAACAACTTGCATGCTTAATTATTTCCATATTTCATCTGTACTCACGGTGGATCTCACATATAAACCTCTTCTTCAATATTGTAATTGAGGAATGCATTCTTGACATCTAGCTGGTGAAGTATCCAATCCTTATTTACATCTAAGGATAATAGTAATCTTATAGTATTCAATTCCGCAACTGGAGCAAAAGTCTCTTGATAGTGTACTCCATAAGTCTGAGTGAACCACTTTGCCACAAGTCTAGCCTTATACTGCTCAACACTGCCACCGACCTTGTATTCCACGGTAAAAACTCACTTTCAACCAACAAGTTTCTTGTCTTTAGGAATGTCAATAATAAATCAGGTTTTGTTTCTTTCAAGGGCCGAAAGTTCTTCTACCTCATTCTTTCACTCATGACTTTTTAATGCTTCTTATACGGTCTTTGGAATACAAATGCTGTCAAATTTAGCTTTAAATTTCTTAAAATCATGCATTAGTTAACCATAAGCAATAAATTTTTTAATAGGATGAGTTGTACATAGTCGTACTCCATTTCTTTGAGCAATCAATAATTCATTAGTATCAACCAAAACATCTAACTTACTCTGATCACCTTCTTCACTTTTCAAGAAATTTAAACTTGGTTATGGTTATTGGCAATGCACAAGTCGTGTGGGGACTGGTGAGATGTGTTTGGATCGTAGTTTGTATGTAAGAAGATCGGTTTAGAAAATAAATGTTGAGTTAATCGATTGATGGAAATGGCCAAGAGGGGGGTGAAGTGGCAATTAAAATTTTGGTGGAAGCTTTTGCAGAAAATTGAAAATATTTGCACAACGATTTAGAGTGGTTCGACTTTCTCAACCAAAGTCTACGTCCACTACCTTAGCTATCCACACTAAGGATTTTCCAACAAATTCACTAATTTGTTCTTTCTTTTAAGGACAAAGAGTAACCTTACAACTCCCTCAAGAATTATACCCCAAATTCTTGAGCACACTTTTTCAAAGAGAAATACACAAATTTGCAAACTTACAAGGAAAACCTCACAAGGTAAGATGTTTGCACAATTCTAGAACAAGAAAAGAACACTCACAAATAATTATAAATGAGCACAAATGGTGTTCTTGAAAGCAAAATGAATATTGAAAGGAAAATTGCCTTGATTTGCACAAACTTGATGTTTGATGCTTTCTCTATTGTTTCTCTATGATTTATCATTGATCAATGATACATGCACCAGAGTCCAAAATACATGCTTCTTTGGAAAAATGTTTCTACTCGAACCTATTAGAAGAACAAAGTCTCAAAGATTCAAAGCACATCTATTCGGTAAGTATAATGTGAATGAATCATTAAACGATTCTAATGTTGCTCCCTTTAATGTTTCAGATTCGAGGTTGAATATTTTTGAAGAAAGGTAGGATGATACATGCATCACAAGGCTCACATCAAAGGAAGAACTAATAACTCTTCCAAATGATCCACTCGTCCAAGCATTGGAAAAGAATATCAGAACAGAAGCATACTTACGATGACTTTTTGAATGGGATCCTGATCTTATTTAGTCAAGATGTCTTCTGAAGATACGACCGTATGTCTCTTATCTTTTCAAAGGTTCTTGAATCGCATCAATCCGATATCAGGAACTCAAGATATGGTTATTTTACTGAAGACGGTGCATGCAGAAAATCCTAGACGGGATTTTATAAATATTACGAATTTTCAATATTTTTATTGATTATTTGTAATATAACTTAATATAGGATGATGCATGTATCAATCAAAGGCTTCAAAACTTGTTTAAATACACCTTGAATCACTTCTGAACGTTGGGGATGATTAGTGGAGATAATAGAGTCGTTTAAGTGTGAAATCATTTAATAAAACAGCTTGGAGCGTGGGGGGAATCAGTACCTCTCATGGGGAATCGGTTCCCTAAGTGTAAAATTCAAATATTTCGACCGTTGAACAGTGGGGGGAATCGGTACCCCTTGGGGGGGGAATCGTTTCCCTCCGAGCATACTGGAATTCTCGGAGCCAAACCATTCAGGGGGGAATCGGTACCCCCTTGGGGGGGAATCAGTTCCCTCTAGACAAACTGTAATTTTTGGCTTTGAAACGGTACGAAATACTTTGTAAAATTGTTTTGAAATTATTTTAATATTAAAATTTAATTTTACACTTGAGTAAGGATTTAAAATGAAATTTGAAATACTTTGAGTAATATTTTGATATTTAATTTAATATATCGAATATGCTTAGAAAAACCTTTTTCAAAATTAAAATTCTTTTAAATTAATTTGTTATATCGAAACATCAAAATGTTTTCAACAATCAACCCCTTTTTGATATAACAAAACATTTTAAGATTTTCTAATTTCAAAATGAATTTTGATTTTGAAAAATACTACTCCCCCTTACTTTAACACTACTCCTCTTCAAAAAAGCTTTTAAACATTTCTTCCCCTTTTTGTTAAATAAAAAAGACTTGTAAAAATACGCTGCTAAGAACACAATCAAAAGAGAGGTTAGCCATTAGTTTCATAATCAATATTCATAAACATGTAATGGATAATTGGTCATATATGTCTAAAGATGCAAAAATAAACATTAAGCTCAAAATGAAGGTGAAAATCAAACCAAATATATAAGCATGTAAGTTCAAATATCAAATTATCCAACAAATTCAAACACCCAAAATAAAACAATCCATGAACATCAAAATGTTTCACAATTAAAAGTTCTGAGTTCGGGACGATAAACCCATTGACCCAAAGACCGAGTTTGATAAACAAATTACTAAGGAGACAACCATAAACCAAGGTTTCTATATTCTTGAAAGGAACAATGTTTATGGAAACTCACTAAAGATGATCCGTGGAAGATTAATCTTCTTTTTATTTTGGATACAATATATCCACCATATATCTATGTTCCTAAGGAAGAAGTACCTACCTCCAGATGGTCTAAACCACCAAGAGATCAAATAATGAAGGAATCTATCACGATGAGTTCTTAGGGCTCACCATCCTTAGACTTATAGGGTGAATCCACAGTCTCTTTTTCATTAAACCTGAGTTATCTAGTCCAAAATGGGTAGCGATTATGCCGGGGTTAATAAAAATGAATTGTCCTAAAAGATAGGATCGAATTCCTATAGTTTCAGATCGGCGCTCGTTTTGGACACATACCACATTGGAATAGAAGAATGCAGACTAATTGATGATAAACCAAAGGTTTGAGTTTAAAGAGTTTATCAAACTTCTAGGATTTAAGAGTAGGAAGATATTGGAAGTCCTTATCTTCTATAGCTTGGACCGAAGGAATACGCTCTTCCCATATTTTGTATGACTCAAAACAAGTATGGTACATATGGTATAGATCTTGTCCACAACCAGGTACATTGAAACAAGAGTTCATAATGGTCATATTTGGGTTATTTGGATGTGGAGGAATAAGAGGTCGATTTTTACTTGAGCTACTAGACATTATCCTAGGTCGTTTAGGATTTGACATGGTTTAAGAATCAAAATAGAATATGTAACCTGCAAATTTAAACACATGTATGGAATATAATCAAACCCAAAACTCAAATGAGTCCTCAATATTTCAAGGTTCTCCAAACCGAATCCTAAAGGGCAATGTTTTGAAAAACTATTTGGAAAATAATGTTTGAAAATCATAATACGTATAGTTTTTTTGAAAACATAATTGAATCGATTAAAACAACAGTTTTCGATTTTTTTTATTTCGAAATTTAAAGATAGTTTTGAAAAATTGAGTGTTTTTGACGAAATTGGTTGTAAAATCATCATATAACCAATGCCCGATGTAATGTTCATCTTAGAACTAATCAAAACTAGTCCTAAGTTCAAAAATCAATGAAATTGAGGATTTTGAAATATTACCCTTAAAATTTGGATTTTATGAGAATGTGATGTTGTTTGCAAGGATTAGAAGTTGAAGAACGATCTAATTTCAACTTGCATTTGATGATTTTGGCAAAAATGGAGATTTAGAGAGAAAGAGAGGATGAACGACATTTAAGAAAGAAGAGAGGTTTGAGAAAAATAGGGTGTTCTGCCCGTAAAAACCAGAACCCCATGGGGGTACCGATTCCCCTAGGGAATCGGTTCCCCTGCAAAGGGGGAATCGGTTCCCCTTCAAGGGGGTATCGATTCCCTCTGCCCTATAATTCAAAAATCTATATTTTAAACACTCAAAATGCTAAATTAATCTTTTCTAGTGGTATTGGCAACTCATATATCAAAAATTAATTATGTTCAATCAATCAAATTAATCCTTAAACTACATTTGAACATAAAGTTAATTTTTCATCAAGAATCATAAACTCCCCTAACTAATAGCAATGAATGTAATCAGAAATTACTATTATAAGCATTTTTCATTTAGTCTTAAAAGTGCTAAAATTATTTTAAACACTAAGTGAAGATAGGTCAGTTAAACCTAATTCTCTCATAAGTGTCCAAAAACGTTCCTTGTCTAAAGGTTTTGTAAAGATATCCTCTAATTGATGCAAAGTATCAACAAATTCTAGAACTACATCTTCCTTAGTGACATGGTCTCT
Organism: Hibiscus syriacus; assembly: GCF_006381635.1. Classification (NCBI taxonomy): domain Eukaryota; kingdom Viridiplantae; phylum Streptophyta; class Magnoliopsida; order Malvales; family Malvaceae; genus Hibiscus; species Hibiscus syriacus. The sequence continues at coordinate 1,961,980 of NW_024062778.1, forward strand.
AATGAAGTGATGTCTTATTTCAATGTTCTTAGTTCTAGAGTGTTGGATGGGATTTTTAGTGAGACAAATAGCACTAGTATGATCACACTTGATAGGAATGGTACCTACTTCAATTCCATAATCAAAAAGTTGTTGTTTCATCCATAAAACTTGTGCACAAAAACTACCGACTGAAATGTATTCGGCTTCAATGGTAGATAATGCAACACAATTTTGTTTCTTTGAAAACCAAGAAAGCAGCATATTTCCAAGGAATTGGCAAGTACCGGAGGTGATTTTCCTATCTAATTTGCATCCTCCATAATCCGCATCAGAAAAGGCATGCAAGCTAAATCTAGAGTCTATAGGATACCAAAGTCCTAAACTAGGAGTGTCCTTAAGGTATCTAAAGATTCTCTTAACAGCTAGTAAATGTGATTCCTTAGGACATGATTGAAATCTAGCACATAAGGAAACACTAAACATAATGTCTGGTCTACTTGCAGTTAGATAGAGCAAAGAACCAATCATTGACCTATATAATTTAACATCCACACATTTACCTCCTTCATCCAAGTCAAACTTTGTAGAAGAGCTCATTGGAGTGTCATGAGGTTTCCTATTTTCCAGTCCAAACTTCTTGAGCATATCTTTGACGTACTTAGCTTGATTGATGAAGATGCCATCTTTTCTTTGCATGATTTGGAGTCCCAAGAAAAATGAGAGCTCCCCCATCATGCTCATTTTGAATTCGCTTTACATTAGCTTAGAAAATTCTTGGCAAAGAACATCATTAGTAGAACCAAATATTATATCATCAACATAAATTTGAAATACTAATAAATCTTTACCTTTATGCTTTAAAAACAATGTAGTGTCAACCTTCCCTTTTGAAAAACCTTTTTCAATTAAAAAATTTGACAATCTTTCATACCAAGCTCTAGGAGCTTGTTTTAAACCATAAAGTGCTTTTGTTAATTTATGAACATGATCCGGAAATTTTGAATCTTCAAAACCTGGAGGTTGTTCCACATACACTTCTTCTTTCATAAAACTATTTAAAAATGCACTTTTAACATCCATTTGATATAGTTTAAATTCATGAAAACATGCAAATGCTAATAACATTCTAATTACTTCCATCCTAGCTACGGGAGCGTATGTTTCATCATAGTCTATGCCCTCTTCTTGAGTATACCCTTGAGCAAAAAGTCTAGCCTTGTTTCTCACTATATTACCACTCTCATCAAGCTTATTCCTAAATACCCATATAGTACCTACAGTAGATTTATTACTAGTCCTTTCAACTAATGTCCATACTTTACTTCTCTCAAATTGATTTAATTTTTCTTGCATAGCCATAATCCAATGTTCATCATTTAATTCTTCTTTAATATTCTTAGGCTCTATGCATGAAATAAATGCAACATAATTACAAATATTTCTAAGAGAAGATCGAGTTGTTACCCCTTTGGATGGATCACCTATAATCTCGCCATCCTTGACATAGTTGTACTCTCTTGGATAAGATACTTCCCTTTCTTCAATGGTTGGATTCTCAAGAGGATCATGAGTTTCCTCATCTTTCGTTTCTTCCTTTGATGATGATTCTCCAACGTCATGTCTAACGTCATTTGTATTAATAATACCTACATCATCATTCAAACAAGAATCCTTCCTCGGAAAGAGATTATCATCGAAAATAATATGTATAAACTCTTCTACAACCAAAGTTCTTTTATTAAATACTCGATAAGCTTTAGAATTTAAGGAATAACCCAGAAAAATTCTTTCATCACTTTTAGCATCAAATTTGCCAAGGTTTTCTTTAGTGTTGTTTAAAACAAAACATTTACATCCAAAAGGATGAAAATAGCTAATGTTAGGCTTTTTATTTTTGAAAATTTCATATGGAGTTTTCTTTAAAATTGGCCTGATCATTACTCGATTTACAACATAATATCATTGAGAAATAGGAATCTGTGTTATCAAAAGATTTCCTGCGATTATTTCGAGTATGGAATGAGTTAATCATCCACTTTGGTATCTTATTGACCAAAATTGGTGATATTGTTCCTCCATTGATCAAGAATTTTGGATTTTGAGAAGTATTATGATCATCCAATAAGAAAGGTTTCAATTTTTTCAAATGAACGATTTGAAGACCTATTGATTCTAACAACTGATTGCAAAGTTGATCATTCGGACCTTTCAATTCATAGATGTGGATCTCAGACCTATGAATGGGGATATTCTTGAAACTCACAAAGAAAAAAAGATGTGAGTTAGACAAAAAGAGAAGCAACTTGGACAAAAAGAGAAGTAACTTGGACAAAAAGAAATGAAGTGGCTTAGACAAATCTTTTTTGTCGATAACCTCGGACCAATCAATCGAATATTGATTAATACGTAATCGATTGAACACTACTTGAAAACGGCTCTTCTGCTCAGAAACGAAATGTTCGAAATGCTCCTGGAAATTCTTGCTCCCATTGGACCATTTGTATCTATATGCATTAGGATCCCGATTCATGGATCTCTCGGTCCGAGAAATCAAAATAAGAGGATCGAACCATTTCTTCTGACTCTTTTTCAAATTTGATAAATGTTGGTTGATCGTATATTTCATTATAGTTCTATGATTCAGAGTATCATTTCCTATTTGATCCCTTTGAATTCCATATTCGAAGTTGCGATCGGATCGATTCATTAAAAAGAATCGATTCAATACATTTCTTATGTACCAATAGGTGCTATATTGGATTTGAATCAGATTTCAGATCAATCTATCTTGATTGACTGCCTCCATTATGTTGTTGCTAGAAAATAACACTATTTTTAGTTTTGGATCTTCCAAATCAGAGATCCAGACCCATTTTTTTCTTATCCTTCGATAAAAAGATTCATTTTCTTCATAAAAAAATAGGAGGTAGAACCGATAAAGATTTCTTTTTCGATTCATCCCTGGAGTTGAATACCTCATTCAAGAATTATTTTTGATCCAATCCGTAGGAATCAATAGAAAAGGCAAATCCCTTATGATACACCAGATCCGGCTCGGTTATTGATAGAATGAATAGATCTGCCATTTCTTGAAATCTCTCTTCATCGTGGTGTAACGTGTATCCCCCCTGTTCGGGTCATGGAATAGATGAAATAAATCAAAAAATGGATTTTTGTTCAAGAATGAAATCTTATTGGAACTGCCAAGTTCATCCTTCGGAACCATATCATATCCCGGATCTGATGAAATAGGATGAATTGAGACGGTATTTTGTAAATACGTAATTATCTTGAATATATTAACTATTTCTTTATTTTTCGATCGCCTGGAAGGGACAAAAGAAACATCTTGTTCTTTCTTCAACAATTTCTTATCTCTAGTGGACCTCTCAGTAGGATTCGAACCCAGATGAAGTTCTGACCATCTATCAAAGAAAAAAGAACGAATGGATCTTGTAGGATTCCCAAGAAATTCTTCGATTTCTTCCGGAAGCAGATAATTATTCATACGCTTCTCACGTTCCGTGAATAGCCGGGACATTGAGGAATATCCAGAAAGGCATTTAGGGAATCGGTCTGATGGCTTCCGCCCAAAAATATTTTGGCAAATTATTTTCACAAAGCATGGTTCTAGCCATTTCTTCTAAAGTTCGATTTTTCCTCTCAACAACTCCATTTGTTGAGGGGTTCTAGGTGCTAAAAAATTATGGCTAATACCATTAGAATTACAAAACTCATTAAATCCAAGATTTTTAAATTCAGTGCCATGATCACTTCTAACACTAGTGATAGAGTAACCTTTTTCGTTTTGGATTACTTTTGAAAATGTGATGAAATTTTCTAATGCTTCATCTTTTGTACTTAAGAATAGAACCCAAGTATATCTAGAGTAGTCATCTACCAAGACAAATGCATATTGTTTTCCACCCAAGCTAGTAGTCCTAGGTGGGCCAAAAAGATCTATATGGATCAATTGTAATACTCTACTAGTTGACACATCATTAATGGATTTAAAAGAAATTCTCTTTTGTTTTCCTTTAGCACAAGCATCACAGATTTTATCATTATCAAATTTAAGTTTAGGCAGCCCTTGAACCAATTCTCCTTGAACTAACCGTTGCAAAATACTCATGCTAGCATGTCCTAGTCTCCTATGCCATAACCAACTATCATGCTCATCCTTAGCAACTAGGCATAAATTAGTCATATTGATAGAATCTAAATGCACCATGTAAATGTTTCCTATTCTATGACCAACAAGCATAATCAAAGTAGATGCAATGTCAATCAATTTTGCAAACACTTAATTTAAAAATAAGACATTGTATCATTTGTCAAATTCATCTAATCATATTATGCTTTAATCCATTCACATACAAACATTATGCAATGTTGATAATCAAGATTAAGAGCACATGCATAAAGTTTTTGAAAATGTTATGCATTAAAACTTTATAAAAAAATCTATGCATAATCATTAAGAAAAATTTAAGGTCAAAATTTTGCAAAACCAAAGTACTTGAAAAATCGATATCAATTGTTAAAGAGATATCAATTACATTTTAAAAACAATTTTGACCAAAAATTAATATGATGAACTAGAGTTTATAAAACATTACCAAAAATTATTATGTTCATAATACAATATTTTTCAACATACATGAGACAAAACATAATCATTTAGAATTATTTAACATTTAAAATCTCATGCATGCATAAACTAAATGAGCAACCAAATAAAATAAAAAAAATATTAAGTTTAGAGGTTACCCATTCCTTTTTCATGTGTGGCTAGAGCATCTTGAATATCATCATCTTTATCACCATTGCTCTCACACACCTACAAGAGACATTTAAGTAGATTTTGGTATCCAAATTGCTTTGGATCCTTGAACATTAGTTTCAATGCCTCTTGTTCCTTTTGGAACTCATACTTGTCTAATTTTAAATATTTTTTCCTTTCTTTAAAGGACAAGTATGTTCCTTATGACCATGATAATGACAATGTGAACATGTTGTCATTATTGAACTAGATGAATTATTTAGAATGATCTCTTTTTCTCTTGTTAAACATTCAAGCTTATCTTTCAAATTGAAATTTTCTTTTTCGATACTTTCAAATTTCATTTTTGAGAGTTCTAAATCCTTCTTCAAGATTTCATTTTGATTTTCAAAATCCATTTTCATTTCTAGAAGAAGTTTGTTTAATTTGAAAATTTCTTTTTCAAAGTTTTTAGATTTTATTTTTGAAAGCTCTAACTCCTTTCTCAACATTTCATTTTGATTTTCCAAGTCTGTTTTAGCTTTCAAAAGAAGATCATTTTTAGCAATAAATTTAGAAATCAATTTATTGTATTTGGAGTTTATGGTCTCAAACTCTGAAAATAATTTATCATAAGCATCTTGTAACTCATTAAAAGATTTTGAATTTGATATATTTGAGTTAGAAGATACCTTTGGCTCTGTGAGAGTTAATAGAGACATCACTTTTATTGGTTCTTCTTCTTTCTTGTCTCTATAGATCTCCTCAAGCTTATCCCACATTTCCTTGGCACTTGAACAAGAAGAAATTCCTTTATATACATTAGGATCAATTGCACAACACAACATGTGCATAGCCTTTGAGTTTTGTTGAGCTTCCTTCCGTTCTTGAACAGTCCACTTCTTTTCCTTCTTAGTAGGTGAGGAATATCCTTTCTTGATTATCATCCAAGCTTCCATATCAAATGCTTTGATGAATATCATCATACACCTCTTCCAATGACGATAATTTGTTCCATTGAAGTGTGGAGGCACGTCAATAGGTCTGGATTCTTCCATGGAGAATGAACCGGAAGTAGACGCCATCTTTAACGATTTAAATCTTCCTGAATCGACTCAAGAGGCGATTAAACCTTCAAATGAGTGAGGCTCTAATTCCAATTATTGAGTTAATCAATTGATGGAAATGGCCAAGAGGGGAGTGAATTGGCAATTAAAATTTTGGTGGAAGCTTTTGATGAAAATTGAAAATATTTGTACAACGATTTAGAGTGGTTCAACTTTCTCAACCAAAGTCTACGTCCACTACCTTAGCTATCCACACTAAGGATTTTCCAACAAATTCACTAATTTGTTCTTTCTTTTGAGGACAAAGAGTAACCTTACAACTCCCTCAAGAATTATACCCCAAATTCTTGAGCACACTCTTTTTCATAGAGAAATACACAAATTTGCAAACTTACAAGGAAAACCTCACAAGGTAAGATGTTTGCACAATTCTAGAACAAGAAAAGAACACTTACAAATAATTACAAATGAGCACAAATGGTGGTATTGAAAGCAAAATGAATATTGAAAGGAAAATTGGCTTGATTTGCACAAACTTGGTGTTTGATGCTTTCTCTCTTGTTTCTCTATGATTTCTCATTGATCAAAGGCTTCAGAACTTGTTTAAATACACCTTGAATCACTTCTGAACGTTGGGGATGATTAGTGGAGATAATAGAGCCGTTTAAGTGTGAAATCATTTAATAAAATAGCTTGGAGCGTGGGGGGAATCAGTACCCCTCACGGGGAATCGGTTCCCTAAGTGTAAAATTTAAATATTTCGACCGTTGAACAGTAGGGGGAATTGGTACCCCTTGGGGGGGGGAATCGGTTCCCTCCGAGCATACTAGAATTCTCGGAGCCAAACCATTCAGGGGGGAATCGGTACCCCCTTGGGGGGGAATCGATTCCCTCTGGACAAACTGTAATTTTTGGCTTTGAAACAGTTCGAAATACTTTTTAAAATTATTTTGAAATTATTTTAATATTAAAACTTAATTTTACACTTGAGTAAGGATTTAAAATGAACTTTGAAATAATTTGAGTAATATTTTGATATTCAATTTAATATATCGAATATGCTTAGAAAAACCTTTTTTCAAAATTAAAATTCTTTTAAATTAATTTGTTATATCGAAACATCAAAATGTTTTCAACAATAAACAATGACATAGATGGACTTGGTGTTCGAGGAGAACACATTGGGTTAATAGTTTGGTGTAGGTATTCAGTATCAGGTATGACGATGGTGTTAAGTGGTATTTGAGTAGGTGTTTCCATGGTGTCAAGTGGTGGTTGAGTAGACGTTTCAGTGGTGTCAAGTAGTGGTTGAGTTTTGGTAGGTTCAGTAGGAGATAGGGTGATGGGTAGTCAGTATTAATCGAAAAAAGTTGAAATTCACACTTACTCTCCCCTTGGATTTCTAACTTAGAGAAAAAAAAGTTTATGTCCAAGGAATGTAACATCTATAGAAGTAAACAGTTTCTTAGAAGAAGGGAAGTAACACTGATAACCCTTTTGAAGAGAAGAGTACCCAAAGAAGACACACCAAATTATTCGAGGAACAAGTTTAGACTTAGTGTGGTTATGATCATGAGAAAAAGTAGTACAACCAAAGACACGAAGATGAACACTAGTAGTGAATGGTTTAAAATGAGGAAAAATTGAGAAAGAACATCTTGTGGACATTTGAAGCCAAGAACTTTAATAGGCATGCAATTAATGAGATAAGTAGTAGTTAAGAAAGCATCGCCTCAAAGATACTTAGTAACATGAGTCAAAAAGAGAAATGCTCGAGTTACCTCAAGAAGATGTCAATTTTTACGTTCAAAAACCCCATTCTGTTGAGGTGCATCAACACATGAAGTGAGATGCACAATACCTTTTTCCTAAAAGAAAGATCACAACGAGTGTGAAAAGTATTCACTACCATTATCAGACTTAAAAATGTCAATAGAACTCTGAAATGGTTTCTCAATCATTTTATGGAAGCACTTAAAAATGTTACCAGACTCATATTTATCCTTAATGAGAAAATTCCATTTAGTACGAGAATGATCATCAATAAAATAAACAAACCAATAAACTCCATTTAACTTTTGACACGAGAGAGACCTCAAATATCACTATGTATAATTTAAAAAGGCTAGGAAGAGCGATATGGAGAATGAGGATATGTATTATGAATATATTTGGCAAGATGACAAATATTACAAGAAAAAGATACAGGATTTTTATTAATGAAGAGTTTAGGAAACAACTTTGCAAGATAAACAAAACTAGTATGACCTAACCTAAAATGCCATAAAATAATCTTAGCATACACATTATTAGGAGATGGAGATATCGAAACAAAAGATGACACAATACTATAGTTTGCTTGGATTGGAATCGGATGAAGGGCTTCAAGGATATAAAGCCCACCACGACGCTTAGCACTACCAATCACCATCCCGAGCTCAAATCTTGAAATTCAAAAAGATTAGAGTTAAAACGGGAAGTGCAACACAAATTCGCAGATAATTTTCTAATCGAAAGAAGATTGCAAGCCAAATTCGGAATGTAAAGAACATAGGATAAAATAATATGTTGATTTATTCGAATAGAGCCACTGCCCGCAATAGTCGAAAATGAATCATCAGTCTATTGAACACTACAAGAGTAAACTGCTTTTTTAAAATTCTCAAAGAGGGTGAAATCGCTGGTCATATGATCACTAGCCCCTGAATCAACAATCCAAGAAACAAAACCAGACGAAGAAGATAACAGAGCAAAATTGGGGCTACCTTTACGCACAACACAGACATGTTTGGCTCGTAAGAAGACTAAAATTAACTAAAAACTTTCTCGAGTTCCTCCAGCTGATGAGCCTCATGTAGAACCTCGAAAGAGGTGGGAATGACTATCATGGTCGGGTGAGGACAAGGTAGGGTCAAACCTAAACTGATACCATGTAGAAATAGATTTTTCTGAAAATAAACTTGTATTCACGTTAATGGGGAAAATATACAATAGAGGCTTTGTTTTATACAAGTGATGATCAAGAGTCCTAGATAAGTTAAAATTTATCTTTATCTACAAAGTAGGCTACATGAGTTAGTGATAAGATAAAACATTAATATTTAAATAATAATAATCTAAAACGTAATATATCTCACAATCACCCTATGAGGGATTACTGCCACCGGAGGACCATCAATTTCTTGCTACACCTATGTGGTTATCTAGTTCCCATTTGTAGATCACCATTTATTTGGGGTGATTACTCCATATCCCACCATCATGGTGTAAACAACTTTTTTTAACCATTTATAACATCCTCACCAAATTACATTATTAATATTATGGTCTTTGGCCTGTAACACCTATCTCTCGTATACATTTCCGTACACGAGATACATATGTCACATCACTTTTTAAAACATTGTCATTTAAAAACCCGTAATTTTTTTTCAAATTTTAAAAATCATGCAATAGTATAACATTCATAGAAGCATATTACTAGAACTATCACTTTAAATACATTACAAAATATTTTTTTTAAATTCAATTACATGCCAGCTAAGTTTTCAAATGAATAAGATTGTCCCAATGTTACTGACGAGTCAAACTTTAATTGATGAAAGTTGTTGTTGCTGCACTTCTTACTCGGCAAATCATTGAAGGTTACCTACGCGTGAAATCAACACAAATTAAGTATTTACTTAATGATGCATAACCTTGTAAAAGAATTATAATTTATTATAAGTATGTCCTAACTATCAAGAACATGATCAATTGACTACTTTATGAGATTTCTTTACAATCCTTTTACTCAAATCAATAAATGACAACGTTTATGTCAAAACGCACTTTTAAAAATTTAGTCTTTTACCCAAAGGCATTTAATCTTTAACTCAAAGGCATTTAGCCTTTTATCTAACTGACATGATTGACACCTTTATGCCAAATACACAGCTAGGCAATTAATCTTTTACTCAAAGGCAGTTAATTGTTCATCTAACTGGCATAATTGACACCTTTCTATCAAATGCACGACTAGGTAATTAATCTTTTACTCAAAGGCATTTAACATTTCATCTAGCTGGCATAATTTACACCTTTCTTTCAAATGCACAGCTAGGCAATTAATCTTTTACTTAAAGGCATTTAGCCTTTCATCTATCTGTTATAATTGACACCTTTCTATCAAATACACAACAAGGCAATTAATCTTTTACTCAAAGGCATTTAACCTTTCATCTAACTGGTATAATTGACACATTTTCATCAAATGCACAACTAGGCAATTAATTTTTTACTCAAAGGCATTTAACCTTTCATCTAACTAGCATAATTGACACCTTTATGTCAAATGCACAGCTAGGCAACTAATCTTTTACTCAAAGGCATTTAACTTTTCATCTAATGACATAATTGACACCTTTCTGTCAAATGCACAACTAGACAATTAATATTTTATTTAAAACATTTCTTACTCTAAAAATCATTCATAATATCAGTTCCACGCACATTATAAACATATATAATATCAAGTAAAACATACATTAATTTAAACGTTTGAGGTGGACTTGTTGTGAGTCTCCCTCAGCCCATATAATTACATTATATGCACTCACCTGATATTCTATAGTGATGTCCAACTACTTGCCAACTTTTTCCTTGCCCTTTTTCTTGTTTGACTCGGGAGCTTGATTATAATCTACACAAACACGCATTTAGTACACATACCATACCGATGTTAGTATATTATCTAATATTTATACTTTAATAATACTCAAAAGTACTATTATTTTCAATTTCTCTAACAATTTTAGCCTATATTATAATTCCTGACTCAATAGTATCGGTACCCATACCATTGTATCGATACTTCTATACTATGGCACCAATACTCCCTTTCAGTATTGATACCATTTTGGCATTCTGGAATCTATGGTATCGATACTTTCCTTTTAGTATCGATACCCCATCAATATAGATACTAATTGTATTAGTACCGATATTGTTCTTCATATTTTTATCCATTTAAACCTATAGTATCGGTACTGTTCTATCAGTACCGATACCCTTACCTAGATTTTCCATTTTTCAGCCCAATTCTTACCTAAATTTGGTCAAATTTCCTTATGTTTACCCCCAACAATACTATTAAACTCTTCTTTACTTATCCCTACTAACTTTCCTTTATTTAGCTTCATAAAACATCTAAAATCTCCCAAGAACATTTCCATCTAAGAATCATACCACTTTTTCTAACATGTTTTTAATCCCATCCAATGCTTCTAATATTTTAGTTACTTCTTTGAAAACTCAAATATACTAATAAACATCAATAAAAACTCATGTTCTAACATATCAACAAAAACCCATTCCCTTAAATCTCAAATATTTCGTCCATCTCCTAGTTTTAATCTTAATTAACCGTTCCTTAAGCTTACATATCACTTAAGGTTACAAGAACAAACTAGAATCTAAAGGAAAAACTAGTTTAATGAAGCTTACCTTATCTATGGAGAAGGCCACATGAAAAATGGGAAAGAAGAAGAAAGATAACCAAGGTATTAACACGTTCCCTTTTCCCCTTTACTTTACTTTAATACCATAATTCATTTCCCCTTAAAGGACCAAAATACCCCTTTTATTCTTTCATTCTTAAAAATTAGTCTTAACCAAATACTTTCTAATTTATTTTCTTATACTTTATCATTTATTAATTAAATCCTCAAAATTTAAATCTTTTCAAAAAAGTCATTGGCCTAACATTTTGGGTATTTCAATTCTCCCCCTTAAGAAAATTCATTCTCGAATTTAATAAAGTACCTGGAACGAAGAGGTATGGAAATCACTTCCTCATGTTCTCCTATATTTCCCAAGTAGCTTATTCTACCTTATGATTCTGCCAAAGCCCTTTAACTAACAAAATTCTTTTTTTACGAAATTCCTTGTTTTCATTTGCCAAGATCCGTACCGGTTCTTCCTAATAAGTTAAATATAATCGAATCTCTATCTCTTCAGGCGCGATGATATGGGATGTATCTGATTTATACCTTCTAAGCATTGATACGTGGAAAACATTGTAGATCTTGTCCATATCCGGAGGTAACGCTAATTGATAAGCTACAGGACGGACCCTTTTCAAGATCTTATAAGGTCCAATGAATCTCAGACTCAGCTTTCCTTTTCGCCCAAATCACAATACCTTTTTCCAAGGTGATACCTTTAGAAATACTTTGTCTTCCACTTGAAAATTGATTTCCTTTCGTTTCAAATCAGTTTAAGATTTTTGTCGATTAGAGGCTATCTTTGAATTATCTTGGATAATTTTTACTTTCTCCTCTATTTCTTTCATCAAATACGGGCCAATTAGATTTCGATCTTTAAGTTCGAACCAATTTAATGGTGTTCAAAATTTCCTCCCATACAAATCTTCATACAGGGACATCTTAATACTCGATTGGTAACTGTTGTTATAAGCAAATTCAGCCAAAGGCAAATACATTTCCCATGATCCTTTAAACTCAATCACACATGCCCTTAGCATATCCTCCAATATTTGTATAGTTCGTTTGGACTGCCCATCTGTCTAGGAATGAAAAGCTATGTTGAAGTTCAATCGAGTACCCAATACCTCATATAACAACTTCCAGAATCTTGAAGTAAACCTTGGGTCTCAATCTGACACTATTGATATAGGCACTATATGCAGTATGACTATCTCTTTTATATACAAATCCGTATACTTATCCATCGATAATCTACTCGAACTGTAATGAAATGAGCCGTCTTGGTCAATCTGTCTACAATTACCCATATCAAGTCCTTTTTTACTTGATGCCAAAGGTAGCCCCGAAACAAAATCCATTGTACCCCGCTCCTACTTCCATTCAGGAATGGATATCGTTTGTAGAAATCTGAAAGGCACTTGATGTTCAGCTTTCACTTGCTAACATGTCAAACATTTCACAACAAACTCCGATACAACTCTTTTCATACCCTGCCACCAATAACGACTCCTCAAATTCTGGTACATCTTATTCCCACCTGGATGTTTCATCAAAGGGATACAATGTGTCTTTGTAAGAATATATTTCTTCAATTCATCATTATCGGGAATACAAAGTCTTCCACGATAATATAAACATCCATCAACTCTCATTTCAAAGTCTTTGGTCTCTTGTTTTTCGACTTGCGTCATTCTCACTAAGCATTTATCATCTCGACCTTGCATCTCTTTTACCCGATTCAAAAGCATCGGTTTTAACTTAAGTTCAGCAATCAAGGCACCATCTTCCTTTAAAGACATATGCGCATCCAAAGCCCGTAATACTGCAAAAGTCTTTCTACTAAGCGCATCTGCTACCACATTAGCCTTTCCTAGATGATAATCAATACTCAAATCATAATCTTTTAAAAGCTCAATCGATCTTCTCTGTCTCAAATTTAGCTTTTTTTGAGTCAGCAAGTACTTTATGTTGAGTTAATCGATTGACGGAATCGGCCAAGAGGGGGATGAATTGGCAATTAAAATTTTTGTGGAAGCTTTTGCAGAAAATTGAAAGTAATTGCACAGCGATTTACAGTGGTTCGACTTTCTCAAATAAAGTCTACGTCCACTACCTTAGCTATCCACACTAAGGATTTTCCAACAAATTCACTAATTTGTTCTTTCTTTTGAGGCCAAAGAGATAACCTTACAATTCCCTCAAGAGTATACCCCAACTCTTGAGAACACTCTTTTTCCCAAAGAGAAGATTACAAATTTGCAAACTTACAAGAAAACCTCACAAGGTAAGATGTTTGCACAATTCTAGAACAAAGAAAAGAATACTCAAAGATGAATACAATTGAGCACAAAAAGTGTTCTTGAAAGCAAAATGAATATTGAATGAAAATAGGTTTGAAATGCTCAAACTTGAGGTTTGATGCTTTCTCTTTGATTCTCTCTTGATTCTAGTTGCTTGATGTTTCTTGTTTTTGATCAATGGCTTCTAAGCTTGCTTAAATACACCTTGGATCACTTCTGAACGTTGGGGATGATTAGAGAAGATATTATAGCCGTTTTTGTGTGAAAATATTTAATAAAACAGCTTGGAGCGTGGGGGGAATCGGTTCCCCCTTGAAGGGAATCGGTTCATAAGTGTAAAATTCAAATATTTCGACCGTTGTACAAGGGGGGAATCGGTACCCCCTTGGGGGGGATCGGTTCCCTCCGAGCATACTGGAATTCTCGGAGCAAAACTGTTTAGGGGGGAATCGGTACGAAAGTCCTTGTAAAAGAGGTATCCCCATGGGGATGAATATTCAGGATTAACCTTATTTACATAAAACAATATAATTAATACATGGTAGAATTATTTCAATTATTTCCTTTATTCCTTCTTCTTTCATTCGCTCTTGGTATACCCCAATTATTCAAATTCTCTTGCAAAAACTTCATCTGTAACACTTCATCTTGTCTTTCTTACAGGAATGGTTCTTGTACACATGGGCATCTTGTACTTTACGCCTCCAGGTTTTATTGAGGTTGGGAAATGAATGCTAGTTCTATGTCTAGGAAGGGAAATATGTGACTTTAAAGTCATAATTTTGAAAAAGGTAATGTTATGGAAAGGTTATTTCTGTCTAGGAAGGTAAAAGTAAATGTTTTGGTGCCTCGGGGAGCATAAGGGCATGATTTTATAGTGGGAAATGATGTCAAGGTTCGATCTTTTGGTAGTAAACATATGTTATTTCGGGTAAGGAACCAATTAATGGTTCTTTCGGCTTTGGATGAGGTATGAAAGGTCTAATTATGCCACTTGTCAAAAGTATATAATTAATGAAGCAGTAAATGAACCTTTAATTCATTTAATATAAAAAAAATACAAGATTAAAATTTGATTTATTGCTCATAACCTTAGAAAATGACATAAGTTCAATCATCAAATTTTTTTATTGAGTATACAAAGAAAGAACAAAACACGTTCAAACAGGACAAAGCCATTACAATAAGGATTCATGGTGGATGGAAGAATGTCTTTTTAATTCGTATCAAAATGTATCATTACGCATTAAAGGTTAATATCCCTCGATTAATCAAATTTTGTACCTTGCTATTCAGTTCCCCACAGATATCAATGATGTTCCTCGAACTTCAGATGGTGCTAACATCACGTCCATAACTCTCAATAGTTTTTCTATGTATGAATGGGGTGACTTCAATTTACCTCAAAAACTTCTATCATAAGATTCTCTGCAAGTTACTCCCAGGATTCATGATTAATACACATTGAGATGTAATGTATATCATGCAATGTACAATGTATAGATGCTAATGTAAATATGCAAAGATGCATATACGAATGCAAAAGTACTGAAATGGGAATACAAAATGCGTGATGCAAATGCAACAAAGAAAATGCTCCCAAAAGTAACTGCTCCTTGAACAATTATTGAGAAACCAACAATGTCTCGATACACTAAGGAAGTGAAAATATGGTCCATCTTCAAGTTGTCCAACTCCTGCGAGCATTTGGGTATTGCATTATCTTTCATCAGATTTAGGCATATTGAAAATATTCAAAGCTTCTACTTCGTCTCCTACTTTCAGAAATTTATCGAGCTGGTTCATGGCCTTTAACTATTGGCTTCAGCATCAAATCTTCTTGAGTCCAACTTGTGACCTTAGTAGGTAGATGTCCCGCTTATCTCCTTAGTAGGTAGACTATCTCTTGACATTACTCGATCTACGTAAAGCATCTTTGAAATTCCATCTAACACATTGAAAGGCATTAATGTTGACATTGTTGATGTAAGGCTATTTACGCCCTTCAGTGATGAAGTTTATAGACAGCCTTATTGTTGTCCTGATCTAGGAAATGATAGTAAATGTTGCTCCAGATTTTTCAAGTATGTCTGCAATAAAATAAAGAAAGAAAATGGATTAGTAAAAGATGATATAAAATGGGAATAAATGGAAATCTAATGAAAAAAAGATAAGGAATAAATGGATTTTGTTGAAGATGGTCTTTATCTTTTTATCTCTTTAAATAATTTTTAAAAAAACCCTTTTATCTTTATTACTATTATTATTTTATTATTTTTTCCTTTTTAAATTATAATTATTTATTTTATTTTATTATATCTTGTCAACCTTATATGGAATTCTATTTTCTTCTAAATCAAGAGAGAGTTTTTAAATTAGAAAACCACAGTCCTTGTAGATCGGCCTTGCTTCTCTATACTACTTTTCCTTTCTATTTTTTAAGAAGCCTAGATTATTTTGATAACAAAACGACGGTAATTAATTAATTTGTTAAACTTTTTCTTAGTGCAACACGTAGGTGATTAGTTGAATTTTGAAGGCATTGCCACCCTTTTTTGGGAGGTTGAAACAGTGCACCACTTTAGGCAACATTACTCCGGTAAAATGGCAGAGATAGTCCTTTTGAGAAAAATAATTCCCAAAAAAATTCAAAATCAGAATTATTTCTTAAGATATACAGTAATTAGGTGAAGACATCTGATGTTCCACATGACTTCAAAAGACCTTAGGAATGCAGTGCGTCTTCAGTATATTTTTTAACTCTACAAAACTAAAGACATATAGTAATCCATGCGTATTTCTCTGGAAAAATTGAAACCGTATGATTATTCTAGTGTATTTCCATTGACACTGTAAAAATGACCCTAGTTCAGAAAATAATATGGTGGATGTCTTATATGGGAAAATCATTTTTCCCATAGCCCAGACGAGGTAGCCACATTATTCCACAACAACATGATTATATAGCTTTTCACTCCATGTGTTATCTTTATGTTATTTTTTTAATTAATATCTGATATTTGATTTATTGTTCACTAATCTATATCAGATGTTACAGAGGCAAGGGCAACCCTCCTCACACAGTTTACTCTATTCGCAGACGCCAAGTTTTGAATCTTTGACTTTGTTTAAGAAATTTAGTACATTAGATTATGTTATTCCTTTAATCCATGCTTTTGTGGTGACAAAGACATGTAATTTCATAGACAAAAACACAATAAAAAAGCATATATATTTTGATCCATAACCATATCAATTTATTTAGAACACAAGGGAAATGAAAAATCAAAATCCTATGTGTACCTTGAGTAAAAATATATTTAAAGGAAATATTCCAAATTAAACATAAAATTTAATAGTGATTAAGATTAAAATGATATCATTTGTCATTATATTACAAATATATATATTTAAATTCGAGTAACATTAAAAAGAAGCACTAAAACAAGAAATGTTGATCGTCCATGTGTCAAAGACGCAATACTCCTGGAGAGCTCATGCATTCCAGGGTTGAAACCCAAACATCCAAGAAGACCGTGCTTGTATGGTAAAAATGTCTTCCTCCTCATCTCCTCCTACTAGGACCGTAAACGAGTCAAGTCGAGTTCGAGTATTGTTGAGCTCGACTCAATTCAAAAACTCTGAAATAGAGTTTGACTCAGCTAGAAAACTCGCGAGCCCAGAATTTTCAAGCTCAACTCGAACTCGAAATCATGAATTGAAGCTCGAAAAAGTTAAAAAAGAAAAAAGAAAATTTTAAACTTAACTAAGTTAAAACTCAAATTTAAACTTAAACCTAAATTTTAAATACATTTATACTGTATTTTTTTAAATCAACACATAAAAATTAATATTATTAATAATTTAATTTTTTAAAAATAAAATTTTAATATATTATTTTTTTGAGTATCTCTTTAGCTTTTCAAGTCAAGTATGAAGTAGCTTGTTACGGCTCGTTAAGAACTCGAGTCAAGTTCGAGTGGAGTCCGTCCAAATCAAATATTTATCGAGCTTTGATCGAATCGATCTCGAGTAACTCACAATGTGGCTCTTCTCATTTACAATCCTACCTCCGACATAGCCCGGTTCGCCGTGTAATGCAACTCGTGAACCCATACTCGCCTCGAACTCGACCCGACACTCTCAGTAGACTGGAAGCTTAAATTGTTATGATCCTAGGCATCTTTCTTAGAAAAAAGTGCTCAAATTAGGTTATCCCACTAGTATTATAAATATGCTAAATTAGGTTATCCCACTAGTATTGCAAATTTACTCAAAATTAGGTTATCCCACTAGTATTGGAAATGACGATTTTGCCCTCACTATTTTAGCCTATAAATAGTCAGCAATTTCATTCATTTTGAGATATCCCAAGCAAACATTTGCTTTGAAACACTCCTCTCTTTTGAGTTTTGTTTGAGTTGAGAGAAGAGCAATACCACCAAGTTCACTCTAGTTTTTGGGTGTACGAATTCTTGGAGAGCCGTGTTAACCTCAGGGGGTTGTTTATCCATTTTAGCAATTACATACATCGGGGCGAATTTGCTTCTAAGGCATTGGATTACCATGACACGGTTATCATTCTGATTGATTATTTTATTTAATATTTTCTAGTTAGTGCTAACGCCTCGTTTCGCAGCAGTCAATTTTACCAATAATTTAGAAGCAAATTTCTATATTGTTGCTAAAATATGATGAAACTCAAGAATATGATATCTAACCCGAGTGAGGCATGGCCATTAGATCTGGTAAGACGTATTCATCATATTTGTTTGTGAATAATGATAGTTGATATGATGATAGTAATAAACGTATGATTTAGTAAAGCATATTTTGAAACAAATAATATGTTTTTTTGTTGAAAGTTTAATGAAAATCCTTTAAAGAGGTTTGTGAGCTTTTAATGCAAGAGATTAATGTATAATAATGCATGGGATTTCTAGTACGAGTAATTAAGATTTTAATGTATAATAATACATCTTCATTGTTGTTTTTTGAACACCTAATTGCTATTTAAAATAGTATTGTCATTGGTGAATTGAAGTTTTATTATTATATGTTAGCTTTAATTTTGTGTTACAAGCATTATTGTAACACTTTTTAGAGCACTAAGAACTTTAATGTTTTATAAGCATTGATATGATTGCTTAAAGGGGGTAAGATTATTCAGTTCTGAATAGTAAGTTGAAAATAAAAATAGTAAGTTGAAAATAAATGTCAACTCTCTTGTCATACTAATAATTTCTTTTGAGAAATTTATAAAGATAAAAATACAGTTGCAATTTTGAAGAATCATGAAGATGATGATGTTGAACGAGAAGATTCTTCAAAATGATGTTGCAAAGAATGAAGTTGCATGCATGATGAGAATGAATAAGTCTAATTGCAATTTTGATTATACCTGCGGGTCAGATTATTTAGACTTGTTTCCTGTTAATTCATATCTTTTAATTACATGAATTAGATTGTGTGAGCCTTTAAACTAGTCTTTAAAACTTAGTGGTACTATGAAATGAGATAAAACCACTAGTAAAGACTAAGGTAGTACTACTAAGGATAAGGAAGTAGTGCAAGCCTAAAATATATATGCTTAATAAGATACTAATGTGGTTAAAAGTATCACGCGTATTTCTTTAAGAAGCCGTAAGAAAGAGAAAATCTATAAATAATTTATTGGAAAGTAGTGTGATGAGTATGAAAGTGCATGTCTAGGATTGGTTCTGTGAAGACTTGGTACTTAAGCGTGCCTAGTGCACCACCTCTCTTTCATAGAAACCTACCTGGTGTATTGTTCATTACTATGCTCACTATTCAAATTTATAAAATACTATGACAAGATAAAAATATCTTAAAACTTAGTGCAGAAGTTAAAAGAGTAGAGATTAATTTGGTTGAGTGGAATACCAAACTTAGTCATAGTAAATAAAATATGTGATGATCTCTTTAAGGCTAATATGTTGAATATCATGAATGAAAATATGATAGACACTATTGCTACTAAGAGTGTTGTAGCTATTAAATCTCTTTAAGTGAATTTCCTAAGTAGAGGAAAGAAAAGAGATTATCTATTTCAGAATTTGTGTTAAAATATCTTGTTTTAAACTTGAGATCATGTTTTTGATATTAGGAAAAAATCGAAATTCATTTTGAATGAGAAAGAGTCATAAAGAATTTCATAATGGTTTACACATTTTAATCTTAATGATTTGTAACTTCTCAAAACTTTGAGAATATAATTATGTGTAAACAAAAATTGAGTTTGTTAAAATATAGTTTTATGGCTAAAACTCATAACAAACTTTACTCTAGTATGATTGAGTATTTGTTTACACGTTTTACAAGACACTTATGGATATCCTAAAATGTTAGAAATGTGGGGGTCTTAAAATGTAGATTAAATGCATAAACTCAAATAGAAAATATTCTATCCACTTTTTCTAGTATTCCTGCTAGGTCTTCTTAAGAAATTGATTTCGAGCCTAGAAGAAGTAAAAGACTATTTTGACCAAATTTTATCACTTCCTTTATTTCTAAGATAAATGATTTAGTCTCTCTTTCTGATCATATAGCTTAAATATCATATGAGGATCCTAAAAAGGCTATAAGATCTATCGATACTAGTTCTAGAAAAATGCTATTAATGATGAACTAGAATCGGTAATGTCTAATCATACTTGGGAATTAGTTGACTTGCCTAAAGGATTTAAACCAATCTGTAGAAAATGAATCTTCCAGAAGAAAATGAGACCAGATGGTTTGATCCAGTGGTACATGGCAAGGCTAGTTGTCAATGAGTTCACTCATAAGTTTGTTTTAGACTACTTTGATTCTTACTCTCCCATTATGAACACCTCAACGATCCGTGTATTATTTGCACTAGCCTCCATTCATAAGTTGTGAGTACATCAAATGGATGTTAAGACTGCATTTGTGAATGGAGATCTAGATGAAGAGATCTATATGGGAACAATGGTACAAGAAATTTCATAAAACTATACTTAGTTTTAGTTTTTTTGCTTTCTTGTATTCGAGGATGTTTGGTACTGATTGAGTCATCATAAGTTTTGTATGTTGATGACATGTTGATTTTTAGTTCTAACATTGAGTCCATTAACAAAACAAATATTTTCTTGTCCACTAAATTTGAGATGATGGATCTGGGAGAAGTTAATGTAATCTTAGGAGTCAAAATTACAAAAACTGAAAAGGGTTTTTTCTTTAAGTCAAGCACACTATCTTGAGAAAGTGTTAAAGAAATTTGACAGTTTTGATGTCGTCCCTGTTCAAACCCTTGTAACCCTAGCATATATCTCTTTAAGAATAAAGGAAGTAGTGTTTCCCAAACAGAATATGCTAAATTAATCAAAATATTAATGTTCTTAATGAACTATACTCATCTTGATATTGTTTATGTTGTGAGTAGACTAAGTATATATACTCATAATCCGAGTGGTGAACACTGGATTGCTCTTAGACGCTTACTGAAGTATCTTAAGGGTACTTTGGATTGAAAACTTGAGTTTGTTGGCTATCCTATGGTACTGGAAGGATATTGTGATGTCAATTGGGTTTCTAATAATGATGAGCTAAGCTAAGCTCTACGAGCGGGTATGTTTTACTTTAGATGGAGCAGCAATCTCGTGGAAATCATCAAAGCAGACTTGTATTGCTCGTTCTACCATAGAGTCAGAGTTTATAGCTCTTTACCTAGTTGGGCAAGAAACCGAGTGGCTCATAAGCTTGTTAGCAGATATTCAGTTGTAGGGAAGATTGACTTCTCCAGTTTCCTTATTGTGTGATTCACAAGCTCCAATATGTGTGGCTAAGAACCAAGCTTACAATGGTAAGAAAGACACATTCGCATAAGACATGAATCAGTTAGACACTTAATAAAGAATGCAGTGTTCTCTTTAGAGTATGTGAAGTTGGAAAGGAACCTGGCAGATCCAGTTACGAAAGGGTTAACTAGGAAACTGGTCCTAGATTCGTCGAGGGGAATGGTCTAAAGCCCATTGGTTGAGGAATTCATGGTGGATACCCAACGTAGTTATCTAAGTTCCATGTGAAAAAATGAAACCATGGAAAGACTCATAATGCACATTCCTACTGCCTATCCCTATGATGAATAATGTGCATGCCCAGGATGAGCTTAATTGCTCTTAATAAATTCATAGCCCAGGATTTGGGTGGTCTTAGTGAGAAAGACTTGATGAATTTACCGATTTTGGCTGAATATCTATTCTTAATAAGTTCATAACCCAGAGTTGAGTGGGTAGTTCTAATCGCGAAGGACTAAATGAACTTATCACTTGAGAGGATGAGTTTTATTAAACTCTTAATGAATTCAAACCCAAGAGTTTGGGAGTTCCTAGTGAAAAGGACATATTGAATGTGAGTTCCTAGTGAGAAGGACATATTGAATTCACCGAATTATGAGGCTGAATATTTATTCTTAATGATTTCTTATCTCAGAGTTTGGGTGGTTCATTAATAATGAACTTGAAGAAAGTCACCATACCCTTTGTGAGGTTGAGCTATTATAAAAGCTCTTAATTATTTCATATCCCTGTTAAGGGTGGTTTATGTCGAGATAAACTTGATGAAATAACCTACGTAAGTGAGAAGGATTAGCCACCTTCTATGAAAAATGTTGGGTCGTTTTCTAGTACACTTATTAGAATCCTGAGGAAAGAGGGTTGAACATATATACGCTTTTGTATATATTCTTTGTAGACACATCGAGGACTTTAGTGGATGAAGGGGTTAGTTGTGTGTTATGAGTTTAACCCCATCTTAGAAAGTTCAAGACTAGTTTCACTTATCTAAGAGAAGGATTGCTCATCATCACTTGTACTAGTTCCAGATACGTTCACTAGTGCTTAAGCAACTAATCTCGCTATTGCTCTTCTCATGTTTTAACTTCATTGCTCTCATCTTTACGAAAGAATTCTTTCGCATTAGTGGGGGAATGTTGATAATGCTCAAATTAGGTTATCCCACTAGTATTAGAAATATGCTAAATTAGGTTATCCCACTAGTATTGCAAATATGCTCAAAATTAGGTTATCCCACTAGTATTGGAAATGACGATTTTGCCCTCACTATTTTAGCCTATAAATAGTGATGAATTTCATTCATTTTGAGATATCCCAAGCAAACATTTGCTTTGAAACACTCCTCTCTTTTGAGTGTTGTTTGAGTTAAGAGAAGAGTAATACCACCAAGTTCACTCCAGTTTTCGGGTGTACGAATTCTTGGAGAGCTGTGTTAACCTTAGGGGTTGTTTATCCATTGTAGCGATTACACACATCGGGGCGAATTTGCTTCTAAGGCAGTGGATTACCACGACACGGTTATCATTCTGATTGATTATTTTATTTAATATTTTCCACTCAGTTCTAACGCCTCGTTTTGCAGCAGTCAATTTTACCAACAATAATTTTGAGCATATTTGCAATACTAGTGGGATAACCTAATTTAGCATATTTCTAATACTAGTGGGATAACCTAATTTGAGCATTATCAACATTCCCCCACTAATGCGAAAGAATTCTTTCGTCAAGATGAGAGCAATGAAGTTAAAACACGAGAAGAACAATATCGAGATTAGTTGCTTAAGCACTTGTGAACGTATCTGGAACTAGTACATAGTGATGATGAGCAATCCTTGTCTTAGATAAGTGAAACTAGTCTTGAACTTTCTAAGATGAGGGTAAACTCATAACACACAACTAATCCCTTCATCCACTTGAGTCCTCGATGTGTCTACAAAGATTATATACAAAAGTGTATATATGTTTATCCCTCTTTTCTCGGGATTCTAATAAGTGTACTAGAAAAACGGCCAAACTTTTTTCATAGAAGGTGGCTAATCCTTCTCACTTACGTAGGTTATTTCATCAGGTCTATCTCAACATAAACCGCTCAAACTGAGCTATGAAATAATTAAGAGTTTTTATAATAGCTCAACCTAACAAAGGGTATGGTAACTTTCTTCATTATTTTTCCGAGTATCTCGTGAACTTTTCAAGTCGATTATGAAGTAGCTTGTTATGGTCCGTGAAGAACTCGAGTCAAGTTCGAGTGGAGTCCATCCAAATCAAATATTTATCGAGCTTTGATCGAATAGATCTCAAGTAACTCACAATGTGACTCATCTCATTTACAAAGCTACCTCCGACATAGCCCGGTTCGCCGTGTAATGCAACTCCTGAGCCCATACTCGCCACGAACTCTACCCGACACTCTCAGTAGACTGGAAGCTTAAATTATTAAGATCCTCGGCGTCTTTCTTAGACAAAAGTACAAAACAGCATATTTTCTGAAAGAATCATTACTCGTTGCACTCCTGAACAACAAAAGATCTTTCAACTTCCATTTTCTGTTAACTTTCGAGAACGACAGGATTGAAGAAACATAGGATTTGGGATTGCTCGTCTCTTGCTCGAATGTGGTGTCCTTAGATACTCTGAAAGGAGACAGTGATCTGCTCTTCTTATGAACGTAGTTGTACTTGTTGTTGGAGGTTGAAGATGATGATGAAGAACGAGCGGAGGATCGATTCTGGTTGTGTGTTTTTTGGCTCAATTAATACCGATCCTTTACGAGACTTCTCGATGGCTGTTTGGAATGGATCGACGTCATTCTTTCGAAAAGCTCTCGCTTTCGGAGAAGAAACGGTGCTTGAGAACTCCGAAGACCCAGGCGGCGGTTTCAATGGCCGAATCTTTCCGCCATGGAAGAGCTTCTCAGCTGACAAAGGAGTTCTCTCAAAACTTTCCACTAAACTCGAACTCGAAATTGAAATCTTCACACCGATCACCACGACGGCACCGCCACCATTATCATCATTGTTTGTCTTATCTTTTTTGTGTATTCTTCCATGAAAACTTTTTCTTTTAGGGACACCAGGCTTTTCCTCCCATTCGAAAGGAACCGCTGCAAACGAAGAAGCACGAGTGGGATGGGAGGGAGCACTGAAGAAGAAGCTACTGCCGAAGCTTTGAGGACTCGAAGGAGCAGTCATGTATGGAGACAAACATGAGTTGTCGAAGTTGAATTCCACAGCCGCTGCAGGCACTGGCACCACCACTTCCATGGCTTCTTGAAGGTACGAAGATTGGGGAATAAAAGCCAAGATGACGGTAGAAATGGAGGTAAAATGGGAAATTGCTTGCTGGCTATTAGTGTGATATGCAGATATTTTTAGGGGACTAAAATGGCACCCTGTTCATAAATGTGATCTTTGGCATTCCAGGAAAGAATATATCTCATAACGCATCTTTACAAGCCGGACCCAGAAGCCACCGACATTGGTCGGTCCCCTGAAGCTTCGTCCGCATTGAATTTAAGGACTAGGAGAGCTTCCATTGTTCCTCTTACCCATAGTTGAAGGTTTAGGGATAAAATCATTAATAGAGGAAATGACATGTCATCATCATTTAGCTTTGCACCAACAACTGATTCTAAGGATAGATAAATCGAACATTTGACTTGCGTCAAGTAACTTTCCTTTGAATACAATTTTAATCATGAAAAGCCATAGAGATCATACAAATGACCTTTCACTTCACCCAATCTTCCCCCATATATAACAAAATAATAAGATTACATGCAATTAGGGTGTCAAATCCGGTACCCGTATTTTTTGGTACCCAAAGTTCCGGGTATATTTGTTGACTCGTGACTCGACCCGTCAAGTTCAAGTATTTAGTAATTGGGTATGCACATTTTTAGATCATGGATAACTGGTTCATTTTTTATTTTTTATTTAACTTTTTTAAATCACATAGAAAATGCATAAATTTTAAAAGTTCATAAAACACTGTAGTCACTCATTTTTGTATGGGGTTTTATTTAGTATATATAATTAAGATATAATGTATTTGGTTTTTTTGAAAACAATTGTTTTGAAAACATATATATATATATAATATAGTTTTTAAAAAATATATAATATATAGTTTTTGAAAATATATATAACATATAGTTTTTGAAATGTTTTGAATATATATATATATATATATATATATATATATATAGTTTTTGAAAACATTTTGCAAAACATATATATAATATATAATTTTTGAAAATATTTTGAAAATATATATAATATATAGTTTTTGAAAATATTTTAAATATATATATATAATATATAGTTTTTTTAAAAACATTTTGAAAATATATCATATAGTTTTAAAAAAATATTTACATGTATATGATATATATTATAATATTATATTATATATTATTTATTATATTTTATTATTTTTATTTCATTTTTTATTTACTTATTTTCTTTCTTTTGTTTTGTTATTTGGTCCAAATAGGGAGTCCGAAAACAGGATCCAAGTCCAACAGTCCAAAAGGCCCAGCAGGGAACCTAATTGGGCGGGCAAGCCTGATCCAACAAACCGACCCGGTCAAGAGCCCAACAAACCAATCCGACCCAAGTTTTCCTGACCCAGTGAATTAAGGTTCACAATTCAAGCAAAAGCGTCATAGCACCAGATCCAACGGTTCACATGGGCCAAATGTTAGGGTTTCAGCGTCGCACGGAGAAACATCGGTCATTTCGAGGACTCTTGGAGAGTCCTCGTTCGAGCAACAACAACATAAATTATTCGGCAAAAAACAACAAAACAAATCAATGTTTCAGTCGAAATAGAATTCTAAATCAACCCAAAAATAGTGGGTTCACAAAGCTATAAATTCATTTACATGTAAAACAAAAAAGAAGTAAGATCGAAGCAAGAGAGCACTTGTAATATTCGAAAGAAAAGAATAAAAAAACAAGGTATTTTTTATCCTTCTCGGTTGGTTTACATGTGTTTGTGTTTGGGGTTAATACTATTTTTATTTCAGATTTGAAATAAAGAAGCCAAAGATCGAAAGGGGAAGATTTTTTCGAAAGATCTTTTTTAGATCTAGCCTTCCGCGAGGCTTGTTTGTGAAAATAAAATGGATTTTCTAAGAAAGAAGATAGAAAGCTTTCAAAAAAAGGGTTTTTTTGGTTTCACCGCCGATAAATGACGGTCGGCGTCGATCTAATGCGGCCAGGGAGGCGTGGCCGGCCAGAATCTAGGTTGAAGGATGAATGTTCTTCGTGCCATGAAAAACACGAAGAACAATTTAGAGAATTTGAGATTTTTGGTTTTGATTCATTTGAGGGGAAGGAGAAAATGAAAAATTGTTGAATTTGGACTTTATAGTCGACCCGTAACCCGACCGTTTTCACCCCAGGATCCACGTGTTTTTTATCGGGTAAGGGCTAATTGTAGCCCTGGTCCCTCTATTATTTTTAAATTCGATTTTTTTAAAATTCAATTCACAATTTTCACTTAATCTTTTTTTAAGTTATTATGTTTTATGAGTTTTTGATCCAATATTTTTTATTTATTTCTTTTATTTTCTTTTATTTTTATTATTATTATTATTTTTATTCATTTTTTTATTTTTATTTAATTAATTTTCATATTTGTTTGTAATTAATTTTTCAATTGACATTTTATTCTTATTGTAATTCAATTAACTTTTTCTTTATCTTCTTCATCATTTTGTGTTTTTAATATATACAATCCTTCCCTTTATTTGGCATTAAAGTGTCCTATTTATTTTTTAACATTTTATTTTGTTAATTTTATGTCCATTTATTTTTTAGCATGTATGTACCTACGTATCTCTTTTCCTTTCTTTATTTAAAGTATTCGAATTTAATTTTTGTTAATTATTCCTTTTGAATCACTCCAAAATTTATTTTTATAATTTAACCTCTTTATGATCCTTTTTAGGGGTACTTTAAATCAATTAAAGGTAAGTAATTTGGATCGAATTTTTTATTTTTTAATTTAACTTGCAATTTTTTAATTAAGATAACTGGAAATTAAATTAGTACCGAAAGGGCAGTACAAGGGTGCTAATCCTTCCTTGAATGTAACTGACTCCCCAATCCGACATATTTCTGGTGAAACACAGATCAGGTAAGATGGTGTCTGATCAACCTAAATATTTTTTTAAATGATCAGTGGCGGCTCTAACCCATTTATTCAAGTCGAAGCCCAATTCCGAGCCCAACTTAAAAGACGACTACGACAGTTTGGCAACTCTGCTGGGGACTGGTAAATGAGTCAGGCTAAGGCTAATTTCTAGTTGTCTTCTTAGGTGAAAATTTTAAGTTAATTCTTCGATCCTTATTACTTCCCTTTGATTATTTTTCAAATAAATAGTTGTACTGAAGTTTTTTAATGGTTTCAAATTATTAAAAAAATTCATCTCAGGCTCTATACCCGAGCTCCAAACCTTTTCTTAAGTAGAGGTGAAAGCGACGCCTTCGTGGGAATTTATTCTCCGTATAGGCCTAGCAAGTAAACTTCAGGATTCATATACCTTATGTTTTTGTGTGAATTCATTCTCTGTATAGACATAAGGGAATGTATCTTCTCGAGTTTAACTTGGTCCACATAGGATTGTAATAGGCTAAGGATTGAGGGTCTGGTAAGCCTAAGGGGGCACCAGCAAGGAGAACTCGGGTACCTTCTTTAGAACCTAAACCAGGAGACTACAGAGAATTATAGCCCACCCCGAAACTCTATTTCAAAACCTAGGATGTTTTACTTCCTGTTCAAAACATCCAGTTTATCATTTTCTTTACTTTTTCTATTATATTATTTCTATCTTACTAATTAATTTTTCTTTCATATTTATTTTTTTATCATTTGCATCATAAAAAGAGGTAATTGATCCACAAAAAGTGTTTATTACACACGAATAATATGCATTAATGGACAAAGGGGTTGTAATGCAATAGGTGAAAAACGTTGAGGTACGACAATGGTCTGAAAAGACTTAGAAAGAAAATGGAGATAGTTTGTAAGGAAACTATGTGTCAGATCTGGTTGGCTATGCTTCTGTCAATCTAAAGCATAATGATGTTCAAGAATTGTGGAGTATTTACGATAGCTGGAAAAATGACCAGAAAAGGAGGCCCTGTCAGCGGTATGGCAATATTGCACTTTTACTCTATGTCAAGATAGATGAGCCCCTAATTCAATCCCTAGTACAATTTTGGAATCTTGGGTACAACTGCTTCATATTTAACCAAGAAGACATGGTACCCACAATCGAAGAATATACTGCTTTGCTGCATTGTAAGGAATAAGAATGGATCGGGTTTACATCAAGCACATCAAGAGTCAGCCTTTCAAGAACGGGTTGGCAAAAGTGGCGGGGGTAGATGAGAAATGGGTAACTGATCGGATTCAACATAAAGGTAGAGGGGAAGGAATTTCTTGGACTCATATCAAATAACTAATGAAGAATCACCCCGATGAATGGAAGGCAATGTATTTTTTTACGATGGGCATTTATTGTTTGATTATCTTCCCAAAGACTTTGGGATATATTGAGGCAGCTGTGGTGGAACTGTTCGAATAGCTCCTAAAATGAGTAAATCTAGCACCGACAATTTTAGCTGAAACTTTTCGCTCCCTCAACCATTGCATAAAGACTAACGGATGAAGATTTTGAGGGTGTGCACAGCTTCTCCAAGTTTGGATCCATAGTCACTTCTAGAAGACTAACAGAATTTCTTACCATCAATTCAATACCATTTATTCTCCTTTGGGGGAATTCCTCAACCTAAAATGGCAAGAAGGCATCCCAAAAGAAAAATGGATGAAGGTATTCACACATATTCAGGATAGGGATATTGTTTGGAGAGTCCCCTGGTTGACCCATAATGACATTTTTTTTCCTATATGGAGACTCAGAAACTATGACATTATTTGGATTATGGGGAGGGTTGCATACTCTCCACTTTTGGCACTTCGACAGTATGCCAGTTTTTCCCAACAACACATGGAATATCTGGATCGAAATTTGCATATCATGGGGATAACTACAAGAACAAGGTCAAAGAAGTAGTTGAATCATGGAAGAAAATGTTTCGTATGGATGTTGTGGCCACTAAAGACATGCTTATTCCATACTATTTGGAATGAAGGAGATTAAGGAAAAATGACACCATCCTAGTGCCAGACCATGAAGACACTCGAACCATGGAAGAACATCTTAAGCATGTTCCCTCCGAGCTAGAGATATCAAGGAAAGAATTTGAAGCAGAAAAGTAGGAGCTGAAACAAAGTCTAAGGGATCTTGAGGCTGAAATATTCAAGTGGAAGTTGGATGTCGATGCCCAGAAGGATTGGGCAGACAAGTTAGAGAGAGAACAGAAGAATATTTGTTTTGAACTTGAAGATTTGAGAAAAAGGATATCAAGAACAAGTCCACAGAAATTCTAATCTGAAAAGATCTTCTGAGTACTAGAAAAGTGAAGCTAACAGCCTGAAAAGGAAGCTTGAAGGGTAGAATGAAAAAAAAAACCTTGAAAGAACAGCTAAAGACTCCTCAGAGACGTTTGTTAGATAGCCAACACCAGAATAAGTGTCTAAGGATCCAGGTAACTGACTTAGAGAAATCTCTTCAGAAGCAACAAGAGCTGGATGGCAAAACCATAGCTGAGTTGGAGGTCATTGTGGATGGGTTCAAGAAACAAGCAAGTGAGCTTCAGATAGTTCCCTTTGATGGGGGATTTTAGTGGTGTTTTCGTTGGGAACAAGCCCGGCAAAGGGTGAAAGCTAGAGATGTAGTTATCCGAGATTTCCTGGAACTAGTACAAAAAGCAACTCGTCACTTGCATGTTTAGCAAGAGAAGCGGAGTGGTCTAAAAAGGTATTCAACCAGTGGCAGATGAAAGAAGAAAACTTGTCAACCTGTTAGAGGTTATTCGGGGTTTAGAGGACCTAGTTAGAATGTACCTGTAAGATATTTTTATCCCCTAAAAAATAAAACACTTTTGTCTCAATAAAGATTATTTATAATAACATACACGTTTCTAGAGCTATGCTTCTAATTCCCATGCATCATGCATTATTTCATACCTTGCATTTTATTTTTTTCATTTTCAATGTTTTTACATTCACATTAACTAACAGAAAAATGTCTCATTAGAAGAGGGAACAAACACCGAATATACCTTCACAAGCATTGGGCACACATCATCCTTACAACACCCGTACAATGAAAATACAAATGGAAGCCAAAATTACTGAACTCGAAGAGAACATGTTGAGGTTGCAGAGGGAGTTAGAAGAAAATATAAGCCATAATAACCAAAGTACTCTGGAAAAGATCACTAAAAGCCAAGAGTCTTTGGTTGATCAAATTGTTGACAGGCTATCTGGCTTTAATTAGGCAAGCGAGCCTGGGGCAGGGTTATCTGAAGTTGTAGCTATGCTACATACCTTGCAAGTGGTTATTTCACCTGGAATCTTACCAGGATTACAAGGGGACTCATCTGCTACAAAAGCGAAAGCCTCGCCTGCTGTAAAGGTACAGACTTTTGTATCTAACCCTGAGAATAATCTGAATGATTATCAAATTATTAGGATATTGATGAAGAAGATAAGACAATGCAAATGGAAGAAAATATCAAATTGTTGGAAGACCAGATGAATGTGGTTAAGGAGGACCATGATTATTATGGAGTCGATTCACTAGAGTTGAGCATAGTCCTGGATTTAGTGCTCCCACCAAAATTCAAAGTCCCCGAGTTTAAGAAATTTGATGGGACAGTTGCCCTTCAGCTCACATTACCATGTTCTATCAGAAAATGACAGGATATGTAGGAAATGATTAGCTCCTGATTCATTGTTTCCATGAAAGTCTGTCTGGTTCAGCCATCCAGTGGTACAATCAGCTGAATCGATCTTATATCATGACCTGAAAAGATTTAGCCAAGTCATTCTTGGAACAATACAAGTATGTAAAAGATATGAGACCAGATCGATTCATGCTACAAAGTATGGAGAAGAAGCATAACGAGAGTTTCAGAAAATATGCACAGAGATAGAAGGATTTAGCAGTGCAAGTTCATCCACCCTTGGATGAGAAAGAAACCAGGAATCTCTTCGTGCAAACCCTGAAGGTTTCTTACTTCGGGCATCTGGTTGCAATCACATCAGAGAATTTTTCTGACTTAGTTATAGCCGTGGAAATGATTGAAATGGCCATAAAATAAGGCAAGATCGAGGGAGGGGAATCAAGCAAGATACCCCTTATCAAGAAGAACGAGGGATAGATTAATAACATCAACACCTACAACGCCAATAAAGGTGTTACAATCTCCAACTCAAAAATAAGTACAGTTGTACCATCATGTACTACTAGTTAAAATCCAAGGGAACCTAGGAAAGAAAGAGAAAATGAGTATTCCAATCATATTCCCATGACGTACAAGGAATTCTATCAATAACTCTTTGACACTCATATAGTGTCACCATACCGGTGGAACCTATGAATCCCCCATACCCTAGATGGTATGATGAGAACGCTCACTGCGAATATCATGGTGGTATGTTGAGGAATACTATTGAGAATTGCCTTGCATTCAAGAAGATCGTGCAAAGAATGCGTAACAAGAATTGGATCCATTTCGACTCAGGAGCACCAAATGTTGCACAAAATCCTTTGCCTAACCATCAAGAGACTGGGATTAATGTAGTTACCACAGATAATGAAGGAAAGTTAAGACTTGTGTTTATGAAATAAAATCTCCTTTGGCTTGGGTATGGAGACAAATGGCCAAAGTAGGGTTTCTTGCACCATATTTTGATACATAAAGGAGTGGAGATGATAACCACTGTTGTTACCATAATGAAAAATGACATGAAGTACAATATTGCCCAGAGTTTAAAGATTTGATCTAGCTCATGATTGATAAGAATGAGTTGGAATTCTATGACAAAATCCAAGACTCTCCAGAAACAGATGTTTGTGCGACTGAAGAGTCATCCGAAAGCGGATATGGCAGGGTCATCCTTTGGTAATTACCCCTAAAGTGAGAGTTGAGAAAAAAAAAGCAAAGGTGGTGATCACAGCACCCCGACCTTTTTCCTACAAGGATAACAAGTAAATACCTTGGAAGTATGAATCCCATGTAAGCACCCTGAAGGAGGATGACAACAAAGTGGAGTATGTAATGGGGAATTGCTACTTTCAAGAGGCTAAGTCCCCCCAGAGACCACTTGAGCCCTTCAAAAGGGATGTGTTGACAATAAACGAGCCAATAAAGGAGTAAGAAGCTATAGAGTTCCTAAAATTTTTAAAGCATAGCGAGTATAACGTCGTAGACCAATTACATAGCCTGTCGACACGTGTTTCAATGTTAAAACTGATGCTAAGTTTAGAGGCACACATGGAAGCACTTTTGAAGGTCCTAAATCAAACGTTTATACCACAGGACATACCAGTCAGTAAGATGGATCGACTGGTTAACAACATTCAAGTTAATAATCTCATCTCGTTCTCTGATGATGAAATTTCATCTGATGGAAGAAGTCGAGCGAATGCATTACACATCACCGCTCATTGTAAGGGGCATGCCTTACCTAGTGTACTAATTGATAATGGTTCTTTCCTTAATGTGATGCCTTTGGTTACATTGAAAAGGCTACCAATAGAGACTTCCCACATGAGAAGATGAGAGAACATGGTCCGAGCATTTAATGGGACCAAGAAGGAGGTAATTTGAAAGACTGAAGTGTCTTTAACCATTGGACTTTCTACTTACAATGTTGAATTTTTTTATAATGGACATCATGCCTTCTTACATTTGCCTTTTAGGAAGGCCCTGGATCTATCAAGTTGGAGCAATACCATTTACACTGCACCAGAAAGTTAAGTTTGTCATTAACAGGACTCTTGTAACTGTTAATGTTGAAGAATATATCGTGGCGAGTGTGACTGCAGACGCCCCATACATAGAAGTAAATAATGAGGTGGTAGAATGTTCGTTCTACACCTTAGAATTTGTGAATGCCACATTTGGGGCTAAAGGAGGAAGAATTTCCAAACCACGGCTCTCCGAATACACTAAAATGGAGATCAAACAGACCTTGGAAAGAGGTGCCAAGATAGGAAGAGGATTTGGGAATCAATTGCAAGGAAAGACCAGCCTCACCCTTCCAATAACAAAGCTAGAGCAGTTTGGGCTTGGTTTTCAACCCAGTCAACAACAGAGGAGGAAGGAAATCCATAAAGGCCTAGGCAGAAGGTTGGCCAAATTGAATGGGAAAGATTTTCAATGGGATCCCATGGTTTTCCACCTCTTTATGAAACATTTAAATATGGTGGTTACGAGTTTGTGACCACCTCAACAGATTTGGAGGATGCTTTGAAAGATTGGAGTATTAACGCTATAACAACAAAAAATGCCGAAAATACGGGCGAGTCAGGAATCCACCCTTTGCCACCTGGGTCGATGCTCAACAACTGGACAGTTGAATAATTACCCGTGGTTTTCAAATTTCTTTCAGAGTAATACTCAAACTATCCATATTTACCTGCAGCCGGGGAAATAGGTGATCTTTTGTAATGATGAATAAATGTTTTTTAAATTCAATAAAAGATGCAGTTTCTTTCATGGCAAACATTTTTCTTATTTCATTTCTTTTGATTTCAATTTTCTTTCTTTCAGTACTTTTCTTTTGAATTCAATTTTCTTTCATTCATTACTTCGTTCTATCCTCTTTAGAATTTAACTTTCTATCATTTTGTGTGGGATATTGTCCTCTCACACATACACATTTCATTTCTCATTCAGGTCCCAAGATAATGATAATGAAGATGCTGATGACCCTAACCCAGAAGTGAATTTTGAACAATTCATTTGTCTTAGGAAAGTTGATGAATGTGACAATGAAGATGAGTGCAGTTGACCTTTCGAATTATTAAGGATGGTAGAAAGAGAAGACAAGAAAATATTGCCACATGAAGAGAAAATCGAAGTCTTGAATCTAGGTACAGAAGAGGAAAGAAAGGAAGCCAAAATTGGCAATACTCTCTCGACTGAAGCAAGAAAAAACTTAATATTGTTACTTCAAGAATACAAAGATGTGTTGGCATGGTAATATTAAGACATGTTGGGGCTAGATACAGACATGGTAGTCCATAAACTGTCTATCAAACCAGAATACAAACCTGTTCAACAAAAGCTAAGGAGAATGAGACCAAAAATGCTCCTTAAGATCAAGGAAGAGGTCAAGAAACAGTTCGATGCTGGCTTCTTTCAAGTGGCCAAGTATTCGGAATGGGTAGCTAACATAGTTTCGGTTCCAAAGAAAGACGAGAAAGTACGTATGTGTGTCGATTACTGAGACCTTAACAGGTGAGTCCAAAATATAACTTTCCTCTGCCGCACATAGACACTTTGGTGGATAATACTGCCGGAACATTTTCTTCTCATTCATTGACAGATTCTAAGGATATAACCAGATTAAGATGCATCCTGAGGACATGGAAAAGACCACATTTTTCACAATGTGGGAAACTTTTTGTTACAAGGTGATGCCCTTCAGATTAAAGAATACTGGGGCAACATATCAAAGAGCTATGGCGACCTTGTTTCATGACATGATGCACAAAGAAATTAAGGTTTATGTCGATAACACGACTGTCAAAGCACAAACCGAAAATGAACATGTCGAGAATATGAGAAAGCTCATTCAAAGACTAAGAAAATTACAGTTGAAACTGAACCCCAACAAATATACCTTCGGGGTAATAACTAGAAAGCTGTTAGGCTTCGTAGTCAGCAGGAGAGGTATCGAAGTCGATCCTGATAAAGTCAAAGTCATCCAAATTTATTCCCCCACAAACACAGAAAAAGGTTCGAGTTTTTTTGGGCGAGTTAAATTACATAGCGCGGTTCATATCTCAACTACCGACAAGTGACCAATTTTTCGCCTTCTTCGTAAAAACAACTCTGGAACATGGGATGAGGAGTGTCAGACTGCATTCAAAAAAATAAAAGAATACTTATCTCGCACTCCTATCTTTATGTCCCCCATCCAAGGAAAATCTTTATTCTTGTATTTATCCATATTCAAGAATTCAACGGGGTGTGTTTTGGGTCAGCATGATGAATTGGGAGGAATGAAAGGGCCATTTATTACCTGAGTAAGAAGTTCACTAATTATAAGGTCAAATATCCTCCCATTGAAAAGGTTTGATATGCTTTAGTCTGGGCTACACATAGACTCAGACAATACATGGTGTATCACACCACTTGGCTGATTTCCAAGTTTGACCACTAAAGTATATGATGGTGTGTCTGCTCTCTAGAAGGTAAGCCCGATGGTTGATGTTGTTATCTGAATTTGACATCAAGTACGTAAGCCAAAAAGTTATAAAGAGAAGTGCAATATCGGATTCCTTGGCAAGCAAAACTACTGAAAATAACGAGCCGCTGGACTTTGACTTCCCAGACGAATACTTAATGGCCATATCCTTAGAAGAAGCAAGTACTTCCACATGCGATTCCTGAAAAATGCATTTTGATGGTG
Organism: Hibiscus syriacus; assembly: GCF_006381635.1. Taxonomy (NCBI): domain Eukaryota; kingdom Viridiplantae; phylum Streptophyta; class Magnoliopsida; order Malvales; family Malvaceae; genus Hibiscus; species Hibiscus syriacus. Next base: position 1,997,977 of record NW_024062778.1, read on the forward strand.
CATTAAATGCATTAGGACATGGCATTGGGCCAATACTGATCTCCCATGAAGGAAATCATTACCCATTCACTAGCAGATTGAATTTTGATTGCAATAACAACATGACATAGTATGAGGCTTGTGTTTTGGTGATTCGAGCTGCTATTGGAAAAATATAAAGAACTTATGGATCTATGGAGATTCGGCTTTAGTGATCTAATAGCTCCACGGAGAATGGGAAACGAAGGATGTAAAGCTGGTGGAGTACCGAAAGCTAATATTGAATCTACTCGAAAAATTTGATGAAGTCTCCTTCCATTATATGCCTAGAGAAGAAAACCAAATGGTCGATGCTTTAGCTACCTTGTCAACCGCATCCAAGGTTGGTGGGGAATCTAATATGATACCAATTGACATGAAATCATATGAGTACCTGACTTATTATTATCAAATCGATGAAGTAAAAGACATTAAGCCCTGGTATCATGACTTTCTACAATACATCAAAAACCGAAGTTATCCAGATGAAGCCACCGAAAATTGATAAAAGAACTATTAGAAGGATGACGGCTGGATATGTTCTTGATGGAGAAATCTTGTACAAGAAAAGTCATGATCAGATCCTATTAAGATGTGTAGATGCAGAAGAGGCAAAGATAATATTAGAAGAATTACATAATGGAGTTTGCGGAACGCATACGAATGGATATATGATGTCAAGGAAAATTATGAGATGCGGATATTTATGGTCCACATTGGAAAGAGACTGTATCAATTATGCTAGAAGATGTCACAAACGTCAAATTTATGGGGATAAAATCAATGTTCCACATCAACCTCTTCATGTAATGACCGCACAATGGCCATTCTCTATGTAGGGCATGGATGTTATCATGTAAATTCATCAGAAGGCTTCAAATGGTCATCATTTTATTCTTGTGGGAATTGACTATTTCATGAAATAGGTAGAGGTCGCATCATATGCCAATGTCACTCAGTCCACTATTTGTAAGTTCTTAAAAAAAGAGATCATATGTCGGTATAGTTTAGCTGAGAGAATCATTACTGATAATGTCATGAACTTGAACAATAAGATGATGGACGCTACTTGTGAACAATTTAACATAAAGCATCACAACTCTGCTGTTTATAGATCAAAGATGAATGGATCAGTTAAAGCAGCAAACAAAAACATCAAGAAGATAGTGGAGAAAACCATTGAAACATACAAATATTGGCACGAGAAATTACCTTTTACTCTGTTTGCTTACCGAACCTCGGTACAAACTTCGACTGGGGTAACCCCGTTCTCATTAGCATAAGGGATAGAGGTAGTACTGCCTATTGAGGTAGAGATTTCCTTACTCAGGGTCTTGTCAGAAGTTAAACTAGATTATGCAGAATGGGTCCAGACTCGATATGATCAGTTGAACTTAATAGAGGAAAAGAGGTTGAAAGTCATTCAGCATGGTCAACTCTACCAAAAACGAATGATCCGAGCACATAATAAAAAGCTGCGCCCAAGAGTATTCCACGAAGTAAATCTTGTACTAAAGAGAATTTAGCCAATTTAAAAAGATTTCAGAGGAAAATGGAGGCCAAATTGGGAAGGACCTTATGTCGTAAAAAAGGCTTTCTCCAGAAGAGCACTGATTCTGACTTAAATGGATGGGTTGAAACTGTCAAATCCTATTAATTCAGATGCAGTCAAAAAAAATTTTTCTTAGGGTGAAAACCCGAAAGGGCACCCTAAGTTGAAAAAAAAACGTTTAAGGTGAAAACCTGAAATGGCGCCTTAAATTCAATTAAAAAAAGGTGTGTCTAAGATGAAAACCCGCAAAGAGCATCTTGTAACCAAGGATGGATCCAAATTGAAAACCCGAAAGGGCAATTTGGATGAGGATTTAGGAAAGGTTTTGCGTCACGACAACCAAATCTTCTGCAGACTTAACGATTCAAGGAAATATGACACTTCGAACATTGTCACATTTTTAAAGTCCCCTTGACAAAGGTTGTACTAAAAAGTCATCTAACAGTGTATCAGTTCAAAAGCGCCCACATTATTGAGATCTATGGCATCTACTTATAATTATTTTTGACTTTTCAAAATGTTTGTCATATTCTTTGCTTTCCTTTTTCCTTATAAATAAATATGGTCATTTCTCTAAGTCAATTCCTTTTAATAATCTTGTGTTGAATTTAAACTTAATGATTTATTCACTTTTGAAAAGATAATTGTGTATTAATGTACAAATATTTTCTTGAAAGGTACAGATATTCGGAAGTCGACCATGGCTTATGCACTATACTTGGGATAACTGAAAGATATTGCCCAAACCAAGACTAGAAATAAAATTTTATACATCGGATTTAAACATAGTGAAGAATCAAATATCAAGATCAGAAATTCAAGATTTCATAATCAAGAGTCATCATGACTAATAACCAGAGATTGAAGATTTCCCTCCAAATCCTAAAATAATATATTTTACATATGCATTTTAGGCACACATAAGAACATTGCATCCATAACATCACATATATGCATAATTTTGCAGATTATTGTTAGAGTCAATTTCAACTTCACAGCGAATGATATTAAACTTGAGACAATGCAATTTACAATATTCAATTTCAATTTCCCAACGAAGGACATCCAATTCAAAGCTCAACTTCACAACGAATGAGCCATCCACGATTTCAACTTCACGAAGAAGATATCGTATGGATTGACCTAGTGTTACAACAAATGAGTCATCCATAATAATAGGGGGTTATCTCCCAACTTAGTACAACATAACTCAAGGCGAGAAGAGCTATATGTTAACAAGAACTTTCGAGTTCGATTCCATTCAGCTCGAGGGCATATCAACCACAAGGTGTACTTTTCGGTGGAATTTCAAATTGATGTCTTTAAGCCAAGAAGAATACTAAGGTTGACTACGATTTGGCAACAAGCCACCTTTCGATTTTGAGCTACGATTTCAACTTTAAAATGAAGGATGTCAGGTTCAAAGACATCTCAAGGGTCACCCATAATACGACTCAACAATAGGGAGCTTTCTTTTTTCTTCACGTCTCAACTTCACAACAGATGGTAGTTGATAAAGATTCAACGGCAACATGGATTTCAAACTCAGAAGTCGATAACTCCCATGAACATGCTTGTTTCCAAGCCCATATGATGAATGAAAATTTGTGTCTTTTTGTCTTTGCCCTGTTTTCGTTACATGATAATGAGCAAAGAGGGGCAGCTGTAGTCACTCATTTTCGTCTAGGGTTTTATTTAGTATATATATATATAAAAGATATAATATATAGTTTTAAAAAAAACATTTTGAAAACATATATATAATATATAGTTTTTAAAAATATTTTGAAAATATATATAATATATAGTTTTTGAAAACATTTTAAAAACATATATATAATATATAGTTTTTGAAAATATTTTTGAAAATATATATAACATATAGTTTTTGAAAATGTTTTGAATATATATATATATAGTTTTTGAAAACATTTTGAAAACATATATATAATATATAGTTTTTGAAAACATTTTGAAAACATATATATAATATATAGTTTTTGAAAACATTTTGAAAATATATATATAATATATAGTTTTTGATAACATTTTAAAAATATATATATAATATATAGTTTTTTTTAAACATTTTGAAAAATATCATATAGTTTTAAAAAAATATTTACATGTATATTATATGTTATAATATTATATTATTTATTATTTCATTTTTATTTACTTATTATCTTTCTTTTGTTTTGTTATTTGGTCCAAATAGGGAGTCCGAAAATAGGATCCAAGTCCAACAGTCCAAAAGGCCCAACCTGGCGGGCAAGCCTAATCCACAAACCGACCCGGCTAAGAACCCAAAAAACAAACCCGACCCAAGTTTGTCTGACTTAGTGAATTAGGGTTTCCAATTCAAGCAAAAACACCGTAATACCAGATCTAACGGTTCACATGGGCCAAATTGTTAGGGTTTCAATTTCACACGGAGAAACATCGGTCAGCCGATGACTCATGGAGAGTCCTCGTTCCAGCAGCAACAACAACACAAATCATTTCGCAAAAAACAACAAAACAAATCAATGTTTCAGTCGAAATAGAATTCTAAATCAACCCAAAAATAGTGGGTTCACAAAGCTATAAATTCATGTACATATAAAACAAAAAAGAAGTAAATTCGAAGCAAGAGAGCACTTGTAATATTCGAAAGAAAATCATAAATAAACGAGGTATTTTTTACCCTTCTCGGCCTGTTTACATGTGTCTGTGTTTGGAGTTCATACTAGTTTTATTTCGGATTTGAAAAAGAGAAGCCAAGGATCGAAAGGGGAAGATTTTTTCGAAAGATCTTTTTCAGATCTAGCCTTCCCCGAGGCTTGTTTGTGAAAACAAAATGGATTTTCTACGGTGACCGACGAGACGGTGGCCGGCCAGAATCTGGGTTGAACGATGAATGTTCTTCGTTCCATGAAGAACACGAAAAACAGTTGAGAGAATTTGAGATTTTTGGTTTTGATTCGTTTGAGGGGGAAAGAGAAAATGAAAAATTGTTTGTGAATTTGGGCTTTATAACCGACCTGAAACCTACCATTTTCACCCCAGGATCTGCGTGTTTTTGATCAGGTAAGGGCTAATTGCAGCCCTGGTCCCTGTATTATTTTTAAAATCCATTTTATCCTTTAAATTTATTTTAGTTCCGATTTTTCTTTTAAATTCACCACTTACTTTAATTTTTCTTTAAATTCGATTCTTTTTAAATTCAATTCACATTTTTCACTTAATCTTTTTTTAAGTTATTATATTTTATGAGTTTTTGATCCAATATTTTTTATTTATTTTTATTTTTATTATTATTTTTTTATTCATTTTATTTTTTATTTTAATTTAATTAATTTTCATCTTTGTTTGTAATTAATTTTGCAATTGACATTTTATTCTTATTGTAATTCAATTAACTTTTTCTTTATCTTCTTCATCATTTTTTGTTTTTAATATATACAATCCTTTCCTTTATTTGGCATTAAATTGTCTTATTTATTTTTTAACATTTTATTCTGTTAATTTTATGTCCATTTATTTTTCAGCATGTATGTACCTACGTATCTCTTTTCTTTCTTTATTTAAAGTATTAGAATTTTTTTGTTAATTATTCTTTTTGAATCACTCCATATTTTTTTTTTATAATCTAACCTCTTTATGATCCTTTTTAGGGATACTTTAAATCAATTAAAGGTAACTAATTTGGATCATTTTTTTTTACTTTTTAATTTAACTTGCAATTTTCTTAATTAAGACAACTGGAAATTAAATTAGTACCGAAAGGGTAGTACAAGGGTGCTAATCCATCCTTGAATGTAACCGACCCCCAAATCCGACATATTTCTAGTGAAACACAGATCAAGTAAGATGGTGTCCGATAAACCTAAATATTTTTTTTAATGATCGGTGGCGGCTCTAGCCCATTTATTCAAGTCGAAGCCCAATTCTGGGCCCAACCCGAAAGACGGATGCGACACACACAATCCATACACAAAAATTAGTGATTTGAAGTTAGTTTTAATGATAAGTTTTTGAATATATATATATATATATATATATATATATATATATATATATATATATATATATATATATATATATATATATATTAAAGTTTATTTCCAACATGAAACATTAAAAATATTAATATCTATCGTGATTTTTTCCTTCAAATATCGTATTGACAAATTAATAAAAACGTTTTTTTTAAAAATAAAACTTCAAAGTACATAATACAAACCTAGAAAGAATTTAGAGATTTAAATTTAGTTTTAAGGTAAAAATATTAAGTAATCTAAAAAAAATATAATTTAAACTAATATATATATATATATATTAAATCTACTGGGTTTGATCGAGTACCTGGTTATATAAAAATTTTGACCCAGACCTTACCCAACTACTCTAGAAAAATCATGGGTCGGGTACCTGGCCCGGTCGAGTAAACGTTTTTAGATAATTACTGGTTTTTTAATTCGGGTTGGCGAGTTAATAGGTTGGGTCAATCAGGTCAGGTGTTTTTGAACACCCTTACCTGCAGTGATAACATGAACATAAATAGACTGAGGGGCGGGTTGGGAGTAGTTGTGTTGAGTTAATCGATCGATGGAATCGACCAAGAGGGGGGTGAATTGGCAATTAAAAACTTGGTGGAAGCTTTTGAAGAAAATTAAAGTAATTGCACAGCGATTTAGAGTGGTTTGACTTTCTCAATCAAAGACTACGTCCAATACCTTAGCTATCCATACTAAGGATTTTCCACAAATTCACTCATTTGTCTTTCTTTTGAGGACAAAGAGTAACCTTACAAATCCCTCAAGAATTATACCCCAAATTCTTGAGAATACCCTCTCCCAAAGAGAAGAATACAAACTTTGCAAACTTACAAGAAAATCCACACAAGGCAAGATGTTTGTACAATTCTAGAACAAAGAAAGAACACTCAAGAATAATACAATTGAGCAAAATAAGTGTTCTTAAAAGAAAATATGAATATTGAATGAAATAGGCTTGAAATTGCTCAAACTTGAGGTTTGATGCTTTCTCTTTGATTCTCTCTTGATTTTTGTTTCTTATTGTTGATCAATGGCTTCTAAGCTTGTTTAAATACTCCAATTAATTTTGAACGTTGGGGATGATTAGTGGAGTCAATGGAACCGTTTAAGTGTGAAAAAATTAATAAAATCAGTTGGGAGCGTGTGTGCATCAATGCATAGTCAAGGTGTATCGATGCATCAAGTGTAAAATTCAAATATTTTGACCGTTGGAACACTTAGTGCATCGGTGCACTATGGGTGCATCAATGCATGAAATGCATTTGATGTTTCAAACAAACCTAAGTGCATCGATGCATGGTCTTTGCATCGATGCATAAAATCAATTCGATGTTTTAATAATACATGGAGTGCATCGATGCATGGTATGTGCATCGGTACACAAAATCTATTCGATGTTCAATTAAAATAAGGGTGCATCGATTCATTGATTTATGCATCGGTACACTTACCTGAAATTGATTTTAGGCTCGTTTGTTTTCGAAATACTTTGTGAAAATTGTTTCAAAAATATTTTAACTATGAAACACATCTTTACACTTTAGTAAGGATTGAAATTGAACTTTGAAAGGCTTGGAGTAATATTTTGATATTCGAATAATTATATCGAATATAATTGGAAAATCCTTTGTAAAATCTTAAAATTTATTTATCTTAATTTGTTATATCAAAACATCAAAATGGTTTCAACAATCTCCCCCTTTTTGATATAACAAAGCATTTGAATAATTTTAAGATTTTTAAGAAAAACATTTTTTTAAATCACATTTGAAAATTACTCCCCCTTACTATGATATATCTTTTCTCCCCCTTGTTGTTAAATCAAAAAGACTCGTGCTCGCACTTCAAGAGTGAGAGCATCCATACGTTCACACATCTCCCGTTGAAACTCAGTCAGTTGAGATTCCATGGAGGCAAACCTGAGATCAAATGACTCCATAAATGAACGAAAATATGGAGGCATTTGTTCCTCTTGTGCTGGTTCTAGAGCAGGCTCATCGTCTAGTACGTGATCATCAATATCTTGCATTAGCTGTTGAAGCTCGGGATCATCGTCAGCAGCCGGTGTCGGAGGAGATGGAGAAGAGCTAGGTGCATAAGGAACTCTTAAGAACTAGCTCCCGGAGTTTGCTTATTGGGTCGAAAAACCATTGACCAGTTCCTCGTCCTGTTTCCAGTCAGCTTTCTTTAAGGAAGTGAGATTGATTTGGTTTTGAAGAGGAATGAGATTGTCGAGAGAAACTCTAAGACCGAGTTTGATAAAAAAGATTACTAAGTACACCTATAAACTAAAGTTTCTACATGTTTGGATGGGACTACATTTATGGTATCTACTAGTTCACTAAAAATGATTTATGGCAAATTTATCTTTCCGTTATGCTGGATACAATGTATCCACCATAAATCTCTGACACGAAGAGTGGAGTACCTACCTCCGGATGGTCTAAACCACCAAGAGATCATCAAATGAAGAAATCGATCGTGATGAGACTATAAAGTACTAACACTAGAATTGGGAAGATAAGGATATTCCATAGTCTCTTTCTCATTATATAAACCATCTTCATCTAGCCCAAAGTGAGTAGTGATCATTTCAGAATCAATATAAATGTATTGTCCTAAAAGATAGGATCTAATTCTTATGGTACCACTACAAAGTGCATTTTGAACACAAACCGCATTAGAGTAGAAAATGCGAACTAACTGATGATAGACAATTGGTTTAAGGTGAAAAAGTTTATCAAACTTCCAAGACTTAAGAGTTGGTAGGTATTCAAAGTTGATATCTACCACAGCTTGAACAGAGGGAATACGTTTTTCCCAGATTTTGTATGTTCGGAATGAATCCATGTACCTATGGTAGAGTTCTTCTCTATGACGACCAGGCATATTAAAACAGGAGTTTAGAATGGTCATATTGGGATCATTTGGATTTGGAGGTTGAGGAGGAATAGGATTTGGAGGTCGGTTAGAACACTCGAATAAGACCTAGGTCGTTTTGGATTAGACATGGTTTAAGGAATAGAATGGGATAGGTATCCTGCAATTTGAAAAACATGTACGCAATATAATCAATCCCAAAACTCAATTGAGTCCACAATATTTCAAGGTTCTCTAAACCGAATCCTAATGGGCAAGATTTTGAAAAACTATTTGAAAATAATATCATAATACATATAGTTTTCATGAAAACAACACAATTAATCAAAAACATCAATAATTTTTGAAACTAATAATTAATTTTTTTATTTCAAAATTTAAGGAACATTTTTGAAAAATTGTTTGTTTTTTACTAAATTGATTGTAAAATATAGTTTAGAATCATAATATAATCAATGGTCGATATAATGTTCATCCTATAACTAATCTAAACTAGTTCTAAAATCAAAATTTGATAAAATAGGGGTTTTAGAAAAAAATACCTTGAAAAATCTCGAATTGAGAGGAATACGATGATGTTTTGCACGATTTAATGATGTTAGCAGGACTGGAGTTGAAATGGGAATGAATTTCGATCAAAAATGTTGGTTTTGGAGCAATTTTGAGAGTGAGGTGAGGGAGAGGAGCGGCGGTAGAGAGTTTAAGAGGTTAAGGGTTTGAGAAAATGAATAAAATTAGGCATTTAAACCCAAAACCCGACGGATGCATCGATGCATGACATTGTACATCGATGCACATTCAAGGAGTGCATCGGTGCATCTTCATGATGTATCGATGCACCTTCATAGTGTATCGATGCATTATGCACAAAAATGTCAAAAATCCATTTTAAACACTTAAAATGCTAAATAATTTAGCTCTAGTGGTATTAGCAACTCGTATATTGAAAATTAATCATGTTCAATCAAATAATTTTATCCTTAAACTACATTTGAACATATAATTAATTTTCACCAAAGATCATAAACTCCCCCCTAACTAATAGCAAAGAATGCAATCAAACAATATTATTATTATAAGCATTTTCAAATCTAATTTAAAAGTGCTAAAATTATTTTAAACACTAAGTGAAGATATGTCAGTTAAACCTAATTCCCTCCTAAGTGTCCAAAATCTTTCTTTGTCTAAAGGTTTTGTAAATATATCTGCTAATTGGTGCAAAGTATTAACAAATTCTAGAACTACATCTTCCTTAGTGACATGGTCTCTAATGAAGTGATGTCTAATTTCAATATGCTTAGTTCTAGAGTGTTGGATGGGATTTTTAGTGAGACAAATAGCACTAGTATTGTCACACTTGATAGGAATGGTACCTACTTCAATTCCATAATCAAAACGTTGTTGTTTCATCCATAAAACTTGTGTACAACAACTACCGGCTGAAATGTATTCCACTTCAGTGGTAGATAATGCAACACAATTTTGTTTCATTGAAAACCAAGAAATCAGCATATTTCCAAGGAATTAGCAAGTACCGGAAGTGCTTTTCCTATCTAATTTGCATCCTCCATAATCCGCATCATAGAAGGTATGCAAGATAAAGCTAGAGTCTCTAGGATACCAAAGTCCTAAACTAGGAGTGTTCTTAAGGTATCTAAAGATTCTCTTAACAACTAGTAAATGTGATTCCTTAGGGCATGATTGAAATCTAGCACATAAGCAAACACTAAACATAATGTCCAGTCTACTTGCGATTAGATAAAGCAAAGAGCCAATCATTGACCTATACAATTTAACATCCACACATTTACCTCCTTTATCTTTGTCAAGCTTTATTGATGAGCTCATTAGAGTGGCATGAGGCTTCCTGTTTTCCAGCCCAAACTTCTTGAGCATATCTTTGACATACTTAGCTTGATTGATGAAGATGCCATCTTTTCTTTGCTTGATTTGGAGTCCCAAAAAAAATGAGAGCTCTCCCATCATGCTCATCTCAAATTCACTTTGCATTAGCTTAGAAAATTCTTGGCAAAGAACATCATTAGTAGAACCAAATATTATATCATCAACATAAATTTGAACTACTGATAAATATTTACCTTTATTGTTTAAAAACAATGTAGTGTCAACCTTCCCTTTTGAAAAACATTTTTCAATTAAAAAATTTGACAATCTTTCATACCAAGCTCTAGGAGCTTGTTTTAAACCATAAAGAGCTTTTGTCAATTTAAAAACATGATCTGGAAATTTTTAATCTTCAAAACCAGGGAGGTTGTTCCACATACACTTCTTCTTTTATAAAACCATTTAAAAATGCACTTTTAACATCCATTTGATATAATTTGAATTCATTGAAACATGCAAATGCTAATAACATTCTAATTGCTTTCATCCTAGCTACGGGAGCATATGTTTCATCATAGTTTATGCCTTCTTCTTGAGTATACCCTTGAGCAACAAGTCTAGCCTTTTTTCTCACTATATTACCACTTTCATCAAGCTTATTCCTAAATACCCATCTAGTACCTACAATAGATTTATTACTAGGCCTTTCAACTAATGTCTATACTCTAATTCTCTAAAATTAATTTAACTCTTCTTCATAGCTATAATCCAATGTTCATCATTTAATGCTTCTTTAATATTCTTAGGCTCTATGCATTAGATAAATGCAACATAATTACAAATATTTCTAAGAGAAGATCGAGTTGTTACCCCTTTGGATGGATCACCTATTATTTCACCATCTTTGACATAGTTGTATTCCCTTGGGTAAGAGACTTCCCTTTCTTAAATGGTTGGATTCTTGAGAGGATCTTGACTTTCCTCATCTTTCGTTTCTTCCTTTGATTATGGTTCTCCAACATCATGTCCAACGTCATTTATGTTTATAATACCTACATCATCATTCACACAAGAATCCTTCCTAGGATGGGGATTATCATCGAAAACAACATGTATAGACTCTTCTATAACTAAAGTTGTTTTATTAAATACTCGATAAGCTTTAGAATTTAAGGAATAACCCAGAAAAATTCCTTCATCACTTTTAGCATCAAATTTGCCAAGATTGTCTTTACCGTTGTTTAAAACAAAACATTTACATCCAAAAAGATGAAAATAGCTAATGTTAGGCTTTTTATTTTTTAAAAATTCATATGGAGTTTTCTTCAAAATAGGTCTAATCATTACTCGATTAATAACATAACAAGCGGTATTTGTGGCTTCCGCTCAAAAATATTTTGGCAAATTGTTTTCACAAAGCATGGTTCTAGCCATTTCTTCTAAAGTTCGAATTTTTCCTCTCAACAACTCCATTTTGTTGAGGGGTTATAGGTGCTGAAAAATTATGGCTAATACCATTAGAATTATAACATTCAGTAAATCCAAGATTTTCAAATTCAGTTCCATGATCACTCCTAACAGTAGTTATAGAGTAACCTTTTTCGTTTTGGATTACTTTTGAAAACATGATGAATTTTTCTAATGCTTTATCTTTAGTACTTAAGAATAGAACCCAAGTATATCTAGAATAGTCATCTACCAATACAAATGCATATTGTTTTCCACCCAAGCTAGTAGTCCTAGATGGCCCAAAAAGATCTAAATGGATCAATTGTAATACTCTACTAGTGGATACGTCATTAATGGATTTAAAAGAAACTCGCTTTTGTTTTCCTTTAGCACAAGCATCACAAATTTTATCATTATCAAATTTCAGTTTAGGCATCCCTCTTACTAAGTCTCCTTGAATTAACCATTGTAAAACACTCATGCAATCATGTCCTAGTCTCTTATGCCATAACCAACTATCATGCTCATCCTTAGGTACTAGCCATAAATTAGTCATATCTATAGAATCTAAATGCACCATGTAAATATTTCCTATTCTATGACCAACAAGCATAATCCGATTAGATGCAATGTCAATGACTTTACAACCATTAATATCAAATATGACATTGAATCCCTTATCATACAATTGACTAATACTCAATAGATTATGCTTTAATCCATTCACATATAAAACATTCTTAATTTGTATAGAAGAGGTAATACCTATAGTGCATATACCTTCAATATGATCTTTTGAATTATCACCAAAAGTCACTTCTCCTCCATTTTTGGCGTTGAGCTCTATGAATCGGCTTTTGTCTACGGTCATGTGTCTTAAGCATCCACTATCAAGGTACCATGAGTTTGAATTTGTTTCCCGTTCCTTGTAACAATACTCCTTTTCCTACAAACATAGATTAATTTTTTATTTTTGGTACCCAAATTCTTTTGGGTCTATATTCATTAGTTTCCAAAATCCTAGTCCCCTTAGGTATCCATTTGTGTAGGATATTCTTATCTTTAGTAGTAATGAGTTCATTAGGAACTCATATACTTCTAACGATTTTTCCATTTAAGGTTCGTTGAGAACCTCTATGACTGTAGTTTCTAAAACTTTTTCTAACAAAGTTGGTTTTTGAATTTTCTCTTTTTTCAAAGAGTTTTGATCCAACTTTATCAAAATAAGCTTTAAGATCAGTAATTTTCTTTTGATGATCATCATTGACTCTTGAAAGTAGATTATGCAAATCAATATTTTTCTTTTCAAATTCATTTAATTTGATTTGCAATTCTTTGATCTTACTTTCAAGATCATTGTTGGTTTTGGACATAAGACTATTTTCACTTTTTAATTTTGAAATATCATTTTTGTATTTTGAAAATAAAGTCTTATAATCCGAAGCCAACCCATTATAATCCTCTAATAACTCATCATAAGATAATTCATCCAAATCGAATAAGTTAGAGGTTACCTTAGAATCTTCCCCGAATACCATCAAGCACAAGTTTGCTACTTCTTGTTCCTCTTCATCGGGAACCTTCTTCATCACTCCATGTAGCCACGTGAGCCTTGTGCTTATTCTTTGATTGACCCTTTCTCTTCAATTATGGGAAATCATATTTGAATGCCTCGGTTTCTTGCATTCATAGCAAATGATTGGGTTCTTCTCTTTTGGTTCATTCTTGGAGCCTTCATTTCATTTGAATTTTCTTCCTCGGTTTGGCCTTATTAATTTTCTGAACCGTTTGGCAAACAATTCCATTTCCTCTTCATTGTCATCTTCATCCAAATCACTCTCATCCTTTGTTGATTTGAGAGCAACTCCTACATTCTTCTTCTTCTCCGCCTCCCTTTTTGGCTCATCTCTTTCCTCGAGGTCTTCCTCTTCTTTAAGCATCAGTTTATGCGTGAGAACAGAGCCAATAACCTCATCGAGAGTTAAGGATTTTAAGTTCTTAGCCTCGATGATCGCCGTAGTCTTTGATTGCGAAGCTTTTGGAAGAGAGTAAACTAACTTCCTTACAAGCTTGTCATTTGGAATGATTTCTCCATATGATTTGAGACTATTGAAAATCATGGAGAATCTATCCGTCATAGCTTTAATATCTTCATCCGGTTTCATCCTGGAATTTTCATAGCTATGAGTTAGAAGACTAATTTTAGATTCTTTTACCTCATTTGTGCCTTCATGAGTGACTTGTAGTTTGTCCCATATCTCCTTGGTGGTTGTACAAGATGAAACTCTCTCGTATTCATCTGGTCTAAGAGCACAAAAAATAATATAGATGGCTTTGGAGTTGAGCTGAAACATTCTTGTATCTCCTTCATTCCACAATCTGGAGGCTGTTGACGGGCAATGAATCAAGACCGAAGTAAGAGTTTGAAGTGGAGGTCATTGATGACTTAATTATCGATGTAACTCTTCCCGGATCTACTCAAGAGGTGATTAAACCTTCAAATGAGTCAAGCTCTGATACCAATTATTGAGTTAATCAATCGATGGAATCGGCCAAGAGGGGGTGAATTGGTAATTAAAAATTTGGTGGAAGCTTTTGCAGAAAATTGAAAGTAATTGCACAGCGATTTAGAGTGGTTCGACTTTCTCAACCAAAGTCTACATCCACTACCTTAGCTATCCACACTAAGGATTTGCCACAAATTCACTTATTTGTCTTTCTTTTGATAACAAAGAGTAACCTTACAAATCCCTCAAGAATTATACCCCAAATTCTTGAGAACACTCTCTCCCAAAGAGAAGAATAAAAATTTTGCAAACTTACAAGAAAATCCTCATAAGGCAAGATTTTTGCACAATTCTAGAACAAAGAAAGAACACTCAAGAATAATACAATTGAGCACAATAAGTGTTCTTGAAATAAAAAATGAATATTGAATAAAATAGGCTTGAAATTGCTCAAACTTGAGGTTTGATGCTTTCTCTTTGATTCTCTCTTGATTCTTGTTTCTTGTTGTTTCTTATTGTTGATCAATGGCTTCTAAGCTTGTTTAAATACTCCTTCAATTGATTCTGAATGTTAGGGATGATTAGTGGAGTCAATGGAGCCGTTTAAGTGTGAAAACAATTAATAAAATCAGTTGGGAGCATGTATGCATCAATGCATAGTCAAGGTGTATCGATGCATCAAGTGTAAAATTCAAATATTTCGACCGTTGGAACACTTAGTGCATCAGTGCACTAAGGGTGCATCGATTCATGAAATGCATTCGATGTTTCAAACAAACCTAAGTGCATCGATGCATGGTCTTTGCATCAATGCATAAAATCAATTCGATGTTTTAATAATACATGGAGTGCATCAATGCATGGTATGTGCATCGGTACACAAAAGCTATTCGATGTTCCATTAAAACAAGGGTGCATCGATGCATTGATTTATGCATCGGTACACTTACCTGAAAAATTGATTTTATGCTCGTTTTTTGTTTGAAATACTTTGTGAAAATTGTTTCAAAAATATTTTAAGTATGAAACACAACTTTACACTTTAGTAAGGATTGAAATTGAACTTTGAAGACTTGGAGTATATTTTGATATTGAATAATTATATCGAATATACTTGGAAAATCCTTTATAAAATCTTAAAATTTATTTATCTTAATTTGCTATATCGAAACATCAAAATATTTTCAACAAGTTATCCCCTAAAATTTTTAAACTCTTCTATATTTTTAATTGTTCTATGTATTTTCTATTGATAATATTTCTTTACCTCCTAAAATTTTATAAGTTCATCTCTAAACATGAATTCCCCATAAATCACACAAAATAGACCATCAAGATTGAACAATGACAAAACAAGTGGTCCATAACCAATAAACAAAATGATCAAATTGAAGGTTATTGACATAAAACACCTCTATTAGATAGTTCAGACTTGGTAAAACTCTGTCGTGGATCAATTTCCTCACAAAAGCTTCAACTTTGGAAGCCCATACAAGCTTCCAAATATTGCCGTGGATTGGTTTCATGAGGTAACTTGAAGAGTCATCTGTTTCATCAGTGATATTAATCGTGTGTTAACTAACATTTTTTATATAAAGAGAGCTTTTGTGTCAAGATAAAACGTTAGGGACAAAATGCTAAGAAAAAAAGAAGAGAAGCCAAAATAATTATTTTAAATAAATATTAGGGGCTAATTATGAAATTATGCAAAAGAAAAAGTTTGGAAAATATACAATTACAAGGGAATTCAATGGATATAACAAAATATTATATTTCTATAGTGTTAATACATATTTTATCTTCTAAATTTTGTATTAGATATTTAGTTTGTACCTAAATATTTAATTCTTCTCTTACATTAAAATTGAATTTATTAAAATTTAATTAATTTGTTATTTTTAATCGATATATATATATATATATCAAATGCATTTAAAATTGAATTGTGATACATCAAGTGGTTTCAGTAATTAAAGGAAATATTATTTTTCCTAGAGATTCAGGGTTCGAGCAACTACGTCGTAGAGTTTGTACAAAATGATTAACAAAGATTATGAACAAATTCTATCTTGTAATGACCCTATTATTTCAACACTTACATTTTTTATTCCTATTTAATACTTAAACTTCTTTATGATCTATTTGTTACTTAAACTCAATGATCATGACACGCGTTAATTTAAAATTTTAATTATATTTATTTATAAGTCATATTTAATTAATCAATTGATATCATATATTTTTTAAATTGAAGTAATTTTTGAAGGAAGAAACACATCTCATCAATTAATTAGTTGGAGGTTACATTTTAATGAAATTAAAATTTTAAATTAATGTATATGAAGATTCTAAATTCATGTACGGAGTAGGTTAAGAAAAGTTTAAATGTAAAATTGATTTAAAAAAAATTATATTACTAGTCGTCTAGTGTTAGGGGTTTACATAAAAATACTTATTACTAATGTCAAGTCTAAGGTCATGATTATTAGTTGTAGATATGTTGAATGTATATGATTAATTAATAATTAATTTAACTTTTATAGATCACGTAAATATGCTAAAAGTCATGTCAAGGAAAAGTAATTAACAGAAATATAAAATCCTGAAAACTACAATCGACATAATAATCTCTAGAAAATATCTTATGTTGGAGGTTATTAATCATCATAAATATGAAATATGTATAACAAAAACTCATCTAATGATTTTATAATCATAAAAGGAAAAAAAAAAGAACAAAAGGAAAAAAATTAAATTCTCTCAATAAAATAAAGGAAAACAAGGAAGACGAAAAGTTTATGAAATAGGTTTTTTTTCACTATTATTTTTAATTTGTAGTAACCATTTTTATCATTTGGGTAAAATACATCATTTTTTATTGAACTATACTCTCTCTTCTATTTTACTCACCATACTTTTAATTTTTCTAATTTACTCACTGAACTTTTGAATTGATCTTGTTTTGATCATTGTGAATTATTTTTTACTATGCATGTATGACGTGGCCTCTTTTATTATTATTTAAAATAAAATAAAATATATATATAAAATAAAAATAGAAGGTGGTTGGACGCCACCGTCGACCGTCGTAAATGGTGGTCGTTTAGTCTTAAATTTCATAGGTTGGATCGTCTCGACCCCCTGAGTCTAAATATGGTGATTGTTTCACCGAAAAATATCCCAAAACCCATGAATCCCAAAACCAATTCGTTGACTTTAGAGCAAGTTCTGACAAAATGGAGGACGATTCAGACTCAGTGTGTCGAGATGAAGCGACCAATGAAATTTGGGACTGAACGGCAACCGTCTACGGTAATCGAGGTGGTCGACGGTGACGTCCGACCACCTTTTATTTTTATTTTATATTTTCAATTATTTTATATTAAATAATAATAAAAATGCCACATCATACATAAATAATAATAAAATAATTCAGAATGATCAAAACATGAGTAATTCAAAAGTTCAGTGAGTAAATTAGAAAAATTGAAAGTACAGTGAGTAAAATAGAATAGAGTATAATTCAATGAGGTATGATGTATTTTACCCTTATAATTTTTGATTTTGGGCGAGAGAGAGAGAGAGCGCGTGCACACACACATATATATATAATGATATTTATTATTACATTAAAAGTTTTTTTTGGGTAAAAAGAGGGGATGCTACCAAAGGTTTCATTAAAAATCCCCCTAAACCTAGTCAGAGGAAAAAATACATTTGATAGCATTACAAAGATGAGGACGATAATACCTCTCTAATGAAAACAAACATGCCAAAATAGAACGACAACAAGAACAAAATAAGACTAAAACAAAGCTTAAAGAGTTGAGCTAAACCCCATGAACCACAAGGATTCAACTAGTAATTTCTCCATTCGTATCATCCAACAACAGCAGCTCGTGAACTCCTTGAGGAGGCTAAACGATATCCAAATTGTTTAACCACACAAGTTTGGCAAGATGATCTACGACGGTATTTCCCGAGCGCCTAATGTGTCAGCTCCCATTGTTCCTTCCTTAGCTCTCGGATAAACAACATAATTGTTGGACCTCCCCACCCTTTAGCAAATGAATGGCCCTCAAACTATCAGTTTCAACCATAACACGACGAAAACCCATGTACCTTACGATACACATCCCTGTTGAAAGTCCAAGTTAAATTTGGCTTTGGCAACCGGTAGGTGGTTCAAACTTGGCTGTAAATTTTGTTAAAAAGTGGAATAGGAAAATTGCTTATTTAGTCCTTATACTTTAGGATATTTACAAGATTAGTCCTTAAGCTTCAACTATAAATATCCTAACCCATTTAGCTTCAAAATCATCCCAAATTATTCTATCTTTCTCTCAATACTAGAGAATTTAGAGAGTTTTCTTGAGAGTTATTTTCTCCTTTTTATCAAGAGAGAATTGTCATTGTTTTCTCCTTGTTAGATCGAAAGAAGTTGTAATTCCCAGTTTCTCATAGTGAAATTCTTCTATCTTTGCCCGTGGGTTTTTCCTATATTATTCAGGGGTTTTTCACGTAAAATTTGTTTCTTCTTTATCTTCATTTTTATTTTTTCAAATTATTAGTTGCGATTTTGCTCTATCCGATAGCCATATTACGCAACAATTGGTATCAAGAGCCAGATTTGAGTTTGTAATATCTACTTATTATCTTTGTGATTGCCACCAAAAGGTGGATCCTCTAACATTAGAAAGTAAGAAGGTATTACCCATTCTTTGAAGGTTCCAGAGAACTATTCACGATAGTGAAATAGTGGGAGCTATCCGTAATAGAAGCTATGGCAACGAAATTTGATATTGAAAAATTCAATGGGAGAAATTTCTCATTGTAGAAATTGAAGATGAAGGTCATCCTGAGGAAAGACGATTGTCTAGCAGCTATCAGTGAAAGGCCGGTAGATTTCACAGATGACTACAAATGGATCGAAATGGATGAGAATGTTATGGAAAACTTTCATCTAGCATTAGTTGATGAAGTATTGTTAAGCATCGAATAGAAGAATACATCTAAGGAGATATGTGATCATCTCACCAAACTGTACGAGGCCACATCGTTGCACAATAAAATTTTCCTTAAGAGGAAATTGTACACTCTCCGAATGCCATAATCTACTTCAGTGACAGAGCACTTAAACACGCTGAACACTTTATTTTCTCAGCTTACATTCTTAAGATGTACAATAGGAGAACAAGAACGTGTTGAAATTCTACTTCAAAGTCTACTTGATTCGTATGATCAACTCATCATCAGCTTGACAAACAGTAATGTCACCAGTCTAGTCTTAAATGACGTTGCAGTTGTATTCTACAAGAAGAAAATCGATGCAAGAGCAAGGAAGACAGACAAGTAAATCTGTAACAAGAAGAAGCATTGACAACGATAAGAGGGAGATCAACATAATGTGACCAAAGCAACAGTTACAAACATGGTAGATCAAAGTCGAGAAGCAAAAAGAATTTAAAGTGCTACAACTATGGAAAGAAAGGTCACTTGAAAAAGGATTGCTGGAGTCTAATTAAAAACTCCAATCCACAAGGCAATATCACAAACACTTCAGATGATGGAGATGCTCTATGTTGTGAAGTGTCAACCACCATGGAATGTGGAAAAAGATTTACAGATATATGGCTCATTGATTTGGGAGCAACATATCGCATAGCCTCAAGAAGAGAATGATTCCATCATTATGAACTAGTCTCAAGAGGATCTGTGTATAGTTGTAATGATCATGCCTTAGAGATCATTGGCATGAACCATCAAATTGAAGATGTATGATGGAATAATTAAAGTTGTTTGAGATGTGTGGCATGTGAAAGGCCTGAAGAAAAATTTATTATCCTACGGATTGTTAGATAATAATACAAGCAATATTGAAAAATGGAAAGGAATCATGAAGGTGTTCCGTGGAGAGCTTGTGGTGATGAAAGGCGAAAAGATAGCAGCAAACTTGTACATGCTGAAGAGATGGACTTTGCTAGAAGCAGAAGCCTCTGTTGTCTCATGTAGTTCGATTCTGCAATGCTATGACATCAGAAACTTGGACACATGTCAGAACAAGGAATGAAATTCCTTGTGGAGAAAAAGCTACTTCCAGGCTTAACAAATGTATCACTTACTTTGTGTGAGCATTGTATAACAAGTAAACGACACCGGTTAAAATTCAACACGTCAAATTCTATATGCAAAAGTGTTCTAGAATTGGTTCATTCTAACATATGGCAACCACCAGTTACATCTTTATGCGGAGCAAAATACTTTGTCTCATTTATTGATGATTACTCTATGACATGTTGGGTGTACCCTATTAAGAAGAAGTCAGATGTGTTTTTAACTTTCAAAAACTTCAAAGTGCGGGTGGAACTTGATTCTGGAAATAAGATCAAGTGTTTCAGAATAGACAATGGAGAAGAATACACAAGTGAAGAATTTGATGACTTTAGCAGGAAATAAGGCACCAAAAGACAGTTCACAGTGGCGAACACTCCTCAACAAAATGGAGTGGCAGAGCGGATGAACAGAACCTTATTAGAAAGAACAAGAGCAATGTTGAGGGTTGCAGACCTAGAAAAATCATTTTGTGCAGAAGCAGTCAATACCGCATGTTATTTGGTGAATCGAGCTCCACCAACTGCAATAGAGTTGAAGACACCAATAGAAATGTGGACTGGTAAACCAGTTGATTATTCAAATCTCCATGTATTTCGAAGTATTGTGTACGTGATTTACAACTCCCAAGAAATTTCAAAGTTGGATCCAAAATCCAGGAAATGCAAATTCTTGGCGTATGCTGATGGTGTAAAGGGGTATCGCTTGTGGGATCCTACTACCCACAAAGTGATCATCAGTAGGAATTTTATCTTTATAGAAGATAAACTACAAAGAAAAGAATAAGATTATAGCGCTGAAAAGTCAGAGACTACACAGATACATGTGAAAAAAGAGGTTGAACAAGGATATTCTTCTGAAGCAGAACCAGCACATGATGAACAAGAACCAGAGAGTTTTGAAGCTCCAACAACTCGTCAATCAGATCGTGCGAGAAGACGTCCCAATATGCACTCAGATTATGTTATAGAAGAAATATTGCATACTGCCTTTTAACAGAGGACGGTGAGCCATCAACATACAAGGAGGTAATAAACAGCTCAGATGTTTCATTGTGGATGATGGCGATGCAAGAAGAAATTGAAGCCCTTCATAAAAATAATACATGGGACCTTGTGCCACTACCACAAGGAAGGAAGCCAATTGGTAACAAATGGGTCTTCAAAATCAAGTGAAATGGTAACGATCAAGTTGAGAAGTATCATGCAAGACTGGTGGTCAAAGGATATGCTCAAAAAGAAGGTATTGGTTTCAATGAAATATTTTCTCCTATAGTTCGACTAATAACAGTTCGAGTAGTCTTGGCAATGTGTGCTACATTGAACTTACATCTAGAGCAGCTAGATGTTAACACAACTTTTCTTCATGGAAATCTTGAAGAAGAGATTTATATGCTCCAGCCTGAAGGTTTTGAAGAAAAAGAAAAGAAGAAATTGGTTTGCAGGTTGAACAAATCTTTGTACGGTCTAAAGCAGGCGCCAAGGTGTTTGTATAAGAGATTTGATTCCTTCATTATGTGTCTTGGGTGCAACAGACTTAATGCAGACCCTTGTGCTTATTTCAAGAGGTTTGGTGATAATTATTTTGTTATATTACTGTTGTATGTGGATGACATGTTGATTACAGGACCCAACAAAGATCATATTGAAGAATTGAAGGCACAACTGGCTAGTAAAATTGAAATGAAGGACTTGGGATCAGCAAACAAGATTCTAGGGATACAAATTCACCGAGACAGAAGTAATAGGAAGATTTGGCTTTCACAAAAGAATTACTTGAAGAATATCTTGTCACGATTCAACATGCAAGATTGTAAGCCAATTTCTACCCCTTTTCCTATTAACTTCAAATTATCCTCCAGTATGAGTCCTAGCAGTGAAAAGAGATTATGGAGATGTCTCGAGTACCGTATGCATCGACAGTGAGAAGTTTATGTTCACTATTATATGCACAAGACCAGACATTGCACAAGCAGTGGAAGTGGTTAATCGGTACATGGCGAATTCAGGCAAAGAGCATTGGAATACAGCAAAGAGGTACAAGGTATAAAGAATGGTGTGAAGATATGATTGTTCCAATCAAATCTTCAAGTGGGAGATTGTTGAAAGTCCAAGTCAAATTTGGCTTTGGTAGCCGATAAGTGGTTCAAAGTTGGCTACAAATTTTGTTGAAAAGTGGAATGGGAAAATTGTTCATTTAGTCCTTTACTTTAGGGTATTTACAAGATTAGTCTTTAAGTTTCAACTATAAATACCCTAACCCATTTAGCTTCAAAACCATCCCAAATCATTCTAGCTTTCTCCCAACACTAGATAATTTAGAGAGTTTTCTTGAGAGTTATTTTATCCTTTTTATCAATAGGGAACTGTCATTATTTTCTCCTTGTTAGATCGAGAGAAGTTGTAATTCCTATTTTCTCATAGTGAAATTCTTCTATTTTTGCCTGTGGTTTTTACCCTATATTATTTAGTGGTTTTCCACGTAAAATTTGGGTCTCCTTTATCTTCATTTTTATTTTCTCAAATTATCAGTTGCGATTTTGCTCTATTCGATAGCCGTATTCCGCAACAATCCCAACATATATACCCCATAACTCTACTTCAATAACAGAGCACACTCCAATAAATTTGGAGAAGCCCATGTGTTTTAATTCTCTACTTTTTAATTCCCTCTATCTTTGCTTTTCTTCCCTTTTCTTTTCTCCTCTCAGTATGCATGTGTTTGCCCCTCTGCCTGTCGTCTCTTTCTCTCCTTGGTAATTACGGGTGAATAAAATTCGACTCGATGCAAAATATTGATTTTTTTAACTCAACTCGACTTCAAAAAAAATGGACTTGAATTGACTTCGAGTTGTAATTTCACAAACTCAACTTGACTCAAAAAAATTCAATTTCAAATCAATTTATAAAATACAACTCGAATAACTCAAACTTTTTAATAATTAGTGGATTGATTTTCAAGTTTGAGTCGAGTCCCTCAACTTTGTATGGTATATGTATATTACATTAAAGAATATGAAGAAAAATATACTTATTGTATAAGGTTATAAAAGACTATTTAAATTGGAATCAAATAATATCATAATATTATAAATATTTATAATTAAATTTAAACAGAAACTTGAAAACTCAATTCAACTCAATTCGAATTTTATAAACTCGAATAACACGATTTTTTTTAAATGAATGCTCTCCCCTATTTGCAATAATTTCCCCTTTTCTATTATTTATTTATTTGATTTTTGTAATCAACTTGGAAACAAAAGTCCAAAAATGAGGTAAAATAATTAAAAATAATAATAAAATGAAAACAAAAACGAAAACATGAAGGAATAGACGTAGCCCCTATCCAAAGAGAGATGAGAGAATAACATAAAAGAGAGATAGTGTCATTATTAATTTTTTTTATAAATTTATTATTGTAATTTAATTTTTTTTTAAATAATTAAAGAGGGTTAAATCATATTTGTAGAATTTAAGGTTTTATAAAGGGAATGTCTCAGGAAAGGCGGGTTAATATACGGCTAATATACAACATTACCGGATATATTAAAATGTATTTAATAAATTCGGTTTAGCGGTACCTATTATGTTGACACCTAATAATGTTTTAGGTAGAAAATATGAAAAACTATTAAAAAATTTGGTAACCGGTAAACTTTAGTTATCGGTAAGTATCTATCCTTTTTATAAAAGTGTCCATACTTTTAACATATCAAGTAAATTTTACCGGTTTTGTCATAATGAATCTGGTTTTGTCATATTTTTACCTGTTATATTAAATTATCTCCTTTTTATAAAAGTGTCCATACTTATTTCACTGTGAAAATATATTTATTATTATCTTTAGTTAATATTGTTAAATTTAAAATCTAAATAATATTTTATAAAATATCAAAACAATCAATAATTTTTTGTGTAAATGAAATTATTAATTAATATTGTAGGTGGAAAACATGAACACTATTAAAAAAATTGAAACATAAATTACATAACTTTCAAAAAGTATATATCATTTTTATAAAAGTGTCCATACTTATTTCACTGTTGAAAACATATTATTATTATATTTGGTTATATTGTTAAATTTAAATTCTAAATAATATTTTATAAAATATCAAAACAATCAAATAATATTTTGTGTAAATTAAATTATTAAATTAATATTGTAGGTGAAAACATGAACACTATTAAATAATTGAAACATAAATTACATAACTTTCAAAGAAGTATATCATTTTTATAAAAGTGTCCATACTTATAAAAGTAGGTCTAAGTCATGAAGAAATATTAAAAAATTGTGCTACCGGTTCGTGTCGATCCAAATTAAAAATGTGTCGATCCAAAACGATATAACAGGTAAAACTATGACAAAACCGGTATAGAAATGATAAAACCGGTCAAGCGCTATCGGATACATTTAAAGTGTCGGTACTTTAATATAAGGATCGACACTTCGTGAATTTAAAAGAGAAGCAGTTTTAAATCCTATAAAGTGTCGATACTTTTAAAAAATGTATCGATCCAAAACGATATACCAGGTAAAAATATGATAAAACCGGTAACAAAATGATAAAACCGGTAAAACGTTACCGGATATATTAAAAGTGTCGATACTTTATATAAGGATCGACACTTTGTGAATTTAAAAGAGAAGCAGTTATAGCGCCTATAATGTGTCGATACTTTAAAAAAATATATCGATCCACAACGATATAACAGGTAAAAATATGATAAAACCGGTATCAAAATGATAAAACCGGTAAAATGATACCGGATATATTGAAAGTGTCGATACTTTCGTAAGTACGTGTAATAAATTATCGACACTTTCAAAGAAATAGGTAATTATCATTTCGAAAGTATCGACACCTGACATAAAAGTATCGACACTTTTGTATTTGTATCGATTAAATATAATAACATATCCGATGAAAATATAAAGGCCATAGCTAATATCCTCTGAAAAAAGATAGAACGGACGAGTTTTTTGAAATCGAAGCGTAATTGTGCTGCATTTCAAAGGCGTTTCTAAAGCGAAGTTGTGTTTGTTTGTTGTTGCAGTCGAATCGAAAAGTATGTTATCGAAACCCTAATTTTTATTATTTCAGTAATCGCGATAGGGTTTTTTATGTGTTGTTTGGGGTTTTGGAGTAAGGAAGCATTTGGGACCGATTGCAGGTAGAAATAGATATTCAAGGAAAATATAAATGTCGATACTTTTATTAAATATTATAGTAGAAAATGATATTATAGGTTGTATAAATGTGCCGACACATTTTGGTGTGGCCATTCAAATTCTTTTGAAGAAAACCGTTTTACCACAAGAGTAGTTATCTATATTTGTATATTGAATAAAGTGTATGTAACAAAATAATTTGATTTGCGTAAACTGATATATGAAGGAAAAATGGAGTCAATGGGTTGGAAAATTGTTGGTGGAGCAGATGACTTTGAAATTGAGGCCGAGACTCGAAAGCAACCAAAGGGTGGATATATGTACTTCTAGTAAGTATCAATGTCCTTTTGTTATTATTGTTGAAATGGTAATTGGATTAAAGTATCGATAAACTTTAAATTGATTACAAAATTTAAATGTTAACAGTATGGCCGAATGCAAAAGGATGAAGGGAGATGGCACACAGAGCGGTTCGGTATGTAAAATGAAATTGACATTGAGTAGTATTAGTATTTTATAAAATATCAAAACAATCAAATAATTTTTTGTGTAAATGAAATTATTAAATTAATATTGTAGGTGGAAAATATGAAACACTGTTAAAAAAATTGAAACATAAATTACATAACTTTTAAAAAAAGTATCGATCCTTTTTATAAAAAGTATGGACACTTTCAATATAATAGGTAAACATATGATGTAATAGGTAGCGCTTATATAATGTAATAGGTATCGTTTATATAATGTAATAGGTAGTGGTTATATTGTAAAGTGTCTATCCTTTTTATAAAAGTGTCCATACTTTTTTCACTGTGGAAAACATTAATTTAAGGTTATCTTTTGAGTGAGTTTTAAGATATTAATTTAGTAATTATAGGCGTCTAATGATTTATTTTTTACGTTACGATATATATTATTATTAAATTAAAAATTCTAAATAATATTTTATAAAATATCAAATAATCAAATAATTTTTTGTGCAAATGAAATTATTAAATTAATATTGTAGGTGGAAAACATGAAACACTATTAAAAAAAATTGAAACATAAATTACATAACTTTAAAAGAAGTATCGATCCTTTTATAAAAAGTATGGACACTTTCAATAATATAATGTAATAGGTAAATTTGTAATACTATCGGTATAAATATACCGGATTACTTATAAAATAGGTAAATATAAGCGCTACCTATTACATTATATAAGCGCTACCTAGTATGTTATTGTACTTTATAATATTTCCGGTTAAATAATATAACATAACCGGTATAAATTTTAACCGGTCAATTGTTTAACTGGTCACGCCGTATATTAACCGTTTTTTAGGCGCCGCACCACAGAACTACCCTTTTATAAAACAAACTATCATATTTATGTTTAGGAGATGATAAAAAGTGAATTAAAAATTTTGAAATCTAATAATTATCGAGGAAGACGATCAATAGTGGTCTGTGGTGAACAATGATGATGGTGGGTGACAATCGATGACCGAAGACTTTGGTCAAAATCACATGTGAAATTAATATTTTATCTAAAATTTAAGAGTTAAATTGATATTTTATTTGTAATTTTAAAGTTAAAATAGTATTTTATCTTAAATTTAAGGATCAAATTAAAAATGATTTATTTTATTAATATGTCACGTCATCAAACTAATGACATTTAACGTCTCAATGACTAGAACATGATAAATCAATAACATTAATCAAAACTTTACATTTTTAAATTCAAGGACTAAAACTGAACGACTTTGAAAAAAGCGACTATTTTTGTAGTTTACCTGGTTTTGTGTTATCATCACTGCCCTCCCTCTTCCCTCGCCGCTTCCATTGCAACCATCACCGCACCACTACCTCTTCTTAAGCGTCACTCAATCTATTTGAGCGCTGCCTCCAGGTAACCCCGACGATATAAAGTTCTAATTTCATCTATCATCATAAACCCTAAACCCTCCCTCCCTCTCCATCTAGCTTCTGTTGAGTCAATAAACTTCAGCATTTTACTTCTAACCTAACAAAATCAGCTTCATTTCCCCACTTCACCTTATTTTATTTTCACAGTTGAAAAATGGGTTCCCTCCTTAAAGCCTCTTCCAACGTATTTCGGTTCGAGAAGGTGCTATTCTTGTCGGGGAGCACGACAAGACAAGGTCTTGTTCCTAAGAGAGTCACTTTCCGTTTGGCTCCTGTCGCATCATCGTTGTCGGCGTCAACCGGAACCTTTCAACATGACCCGAAATCTAATTCACCCGACACCGCCATCTCAATCATGGTACCCGTTTCTTTTCTCTGTTAAAAGAAAATAAAAAAAAAGTTAAACTTTTGAGCTTGAGTTGTATTTATTTCTATGTAGCCAAAGTGTTTGATCGTAAATGAGTAAGCTTTAATTGGATCAATGCCAAAGGAAGCGTTTTTTGACAATTTGTATATCGATTTTGAGGATCTAAGCATCACAACCATATGAATTCAAAAGATAGATAGCAACTTTGGGGTGAACATGTTTAGAATATCTACTTTGCCTAACCACTTTTATACGAGCATTTGCTATGGGGAAGGAACGGGGATCACATAAGGTTATTACAGCTTTTTCTGGTTATTCTGTTAGCTATTCTTTGGATTCCGATTATACGGAGGAAGAAAAGTTGTCTCCCTAAGAGTAGGACGTGTCGTGAACAAACGTACCTGGATATTAAAATAATTGGTGGTGTGTATGAGTGTTGAATTCTAAGTATGTGTTATGGTTTGAGCCCACATGTGTTATCAACATTTTCATTTCTTGTTTCTATGTTTTGCTTTCTCAGCTTGGATGCTCTTCTGAATTTTACCTTGTTACTCATGCTAAATGGTTACGAACTTCCTTTAAATGAGAAGATAGGGTATCAGATCAACATTGTTTTACATTCACCCCATTCCTTTGTTGTTCTTTTGTCTGCTGCAGGTTAATGGTTGTACCGGCAAAATGGGAAAGTCTATTATCAAAGCAGCAGATTCTGCTGGCCTTCACATTGTGCCTGTATCTTTTGGTGCAGAGGAGTCTGGACAGACTGCTGAACTTTGCGGGAAAGAGATTCTCGTGCATGGTCCTTCTGAAAGAGAAAGCATCCTTTCTTCTGTCTTTCAGGAGTATCCAGACCTGATCGTGGTGGACTACACCGTGCCTGCCACAGTTAATGGTAACCTATTCTGGAACATGCATCCAAAAATATATCATATTCCATATTGAATAATGTCACTATATACTCTGAATTTAAGTGCGAAAGATTTTGGTAGCTTGTGGAATAATGTCTCTGTAAAGTCTGCAGCCACATTGTGGTGATATTCCATATGCGAGTCCAATATTATGATTTCATCTCGATACACACTTTTTTTTAACTGTTTTGGGGATTGGGTTGTTTGATAAACATAGATAATGCTGAGCTATATTGCAAAGTTGGAGTACCTTTTGTTATGGGAACCACTGGTGGTGACAGGGATCGACTCTATAAGACTGTTGAAGAGTCGAAGGTTTATGCTGTGATATCGCCACAAATGGGGAAACAGGTCATTTAACCCTTAGTTAAAAAATACAGCTTTTAACGGGTGGAAATTTAGATTTATTTATGTTGCTTAAGACTGCTGTTTCTGATAGGTCGTTGCATTTCTTGCGGCCATGGAGATCATGGCTGAGCAATTTCATGGAGCCTTTTCTGGATATTCGCTGCAGGTACTTTTTAAAAAAAGGTTACTTGTTCTCCAAGTTATTGAAAGAACAATATTTTAAACAAGGTTGATTAGTTATAATCAATCAATAGTATAATAACTTGTAAACAATTGAGGCTGCAAAATTCTGTTTTTAAGCAACATCAAAAAGATAGTTTGGTACATTTTGAAGAAATAGCACTACTTGGACCAGCAAAGGAAACATATCTGTTAACTTTGAAGCTTACATTTGCTTAATTTATCCATTAGTGTTTGTTTGTAGCAAGTTCTTTGGACTTGTGTTTAATGTTGAATATGTTCATCTTCTGATCTTCGAGTAAAATTTCTTTGGAATGCTGTCCTTTTTCTTAAATACTATTTATAATAAGTTTCCTTGATCAACACCTTTCCTATTTTGTCTTGTTGGCTCCATATTTGATTATCTTCGTCGATCATGGTTAGGTGATGGAGTCCCATCAAGCAAGCAAATTGGACACCTCTGGGACTGCTAAGGCTGTTATTTCTTGCTTTCGGAAATTGGGGGTGTCATTTGACATGGATCAGGTGTGTGGTTCTCACATATTCGTAATTGTAACTGAAAAGAGAAATAGATTTCTTTTTTCTTATTGTTTAAGGGCCGGGGATGTGAGATAGGACAAAGGTTGGGAGATATTGACCTTTGGAAGGACATATAATGATTAATCCACCGACTTCAACCCAATGGTTTTATGATCATTATAAATCCCTTTTATTATATGGTTCTTTCAATTTTTTAGACTTCTTAATGTTGTTTACCTTTTCCTTTTTAGATACAAATGATCCGGGATCCCAAGCAGCAGATTGAAACGGTTGGAGTTCCAGAAGAACATTTGTTGGGTCACGCATTTCATTTGTATCACCTGACATCACCTGATCAAACGTAATGACTTAACATTTTCAACTGTACCGTTCATCCTAGTCAACTTGTAAACATCAAGTGATTATCTTTGATCTCAAATTGCAAATTCTTCTGCAGAGTGTCATTTGAGTTTCAGCATAATGTTTGCGGAAGATCGATATATGCCGAGGGGACTGTTGATGCTGTTCTTTTTCTTGCTAAGAAGGTACGGATATTTATATTTCCCTTGCCGGTTTGAATCTATTCTAGTGCTTTACCGAATATTTTTACTGCTAGTGCCGCATGCTCAGCCAGTAGAAGGTTAGATTTCAAACTTTTGTTGTAATCAACTGTCTTCAACTCTGAACATAAGGGAAACACTGGAAAAAGAAACCTTAATCTAAAGTAAAAATACAGTAAGCTACCTAAAATGTTATTGAAAGACACGTAAATTATTTCAACATTGTAATATTCTTTGATGACATTTTATGTATCTTTTGGTAACATTATAGGTGGTTTACCCTTTCTTACCTTAAGGTTCTTCACACTAGAACTACCCTGAACTTGAGCATGCAATTTGGTTAAGGTAATAATATCCGGATTATACTGAAAATACTGCTTAAGGGTAAGTAGAGTACCCTTTAGGGTTCTTAACTGATTACAAATGTGTTGACAAATGTGTATCAGTATTTGATTACCAGATGTTGTATGATTGCAGGTTAAATCGAAGGAAGAGAAGCGAATATATAATATGATTGACGTTTTGCGGGAAGGTAACATGTGATAGAAGTGTTGTTATGCATGTCGTTTTGAGTGTATTAGTACCTTGCTAAAGATATCTTGGATTATGAGACGTAGGGCAATTTTGCATTCAATGGTACTGGCAAAATCTTTGTTCTTTGCAGTTAGTGTAAG
The DNA here is from genome assembly GCF_006381635.1 of Hibiscus syriacus. Lineage (NCBI taxonomy): Eukaryota > Viridiplantae > Streptophyta > Magnoliopsida > Malvales > Malvaceae > Hibiscus > Hibiscus syriacus. Next base: position 2,029,028 of record NW_024062778.1, read on the forward strand.
AATTCCAATATATATATGATGCTGTTGATGTTGAACATTGCGTAGGAATAGTTAATGTAGGCCTAAGTAATGCCCCCATAAAACAGGCTCTTAATAATACAAGAAATGATTTCTTGCAAAATTCTGCCTGAAAGTTGATTTTCTTGGAATCCATTATGAGTGACTTTTCTAGTCTGGTTTCTTCCATTTATAATGTTGGGATTCGAATTATCTCATCTTGCTAAATCACCTGATGATAATTTTAACCATTTTTAAAATATCATTATATTAAAATTTGGAATTAAGTAATTTAAATTCAAATTTAATCCTGCTTAATAGGATCTTCTAGTCACCCAAATAAATATTTTTCAAAGCTGCTTTGATAGGAAGCAAAGAAAATAGTGTTTTATTTTCTGTTGTTTAGTAAGAGTAATTGATGGAAGAGAATTATTAATTTATTGTATTTGATTTTATAAGATTAATTTTTGTTTAAACTGCTTAATGAGTGGATAAATACATAATATCATTAGTTTATATAAAAAATGGAAGGGTTTGCATTTTTTAAAACTAAATTTTTCAGGGGGGAAATTGAGATAATTGCATCACGTGTCCTCAAAGAATGACTATCATTTCAATTTGGTCTCTAAACTTGAATATTCAAATTTCATCCCTAAATAATGTCTCTCATTCTAAATTAGTCCTTAAACTTTTGAATATTCTAATTTCATCCCTAAATTATGACTCTCTTTCTAAATTGATCCCAAACTTTGGATATTCAATTCCATCATCAGATTCATCTAAATATGTAATTAGTTTCAACTATAGTTCAACCTAAATTTTGTTTTTCTTTTTCAAACATATAATAATATAAATTGGCCTAACAATTTTATTAACAAGGTATGGGATTAGTATTTATGTATAGTTTGAGTTGAAATTGGAATGTTCAAAATGTGTGAGGACCAATTTAGAATGAATGTCATAGTTTGGGGATGAAATTGAAATGATCAAAAGTTTGAAGACTAATTTAGAATAGTATTCATAGTTTAGAAATGAAATTGAAATATTTAAAAGTTTAAGGACTAATTTGAAATGAGAGTCATACTTTGAGAACATGTGATGCAATTAACTCGAAAAAAATTATTCAATTTAAGTAGATATGGAGACCAAAGCTAAAATGGTGGAACAAAAATCGAACCGATAGAATCTTTGACTATAGTTGTTAAATGGAACCAACAAAGACTCAGCCTGGCTCGTGGATGGGCTGAACACAACAACATTATATAAACACAATTTGAATAAGATGTGAAAGTATTACAAATATTTAAGAATGTGATGCACTATAATGTACATTGAGAAAAAGGAATCATTTTGAACAAAATTGTCAGAAATAAAAAGCCAAAACACGTACCCAAGACTCCTTAGCTCTCATATTCAGGGTTAGTTTCTTGCATGCCAGCCGAGGGTGCCTCCAACCTAGTAAGAACTTCAGGTATTCCAGCAGTGTCCCTTATTATCTGCCACCATTCAAAATAATAATGGTGATTGCTTTATATATACCAATTGCTATCTCGATAAATCAACGTGAACATATACAAGATTTTATATTAGAGGACCAATTTATAAAATTTTAGAAGGAACAAAAATAAATTATCAATAGAAAATAATAATAAAACTAAATTAAACGAGAATTTGAAATTTTCAAGAGAAAGACCGCTCTGCCAGCCACTTAAGCCAATCCCTGTAGATCGATCTTATAGGACGCGACATGGTTAAATAAAAAAAAACTAAAATATAAATAGCAATGCACTGAAATTGTTAAGGTATTTATTTAAACATATAAATACCTTAACAATGATTTGACATGTCAATTCATCACATTGAGGTGTATGGGATATGACTCAAAATATGGGGAAAATTAGACCATAACTGAACATGAATGTGTCAAACAGTATCCTATAGATAATATAGTCCAAGTAACGTAAGTGTCTACACCCACAAAACTTTTCAACAAAGTTAGTGTTCTCAATCTATGATCTTAAGCTCGGGTGACAAGCATGGGAAGTTTAACAACAAATTGATGCAAGTTATTGCAATGTAATACTACCAGCATATGGATTGGTTTTTCACAAAATCCACCTAAAATCGACGAAAATCCATTTAAAGTTTCGACATGGTAATACTTAGATCTCCTTCGATTGTCGTCTGATGAGGTTTGTTTTGAGATATGTTGTTTGTCTTCTCCAAATAATGCTTCTCGCCGTTCGGATTTTTGAATAGACACCCAAACTCCTCAAATCTAAGGAAACCCCCAAACCGTGACGCCGCTTGCACTGTCTGCACCTCATCGGCAGTTTCCTAGCACTCTGCCTCAACCTGCTCTACGCATGTGGGCATGCCTTCCATCATAATCGAGCCCAGCACACCGCGCAACTTCTGTCTCGCACCCGATTCACTCCCTCTGCTAGTGGCTACACACCTCTGTTGCACCTACCTTCAGCCGACCCTTCACCAACCCCACAGTCGGGCCCCTTCGTACCCTCGTCTGCACATTCGCACCACCCACAACAACTCGAGCACACCTACTACCCCTGATCCATCCCAGCCTTCACCCCCTAAAATCCCGATTTTCCACTGTCATGTTTCCCTTTCCATGCACCCATCAACACCCTTCTGCCTCTCCGTGCATCCCCTTTTACAATCAAAACACCACTGCATGACAACCCACTGTTGCGAACACCTAGACGTGTAATCTTTGGGTCCCTACATCATGCCGAACCACGAACTCGTTCGTCCAAGCACTGAACCGCCCGATAATCTTTATTGTGACATTATTGTCTTTCATCTTGGATTGGTAAGCCATGTCCCTAAACTCGATTCCATTAAATAGCTAGTTGATCACGCCTTAATTCCTAACTCCGATACTTTTACATTTGCGTAGGTGACCACTTGGAACTCGATTTGAGGATTATATGAGTGTATTAAGGGAGATTGAATATCTGTTTATTAGTTTAAAGTTATGTCACGATTGAGTACTACTAACATGGTTACGTTATATTTCGTTTGAAGGCTTTGACCGAGCGGATACTAGCACCATTGATGATCGAAGGAAAGCTCTCGTATAGTTGTATTTGTTGAGTGTCATATTTCCATAGGTATGTGTCCATCCTTCATTGGTGCTAAATACGTGTTCTATAATATTTATGATAATCATTATGAAGTTTTTATAAGGATAAACTTGATTTTGGATCTTAAAACGATTATTCAATTATGTTTTCCATAGTAACTCATAACGTTTTGCTACACTGAATTAGAATTTGCATTGTTTTTGGCTCTATCTTTTAGCTACCAAATTCAATGCGTTTTACAGGTAGAAACCTTTTGTGAATTTTCACCACAAACCAAAGTTGTTCTGTGAATCATATAACTCTCAAGATTTAGCCATAACGTCTAGGGTTACAATCTTATTATTTCTTATATTATTGTCAACTTCAACGATTAAGTATTTAGAAAACTATGTGAAGGAAAAAAAGTGTATAGATGATTCTAAAATCAAAAGAAAAAGGGGAAAAGATACATATGAACTTACAAGAATCTCTTCATCCAGATAAGAAATCATGAACAGTCTCTGGAACGTCCCACCTGGAAACACAGAAACTTCTGTTCAGATTCATGAAATGGTATGAATTAACCAATTAAATTCATTGTTCCTTTTTGATAATCCTCAATAAAACTGTACAAGCTTGTTTTTGCTTTCTATTATCAGCATATCTGACCTTATGCTGCTGCAGAAACAGAGCCAAATCATCTTCCTAACAACCTTTGTTAGAAGTGCATATCTATGGTACTATTGATGAGAATGCCATCTCATATGTGCCAAAAGTGGCATTAATGACTAACATCCATGAAGATCTGCTGTGGGATTCAATAGTTGTTCAGAAGAACATACACAAGCATACTGTGTCTCATTATGTCAGCTTAGATTAGATTTGAAGTACGTTTCAGTGATCATTTCATCTTGGTCCTGGGCAATAATGCACGTTAACAGACTAAATTTCTATCAGCTATATCATGCTGAGAGAAAATTCAAAAGCATTGAATGCTTACTCAGAGGAACTCGCAGTCCATTGGCCATGGCATCCCTAATAGGAACTGTAAGTTGCTGGGCAGTAGTAAGAGCCTGACTATATGCACCTTTTAACTGCTCTGGTATTGTTTCTTCAACAATAGTTGGTGATTCAAATATCCCCTCGACATATTCTTCTTTCATTCTTAGTGGTCCCTCCACAGACACCTTGGTTGAAAGAATAAATTTGCTTTCTATCTGCATCGCACCAATGATAACTTTGGGTCACTTCAAATTTTGTGATAAAAAGTGCTCTTCCTAGGACTCAAAGTGGCTGTCCTATTCTAATTAACTCTATCTGTAAGAAATTAGTTTAATCAAAGAATAATTTCGGTCAAAATTCATCCAGCAGATCAGAGAATTGTGAATTATAGGTAATATAAGCTACTGATGATATATAGGGCAGAATGGATAGTTCCATGGGGCAGCCAATGCAAAGGCTTCTTCCATTATGTACAGCGATGGTCCAAGCTTATACTTGTTTTTCCCACTCTTTGGAACATGGTCTACAAATACGAATGGAGCAATCTTGCCATGCACCAAGATTGAGATGATCACAAGAAACAAAGAGACAGTGGCCATGATTCCAAAATTATCACCAGTCAACAGAAGTAAAAGAGAAAAAAACAGTGTTGTTCGAATAGTCTTTAATTAGTAGTCTCCCAATGCTAATAGTGCCAACAAGTTTTGACAGTGGACAAGGTCAAGCAAAATTTGTTGATACAAGTATTTTCAAATGGGAGGAAAATAGTGTTGTCTCAAATCACATAATCTCATGCCCCAAATAATGACATAACTGAAGGTTTAGGATGCACATCCATCCAGTTAAGACTAGGGGCAAAACATAATCTTTACCAACTTCTATTTAATTTTTTGTCCAAACTAATAAATGATAGTTTTCACATGGCTATGTTATATCATTTTGAAGAAAATCACAGTGGACATCACTCCCATTGCAAAAATAAAAATATCAAAGCATTTTCTTGTTTAGCTTAGCACTAAGATCGATCAAGAACTAGGAGCACACAGCAGATGTTGTACAGAAAGAGAGAGAACTGAGACCACAGGGCAATGAGGTTTGCTAAAACAATGTTTTACTAGAATTATTTAAACCAATATGATTTGATTCAAATCAGACTTATGCATGAAAGCAGTAAAAATATGTTGTGTTATGTAGCTGGACTTGAGGGTATCAAATACAAGTAGGTGTCCAACATGGATACACTCAAAGGTTCTATGTTTTTCCAAATATTTGAAGTCATCTCATGTCCAAATATGTGTTGGGAAGAAGTTTCAAAGACAGGTTCTTTAGAAAAAATGAAGAGTCCTGTAACACAGGTGCTATGTATGATTACATGAAGGAAGATGACAGCTGAACAAGCACACTCAAGGCGAGCATTACGTACGGAAGCTCATGCTTTATGACAAATGACATTTATTTGTGTAGGAGGGCAAGTAAAGTAGGATTGGAAATATTTACCGAGTTAAGCAATTTTACATGTGATGTAACCTTTCCATATCCATCCTTGAGAAGCAAATTCATTTTTGACAATCCTGCCAGTGTCGAAGGAAATCTCCTGCAAAGAACAAGGGAACACCAATAAGATCAGCTGGCAGTCATTTAGAAAAAATGGAGACCACAAGCTTTCAAAAGACACTCACTCAAATATGATTCTAGCAGCAAAAAGTCCTGGGCTTCCAGATCCAAACCACTCAAAGCTCCATAGACCCTCCAGAAAGGGAGACCTGGAATGCTATATAAACAAATAAGTCTAATGGAAAAAATGAACATGCAAAAATTCGTTCTTTGATTAAGTCCTACGTTGTTGGCCTTGGCGATGGATTGAGCCTCTCAAGACCAGTTATCCTTTCGTTCACATCGATTCGTTGCATATCTGTTGTTTTTCCCGTGACCAAAGCCTCAAAACCCCCGGCATCCTTCAACTGAAAGAATATTTATCGATGTTAAGATGAACCGGCCAAGCTTTAAGGTGCATAATTAAAGATACATGCACATACCTGATGGAACTCTCAAACTAAATGATTTATACCTGAATCCTTTTCTCATTCTGAATTAATATTATTATAGGTCCTGAAAAAAAATAGAAAGATAAAAGGCAATTCCTAGGAATCTAAACACCTAAACTGACGGGTTAGGCTAGTAATTGAAGCAATTAGCCAATTACTCGGTAATATCTTTTCTAGAATCCAAGATTTGGCCTTAACTGAAAAGCAACTCAAAATTTTCAAATCCACCATTTTGTCTCCGCTGAATTTATATAACTACAGAGCTTATTAATAATTAAAACTATATAGAGAGAGAGTAAGAGAAACTCACAGCAAGCAGAAGGGATTCCTTAGCAGAAAGTCGTTCCATCTCTTTAGCATAAGTAGCCGGACCTCCGCCCTCAACTGTTTGCTGAACCATAGCAGTACAAGACGTTCTGGATATCCGGTGGCCGGAGCTCCTCCGGTACATACCGGAAACCTAATGAAAGGAACTCCTTGAAAGACGTCGAAGAGAAGCTGGAGTGTAATGCCGAAATTGCAGGAAAGGACCCTTGTAAAGAAGCCATTGATTGAGAAGTGAATGTTTGTTTTTGTTTATTTTATGTATTGTGCAGTGGAGAGTGAGGCTTTGGTCAATTTTGGGAAGAAGATTTTTAATTTTGTGCCTCTGATGACCGTTGGGTTTTTTTATGCTTCAAAATAAAATATCAAGTACCTGTCTATAATAACCAATGTTTTCAAAATCGGATCGGACATTGAATCGGTGAAGGTACTGATTTACTGATTTATTGGTTCAATCGGGTTCAACCGCGGTTGAATCGAATTTTATATAAAATAATATATTTTTTTTTAATTTTACATAATATTCAAAACAATATTAATATATATATAACACTTTTTTAAGTTTACAATATTAAAATGTATAAAAATATTATAAGTCATAACATGTATAAATGAAAAACCATAAAATCAAGTGAAACAAAATGATTTAAATTAACTACAACATAATATTTAAGGTAAAATATATTAAATAATAAATATAATTATATAACTATAATTAAAAAAATAAAATTGGGGTTTAAAAAAATCATAACAAATGATGTCATTTAATTTAATTTTTTTAAAAAAAGCAATCCCACATGGCTAAGAAACATAGAAGAGTATCCCAAAAGTTTAAAGAGTAAAAATATGAGAACAAAACAATCTCACATGGCTAAGAAACATAGAAGAGCATCCCAACTTACTTCTATAAATAATAGAGGCAATTTGACATTCAAAATCATAGAGCCTTTTGGTGAGCACAAAGCGAACTATTCTTTCGCTTTAATTGAGCTCAAATTTTAGCTTCAATTGAGCTCAAATTTTAGGCTTCAATCGAAACTTCTAAATTTTTTTTTGAGTTCGAGTCTTTTCGATTTCAAGTTTTAATATTATATTTCGAGTTGATAATTTTTAGCTTGTGAGTTTTTGAGTCGAGTTGAGCTTACTTTTAAAGTTTTCGAGTTTGAGTCGAGCTCAGCAATACTCGAATTTGACTTGGCTCGTTGAAGAAACGACGTTGTTTGGTTTAATTTTTTTTAAAGAAAAAAAATGAACCGACTGTTCAAACTGGTTTTGCCGGTTTTCAGCCGGTTCACCCCGGTTTTTCCGGTTTTCAGCCGGTTCTTTACCGGTTCTGTGCTAATCCGGTTTTGGGAGTTAACCGGATCGGACAGGCCACCGGTTCATGGTTCAACCGGTCGAACCGGCCGATCCGGTCCGATTTTAATAACATTAATAATAACTTTGATTTTTTCATTAAATTCAAAAATATTACATTTGAGTTATTTATATTATCCATTTATTAAATTTTTGTCATTTATTATTATTTTTAGTTATTAAATTATTAACTCTTCTTAATTTGGTGATATCATATGTTAATCAAAAGGGATTATTTTTTAAATTGACCCTATGTATAATAAAAAAAAGTAATTTGACATAAACTGTAGATGAAATATCATCCAAACCAATATAACATGATATAACGATTTTATTAATATGGAATGTGATTAGTATAACTTTTATTTTTTGGTTAAGGTAACTTAAAAATTGAACAAATAATAATTTATCAACTTCTTATTATATTTATATGTATATAATTGAAATAAAAATGTAACGAAAACGATTGAAGGCAATTTAGGGAAACATAACATAAACACATCTTCAATAAATACATCTTTTAACTTTTATCTCACATTGTCAAGAAACATAACCTAAACACTCTAATATATCTATATAAGCTAACCCCATTAAGCTCTTAAACTCTTGGAACTAATATATATTAAATTATAATGTTAGTCCCTATAGTTTTATTTTTTAAATTTTTTAAGCTAAGGTGCGGATGATGATTCGTGCCTTGTTAGAATATGTCAGAATTTAGCTAAGGCACGGATAACGATCCGCGTCTTTGCTTATGTGGCGCTAACTCAGACAAAATCTCGCGAAGACGTAGCTGGTGATCCGCGCCTTGTCAAAAAGGGTGCTAAATTGATAAAATTAGAAGAAAAAAAGAGTGCTTGACACGTAATTATTACGTGTCAAATTGATATTTCAATAAAATGACCATTAAAATGTTTAAAAATTTGAGGATAAATTTAAAATGATAGTCATAATTTAAGGATAGAATTATATCATTTAAAGTTTAAAGAGTAATTTAAAAATCATAGCTTGAAGATTGACTCTAATAAAAATGCCCAAAATTAAACAATATCAAGATGAATTCAGGGTTTTAAATCGCGATCGCGGTCACGTTTTCGGTTATTTCAGATTTACCGTGATTGTGGCCATCGCGGGCGCTATTGCGGTTGTCGCGGACGTTATTACGGACGTCACGGATAACTCAGACGATGGCGAAACCGCTATATTACAATCGAAATTGCGATCACGGACCATTTTTTAAAACCCTTGATGGATTGTAGTGAGAAAAAAATCCTCTCCCATCTCTCTTGATTTTGGTTCATAGTTTCTCAATGGTCTTCCCAAAAAACGGTTCATTTGCAAGATCATCCACGGTTATACAAGTTCATCTTCTTTTCCGGTCAAAGTTCCATACAACAATTCCCCCATCACACACTTAGGTGTTTGGTTCACGGAATATAAGATTACCAGTGGAAATAAAAGATTACCAGGGAATAGGATTACTAGGAATGTTGTATTTTATGTTTGGTTGATTTATTAGGAATGTAAGATTACCGTGTTTGGTTAAAGGAATAAAAGATTATTGGAATGCATATTTAACCAAATTGTCCTTATTATATATTTGTATAATATTACAAATTGTAAAATATTTATATATTTTCTTTAAAAAATTAAATTCATAATATTTATATAATTTTTTTTATAAAATTAAAAATATAAAAAAGGTTTAATGAAAGGGTAAATTTTTTTAACCCCTAAACTTCATATAAAATTTTAATTATAGATTTTTTTTGTAAATCTAAAATAATTTAAAGATAAATTTGTAATTTAACCTTCATAAAATTTTTATTATTCAATAACAGAAGAATGATATTTTTGAAGAAAAAAAAATAAAAATTTAAGCATTTTAATCCAAAACGCAGGTAATGTTACAATACCTAAGAGAATGGAGGTAATGACATTCCCGGTAATATATCCCAAAAAATCTACTATTGGTAATAAAATATTACCGGGAATGAGATTCCCGGCCAACCAAACTTGGGAATTTAGGATTCTCATCTCATGGAAATCCCACAATCCTTGAACCAAAACACCTCTTAGGTCAACCCAGTTTGCCTCTAGGTGTATTCATCGTATTGACTTGGTTTCACAGTTACTATATGATTTTTGTTCTTATTTTCCGGCAGTTATAGACCTCCCAAAAACCTCTTTTGGTTTCTCTATTATGATGGAAAGCTGTTATTCATCCTCCACTAATCTGCTCTACCCAAATATGACAACCTTGCTTTTTGCTTCTGGTCCAATAGGGAAGTCCGTATAACGTCACCTTCTTCTCGGACCCTTGCTTGGAAACCCAAACATGGTAAGATTTTTCAACTCTGGCCTGATGCATGGCTCTTTCCTTACTTACAGGTTCTCTTCTTTGGTTCACATCAAGGAAGACGGGTTGAGGGAGGACAAAGAAGTTGGCACAACAAGAAAAGGAGGAAACAACATATTGTTCGAAACAAAAGCATGAAGAGGAAGAACGGTCTTGTTGTATCGAAAGGGAAATACCTTTTGTTACCAAATGGAAGTCGAAAAGTTCAAAAAATTGTGAAGTCAGGGTGGTCGGCAAGGAAGGTCAGGGTGGTTAACTATCTTAGACGGCCGGAAACTCCCTACTCATAGACAATTCTCAACGGAGCAGAAAGCAAAAGTAACAGCTGTACTTTCACTGCCAGAGCTATCTCAAATGAGCCTTACAAAAAAAGAAAGGTTGCCACATTTGGAAGAAGTAAGAAGGATGTCACGTACCACAGAAACTTTTTCCCTCTTTCAAGTTAAATAAAATGTACTACTAACAGAAACATTTTTCCTTTTTCAAGTCAAATCAAGGGTGCTACCATGTTATCCAATGATTCTTACAATCGGGTTTTCGAGTGGGTAAAAAAGCAAATCAAAGCTGCAACCAACTTTTTTACCAGTCTCAAGTTCAAAGCAAATTATTAATGATTATGGTAAGGTGAAAACTCTCTATGGGCAAATGTCTGGTCTATTTCGAGGAATTGTTTTGGAAAAAGAAGAGACCTCGAACGACGCTAGCCTATATAGTTCAACCTTTACGCCTAGATCAACCTACCACTGCAGAGCTATTCTGTTGAACCCCCCGAGTCCATGGGATTAGCATGGGTACTGGTTGGTTTATCAAGATACGGAAGAGAAGGATACGTTGGACAAAACTACATTACAAAGTTCTAGATCCTCGACACCTCACCCGTACCGGTTAAATACTTCAAAAATCCCTAGTTGTGATCAAGTGGATAAGCCGGGCCTTGAGCCAAAGGTTGATCTCGCCTCTCCTGGCAGAAACATGCATAAGAATGAGGATAGGCAAGGAAGTAATACAAGAAATGCTAAACGTACAGTACAAGGAAAGTCAGAAGCGGTTAACAACATCTTACCGAAAAATCGAAGACATGGACGATTTTAGAGGGAGAGAACACAATTGTTGATCCGAATGAGCCAGAAAACAATAATGATTTAATGGTGGAGGCTGCAGAGCAGCCCTGCCGAGATCCATGATAGCCTTTTGTTGGAATTATCGAGGGCATGGGAACCAACGACAATTCGAGAGCTTAAGATATTCGTATCTAAAAAGGACCGCTGTTTGTTTTTCTTAGTGAGGCTCGTTTGCAAAAAAAAATAAAAAGAGAAAGTCCGTCTGAGATTAGGGATGCAAGGATGTTTTGCGGTTGAAAGAAATGAGACGAGCATCGGGCTACTGCTTCTTTGGAAATAGGAGGTCCAAGTTACCCTTCTTGGTTTCTCTAATATGCACATCGATACAAAGATCCAATGGAAACAATTCCAGTTTCGGTTCACTAGCTTCTATGGACGTTATGAAATACATAGAAAGGTGGAAAGTTGGCAACTATTAAGAAGACTTGGTCGAACCTCCAACTCGCATTGGCTGGTTGGAGGGGATTTCAACGAGATACTTCACCTGAATGAAAAGCAAGGAGGGAGAACAAATTTCAGGGAAGCCCTCATGGATTTTGATCTCTGGGACATCAAGCCTCGCAAAGGATGGTTCATGTGGTGGCATGGAAGGCATGCTTCAACTCACCTGGACAGGTTTGTTGCGACCACAAACTGGATTAACCTTTTTCCTGACTTTGCGGTCACTTCTAATACTTCTCTCACTTCAGATCATGTCGGTCTTTTCATTTGCCTTCAAGAAGATAGGAGCACAAATATTGGTTAACAACACGACTATTTTTGGTTTGATAGTTATTGGGCAAAAAAGGATAAATGTGAAGAGATTGTCTGAAACGAGTGGTCTCATACGAATGGGTCAGTGCTTGACGAAATTAAGGCGATCAAAATTTCTCTGAACGGGTGGAAAATAAATCATTGAAGTGGTGCAAAGAAAAGAGAAACTTGGTTCAAGGAACGCATTACAAAACTTGAAACCTCCCCAATCTCTAATTTCACGATTCTGCAGCTTGAGGAACCAAGGCGTGAGTTGAAAGATTTGGTGGACAAGGACGAAGTCTTCTGGATGCAAAGATCCTGGGTTGCGTGGCTTAAATGGAGATAGAAATTCCAAATTTTTTCATGCACAACGAGTACCCATGTTGATTTCTTTTTGGATGTTGTGGGCTGTGACGTTGTTTCTTTATGTCTTAATCTTTTGAATGGTTATATCGATTTTGAGATTGTTAACCAAACAGTAATTATTCTTATTCCTAAAATTGGTAACCCTCCAACAACGAAGAACTTTCGACCGATTAGTCTTCGATCATTTATAAGATCATGTCAAAATGCATTGTGAACGGGTTAAAATTTATCATGCCTAATTGTATTTTTACTAATCATTGTGCTTTTTTGCCGGGTTGACATATTTCTGACAATTTTCTTGTAGCTCATGAGCTAATCTATTACCTTAAGAGCTCTCAGAATGGTACAAACAAAGGGGTGGGATTCAAGCTCGACATGGAGAAAGCGTACGATCGCGTGAAATGGAACTTTGTGGAAAGGGTGATGCCTCAGATGGGGTTCGACTCAAGGTTTATTGGTCTCATCATGAAATGCATCATTACAGTCACATTGTGTGCGCATCAATGGCCAAGAGAAACGAGGCCTTCGACAATGAGACCCACTTTCCCCTTATTTGTTTTTTTTTTTTTGTGCACAGGGGCTCTCGGCAACTCTTATTGCCGAGCAAATAGAGGGTACTATTAAAAGAGTCCGAGCTAGCTTACGGGGCCATGGATCACCCATCTTTTCTATGCAGATGAGAGTCTTCTCTGTTGACACTCGTTTTTCGTCCTACTATTATTATTATTATTATTATTACTACTACTACTACTACAACTATTATTATTATTACTATTACTATTACTATTATTATTATTATTATTATATTTTATTTTTTGGCAGACCATATTACAACCCAATTGGGGCCCTAAGTTACAAATAAGATCCAAATACAAGCAGTCACCCAGGCCGGTTCAAGCCCAAAGGCAGCCCAACCCCGATTCAACCCGATCCGAGACTCGTTTGGGGCCCAAACCTGTTAGGGTTTCTTCATCTCATCTCCAGCAGCGCCACCAACCCTCAATCATTGGGTCTGGATCGATCCAATGGTCCAGATCGACTAACAGTTAGGGTTTTACCGTAATCCTTCTACAGCTGCCGTCGCTCACCAACCACAACAGATCTGCCACCACCCGATTCACCCACTCCTTGGCCACCGCTGCTACAGCCAATCCGAGGCCCTGCAAGTGTCAGAAAACTCAAAACATTTCAACAAGCAACCATAAACCGAAGTCCACACGCAAAAACCTCTATTTTGTAATCATTTGATAACAAAAAAGGAAGAAAAACAAACATGTAAATTCGGGTTACATAAACCCTAAATCAAAAATATAAAAAGGTGGGTTCCCCTTTCAATTTTGCAGAAAAAACAAAGCAATAAAATCAAAATATTTCAAAGTATTTTGGGTGTTCTTTATTTTTCTCAGTTTCAAATAAAATAAAATATAAATCCTTTTTTTTTTCGAGCTTTGCATGTAAATAAAAACCAGGGAGAGGAGTTCGAGTAGTTTACCTAAGAGGGGAGGGAGTCGAACAGGGTTGGTTCGTCCTTATCAGAGGTTGCTGGAGTGAGTGAGAAGTTTAAGGGTTGGGGGCTCGTTTTGGGGTATTTAGGGTAGTTTTAGGTTTAGTTTGGTGCCTAGGGTAGCAGATCTAGGCTTATGAGTCATTTTGGGTGAATTTAGGAGCTCCGGCCACCATTTGTGGTGGACGGAATGGCGACCAGATGCGGGGTAAGGCGGCCGGTGAGGGACCGATAGAAGGAAAATGAGAGAGAAGAGAGAGCTCTCACATTTTTTAAAGTTTGATTTAAAATGAAAAAAAAAAACTAAAGTAGTAAATATAGAGGAAATTTTAGGGGAAATTGCACATTAGTCCCCTTATGTTTAGCACCTTTTTACAGAATGGTCATATGTAGAGGTTATTTTCATAATTTGCTCATTTATGTTTATGCCTTAAAATATTTGGTTTAATCGCAGTTTAGTCCATTGACTTTTAGCACATTTTTGTATGTTAATCTCTATAGGGATTGTTTTTGTGATTTACCCATTTATATGCATGATATTTATTTTTAGGGTTATTTTCGGTTTAGTCCTTGCATGTTTAGCGTTTTTTGTATTTCAATCATGTAGTGATTATTTACTTTTTTAATATATTTAGGGATCGATATTGTAATTTTACCCCTTTTTTATGCGAAAATGTATTTTAGGATAAAAATTTGGAATATTTATGAAATATTCCCTTATGTTTTTGCATGTTTGTAATTTGAACCTCAAATATATATATTTTTTATTTTTTTAATTCGACCATGCAATTTTAATTTATTTTAATTTAGCCCCATGTTTTATTTATTTTTATTTTAGCACTTAAAATTGTAAATGTTCATTTTAGTCCTTTGTATACTTTTATTTTGTTCTAATTTTGGCATGATAGTTTGATTATTTATGTTTTAGTCCTACTTTTATTTTTATTTTAATTGTTGCATGTTGTTTGCATATTAGTTCATTTTAGTCCTAATTAGTTTTGTATGATAGCTCATAAGCATCCCTTGACTCGATTCGAAATAAATCGACTAAGGGTAATATTCGGTCATTTTAATATTATCGTAAAGTGACTGTCTTAACGCATAAGAAAGTTATTTTCGATAATTTGAAAATGAAAGTTTATCCCATTTAGTGACACGAATTAAATTGGATTCATTTTACAATTCGGGGATTTGGAAAAAGATCATGTTCTCTTAATTAAATTCATCGAGAAAAGACTGTTAGATCGAATCTAAGGTTTCGTCTCGAGATATTTAAATAATTGAACATCATTCTTCTCATTAAATATCGGTAAAGTAAATAATTAATTACTTGTTTGATACGTTTTTTATTTGTTTTATTTTTGCATGTGTTTTCCGATAGATTTTCAAAACAATAACATTCGAGTCGACGTTGAGTATAGTAATATCTTTTCATTTTGGTCCGAGTAATAAATAATTGCTTTAAGGTATGAGATATCATTTATTCTCGATTGGAAATCATTAGATATTATCGTTTTCATTCAAATCGCTATGTAATTTTAAGGCAAAATAATAATATCCCTTTATTTCAATTGGGGTAATAAATGATTGTTTTAATGCACAAAAGGTCATTTATTCTCGATTGGAAATAATTAGATATTATTGTTTTTACTCTTAAAATTATTTTGGGTGTTATTATTTTGAAATTGATAGTGAAATTTAGAATGGAATTTTAATATTTCTTTATTTCGATTGGAGTAAGAATCGATTGCTTCAAGGTATGAGAGATATGTTGTTCTCGATAGGAAATAATTCAATATTACTATGTTTCATCAAATAATTCAAAGAACATTATTTTAGGGGATCTTAAATTAAAATAGACTCGAACTTGTCAATTTTATTGCAAAGACAATTAATTAATCGACTAGATATCGATTTAGGGCGTTGTGGGTGTGCTAATCCTTCCCCACACGTAATTGACCCCCAGACTCAAATTTTGGTAATGCAGACCGCAAGTTTGTCGTTTTAATTAAAATTAATATTTTATTAAAATGGCAAATACGTTTTTGGGTACCCAATCACACCCTAATCAAATATTGTTGGCGACTCCTCAAACCACGTTTTTATCACTAACCGGTTGTTCCAAATAATTATTTTGAAAAGAAACCCCCTTTTCCCCATCCAGAAAAAACTATTTTGACAGCTTGGCAACTCTGCTAGGGACTTTTTTTAGAGAGTCAGGCCATTAGTCGATTAATTAATTGTCTTTGCAAATAAAAATTACAAGTTCGCTCTAATTTGGTTTTTGATCCCTTATTTGGCTTAAATAAGTGATTGTAATTTAATTATCCACTAAATAGTTGTCTGCTCAGTGTGAGTATTATAATTGGGGTGCGGATATATGTGCAAGTATACACAATCGAACAAGTAATACGGTAATAAGTTGAGTATCGTCTCCACAGGGATTGGAGGAAATCAAATAAGTTTGTCAAGGCACTTTATTCTGTCACCTAAGTAAAGTTAGTGATGATATATACAAATGATAATGTTGTGGAAAAATGTAATGACTGATGAGGAAATGGAACGATGGTAATGTGGTAGCAAATGGATATGCCGTGGCAAATTCAATTGTGATGAGTGCAAACAAAAGGAAATGTCAAGGCAAAATAAAATATAAATAATGGATTTAATTTATAGGACTTTGTCTTTTTCACACGACAAGCTACTGTGGGAATGAGTGATGGGAGTCACTCTGGAAAACCAAAGTTTACTTCTCAGAATGATCTTATCTCTATGCCTCTTTTGCCCGACAGAGTATACTAAGGTTCCCTATGCTATCTCTAGTAAGGGACTCGACAGATTGAAGAGGCCCTGGTAAAACTGGTTGGCGTAAACCCCTGCAATGATCCTATTGGTCCAGATAACAGGACATGTCTCGTCAATACCTTTTTGTGGCAGCATTAACATCTAACCTATCATTCTTGCACAACTCCTTTTAGTCGAATGAAATCCTAACCTTATCTCTAAGGTGGATTAGGTCTAGTTACTATCTAGAACCCCTTGCTTCTCTCGAACACTAAGGATATTTTACCTAGGTATTCTCTCGAACCCTAAGAATCTAAGGAAAGGCTACTCTCATAGCTCCTACAACCTCAAGGCATTAAGCTTAATAAACGAAACATATTATAGCATAGAAAAACAACCATTCATTGAAATGAAACTTAAATATCCAAAATGAACTCCCACCAAATAGGATTAGTTCATAGTGGGGTTTGAAATAAGCAAGCACAAAACAAGTTTATCCATTCCTTACAACCCAAATGATAAAATATGAAAGCAAAAAACTAAAGGAATGAGGAAAAGCCTTCGATGAGCACTGCCAGAGCTTCCCTCAGCCACCACGAACTGCCCCCAATGAACTAGCTCCTCTCGGATGCCTAGAACGCCACTCCCTCAGGCTTTTCACGGAGAAATGCCATAGCAAGTAGGATTGACTGAGAAAAGTGAGACATTCTCTCTCTAACTTTTTAAGCTCAAATCTGGGTGGAAGCAAAGTCTTCTTCAATGTGGCTTCATCCTCTATTAATAAGGGGAAATTAACCCTAGGACTTGGTGTTTACTTTCCTAGGAAACCCCAAACCATGCTTAAATCACATGGGTATCGGGCAGAGCATAGCAGTGATCCAATCTAGGTTGTCGACTGAGTACCCGGCATAATCCCGCTGCAGATGCCCAAGGACATACATGATCTGTAGAGCAGGCGACATGGTCAGCAGGATTGACTGTAGCAGCGCTGACCCCTTCAGCTGGATCTTCGAGGCAGATTTCTCGGGCAGAGATCTTGGAGAGTAGGAGACAGCTGGCTTCAAAATATCTTCTCGCACTTTGCTCGCTTTAGAAATGCCAGTCGAACTTGGCATTTCATTTTGCTCAACAATCTCCTGACGTCACGGCATTTCCTTTCCTCTTCTCCTTGCTCTCAATTCATGCACATCATCATACAAGCACCTTTCCCATAAGGTAGCACCGCTTTAAAAATAAAATGCCGCGACAAATTGAATCCCACCACATGCAATTAAATGCTTCTAAATGCATATACATGGTCCTAAATGAGCTCTTAAACATTCAATAACTTAAGTAAAAAGGTCAAAATGTGACCTTTTACGGAGTTATCACACCCCCCAAACTTAAGCTATTGCTTGTCCTCAAGCAATGAATAATTAAGCAAAAAAAATACCATGAGAAGTTCAGAAGAAGAATAGTTTATGGGATAAAATTTCAGCCCTCAGCACATATGAGTTCAACATGCTAGACTAGGTCGAGAAATCTAGTACTGTCCCCTAGGGCAAGATTCTTTGTGTGGTGTGTGCGTGTTTGTATCCAGTCCATGCTTAACAAACTTAAAAATTTTCTAAGCAAGCTTTCTTAATTTGCCATGACATTTAGAAATTTTTACTCCCACCTTGTTTTCATTCCTTTATTTCTGCTACGAGGGGAGTCATCCCATCACTTTACCATCCCACACTCTAGGTGAAAGGGAGCATACCTTCCACCCCCGAGCTAGTCAGGTAGAGTCATCATGTGACTACTTTCATTCACTCATATGCCATGGCATAGCGGAGTGTCCCTCTACAGATATACCGAGGCATTTATTCACAACTTCATTTTTTTATAGCATAGAGGAGTTTTTTTCATTCAAAGTTTAATGCCACGACATTTAGAATTCTTATAAAAATTTCTAAGTTTCTCAAGCATGAAAAACATATAATTGTGTGTTTAAGGATTTCAAAGAAGTAAGTCCTAAAGTTAGTTCTATCATCCTCAACCAGACATGTACATTCTATCCTAGCCATCAAGAATTCATCATCATCGGGCATCCTTAACTAATTCCAGAAAACTATTCAAACACCTACTAATGGCATGGCATATTTATTTACTATACTATCATGTAATGATGTGAGAATCCTACTTCCCCCAAACTTGAGAGAAACATTGTCCTCAATGCTTACTAAAACTAAGGAAAATGAAACTACATTGTAACACCCCAACCCGTACCCGACCCGGATACGAGTCCGAGATGTCACATTGACATTTTCAAAACCTTTATTCTTGTAAAATAACTGAACATTTGAATTTATATTAAGAAAATACAATCATATGTTGTTCAATTGTGTTTGGTATAAAATTTTGAGATAAAACGTGTTTATGAACAGTGAAATACGGTATGAACAATGTCGTGAACAGTAATGAATAGTACTACAATAACCTGCTACATAACTACAGTGCATCGATGCATTGCTACAGTGCACCGATGCATAAAACTTCGAATGGCTACAGTGCATCGATGCACTGCTATAGTGATTTTCGTAAATTGTACATAACACTCGTAAAAATTTAACCATTCATTTCTTTGCATTTATACTTATAAATACGTTTAAATTATTACAAAACTTGATCAGAGCATAAATACTTAATTTACTTATTTATTTACATGCCAACCTATTTATCATATAATAATACATACTGTGTAATTTACTTCTGATCTGATCTTTGAGCAGAGATATGTTGTTACTTTGAACTTAGCTTTGATCCTTCTGCTTCTCAGTACCTACGTGTAAATCACTTACACGCTAAGTCATAGACTTAGTGAGGCATAAACATAATAATAATGCATTTCTCATAAATATAAACATTCCATCTATGAATTCAATCGTGTCGCATATAATTCAGTATACATGATAACATATGATAATGCAAGTACTTTTAATACCTTTTATCGTATAAGTATATATACCGAACATTTTTATACATACCATGGAATACATATACTATTTCACAACAAAACATACATAGTAGCAAATCAATTGATTTATTTACTTTCTGTAAAGACCATGTATTAGCCCATGTATACTTTTGAGAACTTAAGGTATGTGAGTACATTGAGGTTGTGCACTACTATGCTATCACCACAGCTCGTATAAATGTCCCGAAGGACCAGTCCATAGATTCCGAAGAACCTAGGTAATAAGTCCATATGTCCCGAAGAACATAGGTAAATAGTCCATATGTTCCGAAGAACATAGGTAAACAGTCCATATGTCCTGAAGAACATAGGTAAACCCTCGAACCTTGGCATGCCAATTATACCCTAGCTCTCATATCACATAACATGGGCATTGTAATTTATAACAGTTCACATCACTTATTCATATCATTTCCTTTCTGTCACGTACCACATGTACGTGTAATCATTGATCTTATAATCACATATTTATTTTCTTCTGTCACATACCATATGTATGTGTAAACATTTATTTCATATCATATAATATATAATCCATATTTCATATTCATGTAAGCATGTATATCATGTAACATTTTCATATAGTCACTTAGCTTATTTCATTTCACATCGGTCATGTCTCATAGCATATATCACACATGCATATTATCATGTAACATATATAATAACCCATATACATTTTATGTATTCATGCACATATCAGAATCATAAATCAAATAACATTTTAAGAGTCATTTCTTACCATAGTAACTCCAATACTGGCTCATCGCAAGCCAATGTTCGTTCAATAACATAAGTACAATTAAAATTGCACTCGCCTTAGCCTTGTTTGCTTTGATTCAATCCTAACTCTTGATTGTTCCTTAACTTTTTAGGCTCGATTTCTACATAAGCATAATTCCCGAGAAGATTATCAGAAGCCTAAACCTTATAACTTGATGTTAATAACTCAGGCTAATTTAATAAACCAAATCTCAGCTTTTCCTTTAGGAGTGTATCGATGCACTATGGGTGAATCGGTACACAAAATAGCTTCGAAATATCCATGCATCGATGCACCCTTAATGCATCGATACGCCTACCCAGAAATCACTGTTCATTACACGAAAATTCACTCTTTCAACTTCAATTCTTCAAGTTTCATTCCCTTTCATATTCTTAACTCAATATACATGTTTAAAATCATTTATATCTATTATTTCATCTTAAACCTCAAAATTCTATTCTCCATATAGAAATCAATAATCATACCATATTTTTTCGTGTTATCCAAACTTAATTCTAACACTTCTATCTTTTTATTCTCATAGATGATAAGTCAAATTTATCCTCCAAATTCTTTTAAACCTTCCTATTCAAAATTTCACTTAAAAACTCATTTTCTTTAATCTATCATAACTCCTTTATCTTTTGATTTTAAGATAACTTAAGCTTTCCTTAAGCTTAGTTATCATCTAAGGATCAAAACTCATGCTTAAAATCAACAAACAATCAAGAAATTAGAGAACTCACCTTTGCTTTGAGTTTTCACGTGGAGAAGAGAATAAGATGAAGAAGAGAATTGCTTTGAAGCTTATCTCTTCAATCATTTTCCACAAGGGTATTATAATACCCATTAATTATTATTTAATTATTTTCCTTGTTCAATTACTCATTTTCCCTTTGACTCCTTTAATATTACTAACAACTTTCAGGAAATATCTCCACATAAATCATTAAACTATTCAACTATTCTACTTTAATCACCATATTCTGAAATTTTTACAATTTAGTCATTAACCCGTAGTTTGGGATGTTACAAATCTCCCCCTTAAGAAAATTCATCCTCGAATTTTCATTGCACCAGGAGATAAGATACTGTCTACACGTCTCCAATGCATTTCCATGTATCACCTCTTCAATAAATCTTTCATATTATCCTAAACATCATTTCTCTACTTTAATTTTTCCATTACCTTCTTCCATTATACATTCATCTATTGTCACTTATCATATACATAATAGCCAATAACCACAATCCATCTCTGTCTTTTCGCTCTTTCCAATCTACATTTTTCTTTAACCTTTCTAAAATCCATATAATGTAACTCATTATATAGAGAGTAACCTCTATTCTCATCACTCCATACCAGTAATCCATCTATTTTTTTAATCTCTAATTACCATATAATTTTTATGGTTCAGATTCAACCATTCCATTTTCCTTTGTCTTATAAACTGATTACTGATGTACATATTCTTAAACTTTTCTATAACAATATTTTGCATCACTTGATCTTTTAATATTCTCCTATAACAATCATCTCCTCTACCTTTATTATCAATGCACCAAAGAAACTATTCTATTTCAGAACGATATAAATCCTCTAACATTATAATTTCCAATTCATCTAAACTGTTTAACTCTACTCTTTTCAATTATAATTGACATTTTTATGGTAATTATAAAACTGGTTTATTTCCAATCTTACTTCAAATTCATTGAATAGTAATTCATCAACTTAGTAAGAAATTAAATTCTCTGAATTATAATGAGACACTTTCAATATATCTTATTTATCCACAAACTGTACCCTAACAAATTTCTCACTGTAACTTCTAATTGAATTATCAATTCTTTCACCAATTTACTACTAATATATGAACATGCAAGCCTAAATCAATCATTATCATAATGTATTTATTTCACACTAGAAAGATACCTGCTATTATCTCTGGATCATCAAAATCTTCATTGGTATTAATATTATACATTCGAGCAGTGGAGCGTATTTCTTGTTGAGTTGAGGATTCAGGTTGGCTCCTACCTCTTCCTCTACCTCTCCCTCTCCGAGACATCAAAGCAGATCGCTCCGACTGTTCTGGTTCTCCTTTCCCCAATGAGCAATCTCTCAGAAAATGTCCCATTTCACCACATCGGAAACAAGCTCCGGATTCTACCCTACATATTCCACCATGATATTTTCCACAAGTCTGACAATGTCTCGGTTGGGTCCTGTCCTCACCAAACCCTACTGATTGGGTCTGTCTAGCTTTCATCTTATTTGATTCTCTAACGGAGGATACTACCGATCCAGACCTTGCCTGAGACTGAGTACCAGAATCTCTACCCCTCTTGGGTGGTGCAGAACTCGATAAAGCCCCAGTTCTTTTAGATGGTTGGATTCTTTGATCCCCAAACCTTTCATTCTAAGCTCTCTCTAGAGCTTTAGCACGATTTACTATTTCTTGAAACAAGGACAAGTTCAACACTATTAACATTTCTTTCAACCTCGGGCACAAGCCCTCTACAAACCACTCACACACATCCTTCTCTGTTGGGATCAACTCAGCCGCAAAATGACTTAACTTATTAAACTCGCTCTCGTACTCATACACTGTGCGATTCATCTGTTTCAGATTCAAAAATTCTTGCTTCACTTGCCTGATAAATTGGTCTCCTATATACTTATGCTTAAACTCTTCTAAGAACAGAGACCATGTCACTTGATCACTGGTCATTCTCAAAGTGACATTTGTCCACCAAATTCTCGCTTGCCCACGAAGCAAGGAGACCACTCCATCTAACTTCTCTACATTAGAACAGTGGAGTCCATCTAACATAATTTTTACATCATTAAGCCAAAGCTCCGCAGCAACAGGACCTTCTTCGACTTCACCTTTAAACTCTGTAGCTCCTAAACCCTTCAACTCCTTTGCAACATTTATTCTTAGAGTTGAAGTAACAAGAGGTTGAAAACGCGTCAATACCGCATCTAATGTTCTAAAGAACACATCTTGATCAGTTATAAGCACTCCAGAAGGTGTCTGCTCTTCACCTTGCCTGGCCAGGGCAGGTGAATTACTGCTCTCAGCGGACCGATCATCTCCCGCTTGACTTCTATCATGTCTGGACATCTATTAAGAATAAACATATCATTCTATTAGCAAAACAACATACTCATTACTATACAAGATCGGAAGTTTTCACTATTTTGTTGGCATGTATACATTATAAGACACTCTAGACTCTTGTTTATGCCGAGAATCGGCTAAACCATAACTCTGATACCATTAAATGTAACACCCCAACCCGTACCCAACCCGGATACGAGTCTGAGATGTCACATTGACATTTTCAAAACCTTCATTCTTGTAAAATAACTGAACATTTGAATTTATATTAAGAAAATACAATCATATGTTGTTCAATTGTGTTTGGTATAAAATTTTGAGATAAAAATGTGTTTATGAACAGTGAAATATGGTATGAACAATACCGTGAACAGTAATGAATAGTACTACAGTAACCTGCTACAGTGCATCGATGCATTGCTACAGTACACCGATGCATAAAACTTCGAATGGCTACAGTGCATCGATGCACTGCTATAGTACTGCTACAATGATTTTCGTAAATTGTACATAACACTCGTAAAAATTTAACCTTTCATTTCTTTGCATTTATACTTATATAAATACGTTTAAAATATTAGAAAACTCGATCAGAGCATAAATACTTAATTTACTTATTTTATTTACATGCCAACCTATTTATCATATAATAATACATACTGTGTAATTTACTTCTGATATGATCTTTGAGCAGAGATATGTTGTTACTTTGAACTTAGCTTTGATCCTTCTGCTTCTCAGTACCTACGTGTAAATCACTTACACGCTAAGTCATAGACTTAGTGAGGCATAAACATAATAATAATGCATTTCTCATAAATATAAACATTCCATCTATGAATTCAATCGTGTCGCATATAATTCAGTATACATGATAACATATGATAATGCAAGTACTTTTAATACCTTTTTATCGTATAAGTATATATACCGAACATTTCTATACATACCATGGAATACATATACTATTTCACAATAAAACATACATAGTAGCAAATCAATTGATTTATTTACTTTCTGTAAAGACCATGTATTAGCCCATGTATACTTTTGAGAACTTAAGGTATGTGAGTACATTGAGGTTGTGCACCACTATGCTGTCACCACAGCTCGTATAAATGTCCCGAAGGACCAGTCCATAGATTCTGAAGAACCTAGGTAATCAGTCCATATGTCTCGAAGAACATAGGTAAACAGTCCATATATCCTGAAGAACATAGGTAAATAGTCCATATGTCCCGAAGAACATAGGTAAACCCTCGACCCTTGGCATGCCAACTATACCCCTAGTTCTCATATCACATAACATGGGCATTGTAATTTATAACAGTTCACATCACTTATTAATATCATTTCCTTTCTGTCACGTACCACATGTACGTGTAATCATTGATCTTATAATCACATATTTCTTTTCTTCTGTCACATACCATATGTATGTGTAAACATTTTTTTCATATCATATAACATATAGTCCATATTTCATATTCATGTAAGCATGTATATCATGTAACATTTTCATATAGTCACTTAGCTTATTCATTTCACATTGGTCATGTCTCATAGCATATATCACACATGCATATTATCATGTAACATATATAATAACCCATATCCATTTCATGTATTATGCACATATCATAATCATAAATCAAATAACATTTTAGGAGTCACTTCTTACCATAGTAACTCCAATATTGGCTCATCGCAAGCCAATGTTCATTCAATAACATAAATACAATTAAAATTGCACTCACCTTAGCCTTGTTTGCTTTGATTCAATCCTAACTCTTCGATTGTTCCTTAACTTGTTTAGGCTCGATTTTACATACGCATAATTCCCGAGAAGATTATCAGAAGCCTAAACCTATAACTTGATGTTAATAACTCAGGCTAATTTAATAAACCAAATCTCAGCTTTTCCTTTAGGAGTGTATCGATGCACTATGGGTGCATCAGTACACAAAATAGCTTCGAAATATCCATGCATCGATGCACCCCTTAATGCATCGATACGCCTACCAGAAATCACTGTTCATTACACGAAAATTCACACTTTCAACTTCAATTCTTCAAGTTTCATTCCCTTTCATATTCTTAACTCAAATATACATGTTTAAACTCATTATATCTATTTATTTCATCTTAAACCTCAAAATTCTATTCTCCATATAGAAATCAATAATCATACCAAATTTTTTCATGTTATCCAAACTTAATTCTAACACTTCTATCATCTTATTCTCATAGATGACAAGTCAAATTTATCCTCTAAATTCATTTAAACCTTTCTATTCAAAATTTCACTTAAAACCCTATTTCTTAATCTATCATAACTCCTTATCTTTGATTTTAAGATAACTTAAGCTTTCCTTAAGCTTAGTTATCATCTAAGGATCAAAACCCATGCTTAAAATCAACAAACAATCATGAAATTAGAGAACTCACATTTGCTTTGAGTTTTCACGTGGAGAAGAGAAGAAGATGAAGAAGAGAATTGCTTTGAAGCTTATCTCTTCAATCATTTTCCACAAGGGTATTATAATACCCATTAATTATTATTTAATTATATTCCTTATTCAATTACTCATTTTCCCTTTGACTCCTTTAATATTTACTAACAACTTTCAAGAAATATCTCCACATAAATCATTAAACTATTCAACTATTCTACTTTAATCACTATATTATGAAATTTTTACAATTTAGTCATTAACCCATAGTTTGGGATGTTACATACATGCTATGAATGCAATGCAATGCAAGATACCTTGACTTCAAGCAGGTGGTGGTGCAGTGGTCGAGCGCCGAGTGCACTTCCTTAGTTTGGCGGGGCTGGAGTGTTCGGAGTCAGAAGCGGGTACAGCCGGAGGAGTACTAGGACCTTCAGGGACAGTTGAGAGCTGAGGCTCCTCACGCTTAGATGCTTTCTTCAGGTGGCGTAGGCTCCTACGCAAAGGAGCTTGCCATGGCATCTTGGATTGTGTCTCCTCCGTTGACTTAGTGGGCTACGGAATGAGCTCCATGAAGGCTATTACCACATCCTCATCCTGTCGCTTGATATAGGCAAAAAAGGTCATCAGGTTGCTGGTAAGATTCACCATTTGATCTTGGGTCTGCTTGGCCATAAGTGTTGCAATTTTTCGTGGCATTTGTGCATATGGGTGGACATTATCAGCAATGTCATCATTTGAGCCAACACCAATTGAGTCTTCTTTCTAAATGGGTGCGACTTCTGTAGGGGCTTTACCCTTGGGATTCTGCACTTTCCGAAACATCTCAAATTGTTATGGCATTTTTGTCTCGTTCGATTGGAGCACTAGAGTAGACCAAAATGCCCCACACATATAATAATTCTGCCTTCAAAATATTTTGCCCTGGCATTTTGGGTCTTTCACATCTTAATTGTAGGACCTTTGCAGTAGTCATTTCTTCTTCAAAGTATTCTCTGTGTGAAGCTGAATGGTAGTGGAATAAGATCTCTTTTCGCTCTTTTTTGTTGTGGCAACTTGAAATCATTTGGGCAGTAAATTCGTTGGAGAGGTCGGGGTCATCCCTATGACAGTAGCCACCATGGTGTATGACATTGTTCTTTCCTAGGCTATTGAAGTAAGAAAGCAAAACCACACTAATGAGAAAATTGGCAATGTTAGCATGCCACAAAATTACCGCGAAAAATAATAATTTCTCATTAGGGAATTTTTCCTTAATCTCCATTTCATTCCTTAATTCTTTTATTATTTCTAGCCTAGACAGATGATCAATCACTTGGGGTTTAGGATGAGTGAGTTCAATAGAATTCAAAGGTTCAAATTTTATACCTGGTATAGCTATGGGTAAGCTAGTATGACATGTCCTTTGGAATATCCTCGAGCTCCTCTTTATCTTCTTCATCAAGCTTCAAGTGATTATCATTGCATAAAAATTTGTTGTGGCAAAATTCTACAGCTTTCCTTTGGTCATCAACTCCTACTAATGAGGGTTTTTTTTACCGTGGTAAAATTTTTTGTGTCTTCATTGGCTGCACTCTTCGAACCCTCATCATTGTTTTCCAGCAAATATGAATCTTCTTGAAACTTCAGATCTTCGTACATAATCTCATGACCGGGCTCTCCGAGTGTTAC
Organism: Hibiscus syriacus; assembly: GCF_006381635.1. NCBI lineage: Eukaryota > Viridiplantae > Streptophyta > Magnoliopsida > Malvales > Malvaceae > Hibiscus > Hibiscus syriacus. The sequence continues at coordinate 2,056,723 of NW_024062778.1, forward strand.
CCCCCGAACTTAGCATCTTTAGATTTTGGTACCCTCCTTAAGGTGAATGTACCAAAATGATCTATGTCTTAAGCCTGAGTGACTTCAGTATCACTAGGTAGATTGCCATGTGGGCAAAAATGTAATGCCGTGGAAATTTGACCAACCTGACCCTCCAAGGCCCTCAAGATGAGCTATGGCTTTTAAGCAAAGTTTCTTGGTTTTTATAGAGGTCGCATGGTCATGCAGTATGGTCTTCGTGGTTGTTATAAAATCTAGTAATATGGCCTCCAAAGAACTTATGTTGGATGAATATGGTACTCCCTCATTAGAATTATGCCATGGCATATTCATTTGGAAACCATGGGAGTCACTGAAGGTCTGTTGACTAGCACTGCTGGTTCCTTGATTTCCCCAAGAGAAGTTTGGATGCTGACACCATCTAAGATTGTTAGAATAGGGGTTACCTCGATTATAGTTATCTACATAGTGGATGGATTCCAGATTGGTCAGATACTCGCTCTCATTGTGATTGCCATGGCATAATAAACATGCTGAATTGGTTGCCTTTACTTCTCTCACCTCACTTGTCCTTTGCAAATTCTTCAACATATTGGTGATAGTAGTAAGTTGGGCGGACACCGAATCCTTAGAATCTAGCTCAAAAGCTCCATGTGATTTTCGCCCAAGGCCAAGCCTTGTAGATGGAAATTGGTAATCGTTGGTGGCAATCCTATCCAAAATGTCAAATGCCTCTGTTGGTGATTTATCAAGTAATGTCCCATTTGCTGAGGCATTTGTAGAACATCACAACTTGAGTCCAGTCGTGGAATCTATGATTGGGGCACTTGTGAAGCAAACTTTTGTATCGATCCCAACACTAATACATAGACTCTTCATCGCCTTGGGGAAAAAATGCTATGGCATTTCTAAGATGGTTGTTCATATTGGATTGATTATGCCGTAGCAAAACTTTTTTGCACAAGTCAGCCCAAGACCTTATTGAGCCGGAAGGTAATCCATTGAGCCATGCACTGGCGTGATCTTTCAAAGAATATGGAAATAACTTCAATTTCAACACATCTTTATGAACACCTTATTGTCGAAAGGAGTCACAGACCTCCAAAAATGCCCAAACATGTTGCCTGCATCCTCATGAGGAGTACAACTAAATTGTCCAATAAAGTCCAACATGTCGAACATAATGGTTTGAGCTCAAAGTGGGTTGCCTGAATCATGGGTTCCATAATTCCAGGATTTAGGTCATCCATGATAGGGTTTAAATGATCTCAAATAGTACAAGGCCTAGCAACATTCCCAACATTCGGAATTGCCTCAATATTCTGATATTCCTCTTAACCAATTCCTTGATTTCTGATGATACATGTTTGCTTGAGCACGTTGAGTACGGAAATAAAAACCTGAAAAGACAAGGAAAACAACAAGTAAAACTATACAAAAAAATGAACAAGTGAAATAAAAATGCTTTGACAAAACAAATTAACTTCCAGTTGCCAATCCCCGGCAACGGCGCCAAAAACTTATCCTCTCGGTATGAGTACTATAAATGGGGTGCGGATATATGTGCAAGTATACACAATTGAACAGTAATACAGTGATAAGTTGAGTATCGTCTCCACAGGGATTGGAGAAAATCAAATAAGTTTGTCAAGGCTCTTTACTCTGTCACCTAAGTAAAGTTAGTGATGGTATATACAAATGATAATGTTGTGGCAAAATGGAATGACTGATGAGGAAATGGAACGATGATAATGTTGTAGCAAATGGATATGTCGTGGCAAATTCAATTGTGATGAGTGCAAACAAAAGGAAATGTCAAGGCAAAATAAAATATAAATAATGGATTTAATTTATAGGACTTTGTCTTTCTCACACGACAAGCTACTATGGGAATGAGTGATAGGAGTCACTCTGGAAAACCTATGTTTACTTCTCAGAATGATCTTATCTCTATGCCTCTTCTGCCCGACAGAGTATGCTAAGGTGTCCTATGCTATCTCTAGTAAGGGACTCGACAGATTGAAGATGCCCTGGCAAAACCGGTTGGTGTAAACCCCTGCAGTGATCCTATTGGTCTAGATAACAGGATATGTCTCGACAATACCTTTTTTACGGCAGCATTAACATCTAACCTATCGTTCTTGTACAACTCCTTTTAGTCTAATGAAATCTAACCTTATCTCTAAGGTGGATTAGATCTAGTTACTATCTAGAACCCCTTGCTTATGTGGTTCGTCCCTAGTTTCTCTCGAACACTAAGGATATTTTACCTAGGTATTCTCTCAAACCTAAGAATCTCCTAAGGAAATGCTACTCTCGTAGCTCCTACAACCTCAAGGCATTAAGCTTCATAAATAAATAGATTATAGCATATAAAAACAACCATTCATTGAAATGAAACTTAAATATCCAAAATGAACTCACCAAATAGGATTAGTTCATGGTGGGATTTGAAATAAGCAAGCACAAAGCAAGTTTATCCATTCCTTACAACCCAAATGATAAAATATGAAAGCAAAGAACTAAGGGAAGGAGGAAAAGCCTTCAACGTGCACTACCGGAGCTTCTTCGGCCACCATGAACTGCCCCTAGAAAAAACTAGCTCCTCTCAGATGCCTAGAACGCCATTCCCTTAGGTTTGTCACGGAGAAATGTCACGGCAATAGGATTGACTGAGAAAAGTGAGACCTTCTCTCTAACTTTTAAGTTCAAATCCAGGTGAAACCAAAGTCTTCTTCAATATGGCTTCATCCTCTATTTATAGGGGAAAATTAACCTTAGAACTTGGTGTTTACTTTCCTAGGAAACCCCAAACCATGCTTAAATCACGTGGGTATAGGGCAGAGCATAGTAGATCCAGTCTGGGTTGTCGACTGAGTACCCTGCAAATCCTGTTGCAGACGCCCAAGGACAGACAAGATTTGTAGTAAATGCTTCTAAATGCATCTACATGGTCCTAAATGAGCTCTTAAACATTCAATAACTTAAGTGAAAAGGTCCAAAATGTGACCTTTACGGAGTTATCAATAGTTGTACTGATTTGTTTGCTAATTTTAAAGTAAATATTTTTTCAGGGTTTTGAGTTTTCTGTTAGTATGTTTGCTTGTTTTCGCTTTTCCTCATACACTGCACAGCTGCATTTGTATAACATGAACTAAAACCCCACTGTCATATTTAAGTAGGAGTGAGAAAGTACTCCTCGTGTGGTTTCACCTCCCTACGGGATAGTTAATCGCTCATGGGGCTCACGCCTTATGGTCCTCCTGATGGTTTTCACCTCCGTATGGACATAAGGAGGTGTGTCTCATCGAATTGAACTTGATCTGAAAGCCTGTGATGGGCCAGGATTGAGGGTTCGGTAGCCCAATGAGGCACCGATAAGGACAATTCAAGGACCTCTTACTTTAGAACCGAACCCATCATATAGTAAACTTAGAACCCAGATAGAGCCTTACCAGATCATAGGATCCGTGAGGAGAGTACACAAGGAAAAGCCTGTTTGAGCCTTTTAATTGTTCTAGTGTAATTTTGATTCTCGAATAAGTGTATGTGAACTAGAGATCATACGGTTAGGTTTACTTTTTTGAACAAACATGCGAACTAGATGGCATGAGGTTAGGATTCTTTAAACGAAGCACGTGGGTAGAAATCCTATTGGTAGATCTATTAAGCATAATTAGGTAGACATCATGTAGGGTAGGTTTTATCAACAAATATTATATCTGATTAATTCATTTGATTACTGACCAATTTTCTCTTGTCCTTCTTTTATTTTGTTACCATTTTGCATTATTATTCCATGGTGTTGATCCTTGATCGATGTCCATATAGAAGGCTGGTAATATGGAATAAAGGATTCAAAAGAGGTAGAAAACAATGCAGACATTTTGAGATGGTCCGAGCAGTCCCAGCTAACAAATAGAGGCCTTTTAATAGTTCAAGATCTAATGGGGTACACACACAACAATTTCGTCAAAAGGACCTGATCACTAGCTACTTGCAGCATACTCAAGGTGTGGCTCAGTACTTGGTTAACGTATCACATGAAGCTGATGTTGTAAGCAAAAGATTGGAGCCCAAGACTGAAGAAGCATAAGATCCTGGATTTACTGGCCAGCAATCAGGATAGATAGCTTAGATTTATCTATATGTTTAAGCCTTAAAACCGAACTCGTTTCTAATATAAAAAGTTGTTCTAAGGAATCGTTCCAGAATCAACACCTTGCATTGCATTGTATCAACATTGCATTTATTTTTCACAGTGCATTTTATTCATTAATTGTTATTTTTTTCATATTCATTAATAAAGTACCAATATTAAGAAAAGGATATTGTGGCAGAGTTTCTGAAAGCCAATTGAAGTTCTCGGGGCATTTTGGAAAGATACAATGATGAGATATTAGCGCATGTCGGTAGGATTGAGAAAATCCAGGAGCAAACTCGTAAAGACCAAAAAGAGATGATCGATCAAGCAAAAAGGTTCTAGAATGAGTCAATAGATCAGATAACCAAATTAATGAAGATGGTGAATGTATGATCCTAGAGAGAAACCACTAGAGGATCCTGTAAAGGCTTTGAATGGGATTATGGATGACAGTGGTGGATTGAAATGATAGTGACAAGTGATCGAGAACCTGTTAAGGACAAGATTTTCAAGCGAGCTTAAAAAATCAAATGTAGTCGTAGAGGGTCCTACTAGACCAACAATGAATGAAGAATATAAGCTTTACTCAAATAGGAGGGACATAAAAGATGACCGAATACTGATCAAGAAATCTAAGAAGGATCAATCTCTCATTATTAGATGTTCTAACCCTTTGCAATCCAGCCAAGACAACCAAGTTCCATCTCTAAAGTCATCGCTAAGTACCCTCGTTAGGGGGAGTAGTTGAGAAGAAGAAAAAAGTGTTGGGTTTCAGTTCCCTCCCTTCCTTTTTTCCACTTTTCGTGTGAAAAAGTGCATTCAAAAATGCTCACAGTCGGATTGATTACACCGCAATGTGTCCAGCCACAGTGGCCTCCGAATAAGAAGTGGACCTATAAGGAGGTTCCTGGATAAACCAGAGAATCCCTGATTATTCAGCTAAGGTTCCTAGCAACCTTAAGAGAAAGTTCCAGGATCATTTAGAGAAAGCAATTCAAAGGTGCAAGGTAGAAGATAAAGGAGTTAAGGTTTAATGCTCGGAAATCGTTACCCCAACAGAGATTAATATAATCAATCCTGTGAAGGACACATGGAACAAGAGGAGGGAAAGTAAATCCAAGCAAAAGGGCTCCAATGGATGTAATTAGAGGCTGATCCACATGTTTAAGAATGATTTGGGCATATGCATCCCCTAGAAACTCCTCAACACCTATATCAGATTTCCTGATGTCAAGTAGGGCTTTGGATAATTAGAGAGTCTGACGAATACTCCACCAATCACAGCTGCAATAAATTCTTAGAATTGGGCCAAAAATATTGTCACCAAGGAGAATCGCTTTGGATATAAATTTTGGCCCAATTTCCAACCAGGGAAGAAAAGATTGAAGGGGCAAGAAGAAGACAGATATGTCAACCTAAAAGGATAGGGTAGTCTTTGGAGTATATGAAGAATACTTTCCAGTTTGGGAATGTTAATGTTGAAATAATTGGTGGATGTAACTATGGAAGAAGATCCAATGGAGGATCCAAAGCTGCAAGATGCTTGAAGATGACGAGAATGAAAATCTGTGATTGGTATCTGACCTCCTTTCCAATCGAACAATCGGACTATGAAGTATTTTCTTATAATTTTTAGATGAAGTTTAGAGTAATATTCGGAATCGACCCTTAGGCTTTGCTCGCGAGCATTAAGGAATTTTTTTGTGAGGGCTACTATGTTAATGTACTTTTTTGCAATTAAAATATGCTTTTCATTTCTCAAGTAGCAATCATTTTATATATTTTCACATTCTTTGTCATTCTTATATTTATAATTTTGACACTTCTATTATTAGTTCTTTGTTCACCCATACAATGTCTATTACTTTTTGAATGAATATATCGTTCCAAATTGTCATTTCAGGTGTCAATCGTTAATACATGAATGTTTCTAAATTCTAATCATGAGTTAAATTTGGAGCAGCCTGTATTTAGTAAAACCTATGAGTGCAAAAATAAGGTAGATTATGAGGTTTCTAATGAATTATTGAGGCTGATGAAAAGTAAGGTAATAAGGTATCTCACAGACAAGAGGTTGGGATTCCGAGTCTGAGAACAATGGGAAAAGAGATAGTTAAAGATTTGCAATACTTTGTCAAGAATCGATAGAGTTGTTTCAAGTGTCAAAAATCATCATTCCCTGGTCTAATCAAGCATAATGATTGAATAAGGAGTGGTAGTACACAAGTTCCTGATAGATTGTTCCTTTATTTAACAACCTTGAAAGTCCATTAATATGTGTGGTGGGGGCAACATAACAAGTCCAAGAAAAATGGGAGACTCTTCCAGTACTAGGGGCAAGAATCTCACTAATTACGAGAGTCTATAAGCTTGATCCAGAAGTCATATTGTGCTCAAAGGCACAGACAGTACATCCTTACTACTTGGTGAATCCAAACATGTTCCTCTAAAGTACTTGATGGAGTCACCAGATTTGACAGAAAATTGGTGAGGGCAAATTGTTTGACACCATATATGTGAGCCTAAAAAGCATTAAAAGAAAGTGCCAAAACAGATTTCTAACTAAGTAGTGCGTCTGATGATTATAAGTCTCTGAGTCTCTACTGTACATATCCACTATGGAAGAAATGAATCAGATGACAAATCCTGAGAGATTTGATGAGGCATCCAAGCTTCAAGATGAGGAATTGAGACAGTGCTAATTTCTCCAAAAAAATCATCTACTATCCTCTTATCAGTAGATTGGATTTCTTTAGCTCTTACAGTATGATATAATTTGAGGTTTACACTATAAGGATAAAAGGAACAATATAAAGAGAATGATTGAGGTTATGAGGGGAGGATAATGAGAACGTCATAAGAAATTCTCCTTCATCATGTATGCATGTCAAACGTCAGTATGTACTCGAACAAAGTACAATACTGCTTCTATTTAGACTTACTCACTGTGATTGAGATTTCGTTACTTCAAGTTCTAACAAAGATAAAAATAAGACCAAGTGAATGAGCCCAAACTCAACACTATCATTTCACCTCATTAAATAAAAGAGGTCAGAAGCATCTGCCAGGGACAGATGTGTCAGAAGCAAATGAAGCGACCTTTAAACTTTGAGAGGGTGATCTGGTGATTGAAAAGATATTTCCAATTCATAAGGATTCCCATGAGAAATAGGTGTCTAAAGAGAAAAAAACCATATATTGTCAATAAGTCATTTATAGAGAAGCGTTATTTTTTATAGAGATCAATGAAGATAAATTGAGTGGCCCAGTAATTTTGATTTAGTTTAGAAATATCACTAGAAAAAAAAAAGAAAAAGAGAGAAAAAAAGAAAGAATAGATAAGAAAAGAATAAGGAAGATTGAAAAAATAAAGAATATATAGAAAATAAGGAAAATTGAAAAGGGGCTCAAGATAAGAATCCACAAAGATCGTTTTAAAGCCAAAGGAAATATTGCGGTGAAAATCCAAAAGGGCAGCTCGAAACATTGATAGGCATCAGGCAAGTAACACCCACAGAGTCTGATATTTTGATAGGAGCTTTATATCTACATATATTTTGGCAACATTTGCGTTCTTCTAGATAGAAGTTTTCCTCAGTGCTCCAAATTATATCAAGTTGATTGGTCAGGAATATTCATGCTGTTGATGCTTAAGGCATTTGACTTTTTCTTTTTATCATTTCATGATTGCCAGACTTTGTAAAAATTCCAATTCATCATTTCAAACCCCAATTTGTTCATTTAAAGCGTAAGTAGATTAACATAGTCAGAAGAAAAAAAAAAGATTTCTTGGTATTACCTTAAATTGATCTTTAAAGTGCATAGAATCCGAAGTATCCCAAAACCTTGACTGGTGTTTATTGTTAAAGAGTGTTTTGCCAAGGAATGATATGTAAGTTGAATTCATGTACATAACTACGTGGGGATATATATTTGATCCCCGTCAAATGACGTCTCTAAGATATTTAGACCGGGGAAAATAAAGGTTGATTTCTTGAATGATGGAGATAAAAGCTGTTGAGGCTTATTCTACATTAGAGAAAAAGAATAGGTGATGCCAGAGTAAAGAATCATTCCCCAATCTCAAAAGTAAATAGTCCGAGAGACTAGAAGGACTAAAGGATAGAACTCGTAGTACTTCCCGTGACGTTGTCGGTAACCTATCGAGAAGCAGATGATCTCCTTATTTGAAAGGGGAACATATCCCAACGCATAGTAAAATGTAAGAATGCAACCAGTAAAGGATGAATTTGGCACTCAAGTAGGGAGGAGCCATGAAAGTACCCACCTTGGGGTATGACCCAAAGACCCCAGATCAGGTGGAGATAACAAATTTCAGACCGAGGAGACATGAGAGTGAGTCACAATTTGAAGTGTCAAGGATAAACCCTGAATATGAACAAAAACTTACCTTCTAGAGCAAATCAGTCAAGCATCAAACTAATGGAAGGGTCTCGGAAAACAACTCTGGTAGCGCATTGGAGCCAAACACAGATAAGAGACAATAAGAAACAAAGATCACAAGATGATTGGGCATATCTCCAGAAGTGGAAGTTTCTACACCGATATCTGAGTAAACCCTAGAAAATAATGATCAAGAGGAAGAAACCTAGTTCTCCACTTGGAGTTAAAGGAATAACAATATTTGAGCATACATGAGAACACCATCTGTATGAAAGAAAATGCATTACATTGCATTTGCATTTACAAAATATGGTTTTTATAGATTTCTAAGGAAAAGAGAATATTCATGATATCAAAATCCCAACTAGCGGGAAGCTAAAATTCAAACCTCAAATACAGAGAATCACATTCAGGGAGGCAGACTCCCATATTCGATGGTGTGAGACAAATTTGCATAAGAAAAAATGATTTTTGAAGATTATCTTAAAATCCAAATCTTCAAGTATGATCTTTCAAAATTGAATATAACAATGGTAATGTTTAATTTGCCAGATCTGATATTCCTTCAGAAGAAGCGGAACATGTCCCTATTTTCTAAGATTGATATTCCTAAGTGACAACACAAGGTCTTCCCCGATTCAATCTTCCCTAAGTGACAGGGAATAAATCAACTCCTCCAGATCTAATATTCCTTCAGAAGAAGTGAACATGTCCTCTTTTCCAAGACTTGATTCCTAAGGACAGCGAACAAGTTGCCCGATTCAATCTTCCCTGAGTGACATCAGAATAGATAAACTCCTCCAAATCTGATATTCCCTTCAAATAAGCGAACATGTCCCTCTTTTCAATATTTGATATTCCCTGAGTGAGAGCAGAACAAGTCTGCCCCGATTCAATCTTCCTGAGTGACAGCGAAATGGATCAAATCCCCCATATAATATTCCCTTCAGAAAACGCGGAACTTGTCCCTCTTTTCCAAGATTGATATACTGGAGTGATAGCAGAACAAGTTGCCCCGATTCAATCTTCCATGAGTGATAAATGGAATGGGATCAACTCCCCCAGATGTGATATTCCTTCAGAAGAAGCGGAACAAGTCCCTTTTCCAAGATTTGATATTCCATGAGTGACAGCGGAACAAGTCTACACCGATTCAATATTCCCTGAGTGATAGCAGAATGGATCAATCCCTATATATGATATTCCTGAGTTGACAGCGGAACATATCCCTTATCATATTTCAAACCATGAAGTTGACCGGACGAAAAACGCATTGTCTCTTCGTCTTTGCCCTATTCTTGTTGACACAAGAATGGGCAAAGAGGGGCAGCTATCGACTCATTTTTCGTCCTACTATCTTTTATTATATTATTATTATATTATATTATTATTATTATTTATTATTATTATTATTATTATTATTATTATTATTATTATTACTACTATAATTATATATTATTTATTATATATTACTACTACTACTACTATTAATTATTATTATTTATTATTATATTATTATTTTATTTTTTGGCATGTCATATTACAACCTAATTGGGGCCCTAAGTTACAAATTAGATCCAAATACATGCAGCCACTCAGGTCGGTTCAAGCCCAAAGGTAGCCTAACCCAGTTTAACCCGACCTGAGACCGTTTGGGGCCCAAACCCACTAGGGTTTCTTCATCTCATCTCCAGCAGCGCCGCTAGTCCTCAGCCATTGGATCTGGACCGATCCAATGGTCCAGATAGACCAATAGTTAGGGTTTTACCCTAATCCTTCTACAACCACCATCGCTCACCAATCACGACAGATATGCCACCGCCCGATTCACCCACTCCCCGACCACCGCTGCTACAGCCAATCCGGGCCCTGTAAGTGTCAGAAAACTCAGAACATTTCAACAAGCAACCATAAACTGAAGTCCACAAGCAAAAACCTCTATTTTGTAATCATTTGTAAGGAAAAATGAAGAAAAAAAAACATGTAATTCGGGTTATAGACCACGAATCAAAAATGTAAAAAGGGTGGGTTCCCCCTTTCGATTTTGCAAAAAAAAAATAAAGCAATAAAATCATACTATTTCAAGGTCTTGTGGGTGTGTTCTTTATTTTTCTCAGTTTCGAATAAAATAAAATAAATCATTTTTTTATTTTTTATTTCGAGCTTTGCATGTAAATAAAACCAGGGAGAGGAGTTTGAGTAGTTTACCTAAGAGGGGAGGGGAGTCGAACCAGGGTCGGTCCTTGTCGGAGGCGTTGGAGTGCGTGAGAAGTCGAAGGGTTAGGGGCTCGTTTTGGGGTGTTTAGGGTAGTTTAGGTTTAGTTTGGTGCCTAGGGAGCATATCTAGGCTTAGGAGTCCTTTTTGGGTGAATTTCGGAGCTCCGACCACCGTGTGCAGTACCAGAATGGCGACTGAAGGCGGGTTAAAGCAGCCGGTGAGGGACCGGCCGAAAAAAAGTGAAAGGGAAAGAGAGAGCTCTCATTTTTTTAAAGTTTGGTTTGAAATGAAAAAAAAACTAAAGTAATATCTATAGCAGAAATTTTAGGGGAAATTGCACATTAGTCCCCCTATGTTTAGCGCATTTTTACTTAATGGTCATGTGTAGGGATTATTTTCGTAATTTGCTTATTTATGTTTATGCTTAAAATATTTGGTTAATCGTAGTTTAGTCCTTTAACTTTAGCACGCTTTTGCATGTTAGTCCCTATAGGGATTGTTTTTGTGATTTACCCATTTATATGTCTGATATTATTTTTAGGGTTATTTTCAGTTTAGTCTTTGAATTTTTTTGTTTGTTATCCTATAGTGATTTTAATTTTTTTAATATATTTAGGGACTGATATTATAATTTACCCTTTTATGTGAATGTATTTTAGGCTAAAATTTGGAATATTTATGAAATAGTCCCTTATATTTTTGCATGTTTGTATTTTGAATCTCAATATATATTTTTTTATTTTAATTTGGTCATGCAATTTAATCTATTTTAATTTAGCCCCATGTTTATTTATTTTTATTTTAGCACTTAATATTGTAATGTTCATTTAGTCCTTATACTTTATTTGGTTCTAATTTTGGCATGATAGTTTAATTATTTATGTTTTAGTCCTACTTTTTTATTTTAATTTTTGCATGTTGTATATTAGTTCATTTTAGTCCTAATTAATTTTGTATGATAGCCTCATAAGATCCCTTGACTCAATTCAAAATAAATTGACTAAGGGTAATATTCGATCATTTTATATTTTCGTAAAGTGACTGTCTTATCTTAACGAATAAGAAAGTTACTTTGATAATTTTAAAATGAAAGTTTATATTTATGACACAAATTAAATTGAATTCATTTTAAAATTCAGGGATTGGAAAAATATCAGGTTCTTTTAATTAAATCATCGAGAAAAGACTGTTAGATCAATCTAAGGTCTCGTCTCGAGAAATTTAAATAATTGAACATTCATTCTCATTAAATATCGGTAAAGTAAATAATTAATTACTTGTTGATACGTTTTTTTTTGCACGTGTTTTCCGATAGATTTTCAAAACAATAACATTTGAATCGACGTTGAGAATAGTAATATCTTTTCGTTCTGGTATGAGTAATAAATGACTGCTTTAAGGTATGAGAGGTCATTTATTCTCGATTGGAAATCATTATATATTATCGTTTTCATTCGAATCGCTATGTAATTTTAAGACGAAATAATAATATCTCTTTATTCAATTGGGGTAATAAATGATTGTTTTAATGCACAAAAGGTCATTATTCTCGATTGGAAATAATCATATTATTGTTTTACTCTTAAAATTATTTTGGGTGTTTTATTTGAAATTGATAGTGAAATTTAGAATGAAATTTTAATGTTTCTTTATTCGATTGGAGTAAGAATCGATTGCTTCAAGGTATGAGATCGGTTCTTCTCGATAGGAAATAATTAAATATTACTATATTTCATCCAAAAATTCAAAGAACGTTATTTTAGGGGATATTAAATTAAAATAGACTCGAACTTGTCAATTTTATTGCAAAAGACAATTAATTAATCGACTAGGTACCGATTTAGGGCGTTGTGGGGGTGATAATCCTTCCCTACACGTAACCGACTCTCAAACTCAATTTTTGGTAACGCAGACCGCAAGTTGTCGTTTTAATTAAAATTAATATTTTATTAAAATGGAAAATACGTTTTTGGATGTCCAATCACACCTAATCAAATATGGTGGTGACTCCTCAAACTACGTTTATTACTAACGGTCATTCCAAAGAATTATTTCGAAACAGAACCCTTTTCCCCATCCGGAAAAAAACGTTTCGACATTCTCTTCATAAAAACTCACCAGCTAAGCTCTACGACTTAAAGAAATCCTAACCAAGTACGAGAAAGTATCGGGACAAAAAAATCAATTTTGATAAATTGATTATTTACTTCAGTCTGAACACCAAAAGCGAGCACCGAAGAGAAATATTGGACATTGTAGGCATCCAGGAGCAGGTTGAACCGAGAAACTATCTTGGACTTCCTCTCGTTGTCGGTCAAATAAAACAGGGGATTTCAGATTTGGCAAAGATAAGATGACCAAGAGGTTGCATGGGTGGACAAAAATTCTTCTTTCCTATGTTGGTAAAGAGGCTTCCTCAAATCCATGATTCAAGCTCTACCAACCTATGTTATGTCATGCTATATAGGTTGGTAGAGCTCTATTGATGGTGTTTTGGAGGAGATCACTTCAAGTATGTGTTCTTATTGGTGGTCAGGAAAACATAATGCAAAATGACCTCTCTACAGTCTGAACACCAAAAGCGAGCACCGAAGAGAATATTGGACATTGTAGGCATCCAGGAGCAGGTTGAACCGAGAAACTATCTTGGACTTCCTCTCGTTGTCGGTCAAAATAAAACAGGGGCTTTCAGATTGGCAAAGATAAGATGACCAAGAGGTTGCATGGGTGGACAAAAATTCTTCTTTCCTATGGTGGTAAAGAGGCTTTCCTCAAATCCATGATTCAAGCTCTACCAACCTATGTCATGCTATCTTATAGGTTGGTAGAGCTCTATCTGATGGTGTTTTGGAGGAGATCACTTCAAGTATGTGTTCTTATTGGTGGTCAGGAAAACATAATGCAAAAGAATGACCTCTCATTGCTTGGGAAAAGTTTGTAGGGCAAAGATAGAAGGTGGAATGGGCTTTCGTGACTTCAAACTTTTCAACATTACCTTTCTCGGTAATCAAGTTTGGAAATTCATCCAACATCCGAACTCCATCCTCTTCAAGGGTTTAAAGCTAAGTACTTTCCTTCTTCCTTCCTCAACGCTAAGCTTGGTGTAAAAGCCTCCTTTGCATGGACTAATCTTTACAAAGCAAAAGAAGCTTTAAAAGAAGACTTCTTTTGGAGAATAAGTTTCCATAGTAAAGTAAGAGTTCACTTTGATAGATGGGGAGGCTCCTCTCCAATGGTGTTTTCCTCTAACTATTTGGACAATCTTAATTCTCCCTCCCGCTGTGCTGATTTCATGTTGCAGGGCTTCCCTCGGTGGGATGAACACAAAATCACTCCTTGTTTCCCTTACGAAGATACTAGTGCTATCCTCTCCACACTTATTGCCCCGGTTCCTAATGATCACCTCATTTGGGAGCAGCATACCTCTAGACTGTATTCGGTCAAGTCAGGTATAATTGGTTTCTCATGAAGAAAGAGGCCAATCAAGAATTTGGAGACTACTTTCCAAGTTTCCCACTCTCCCAAAATAAATCTTTGGGTGGAGGATCTGTAATGATGCACTGCCTACAGTTTCTAAGTTGGCTATCGCTCGGTTAAGTGATGGGGTTTGCCTGATGTGTCTCTCTGAACCGGAATCCATCCTCCATTCTTTAAAAGAATTGCCCAAAGACTCACACCATTCTTCACCTCTCGGGCTTTCCCTCTTTCATCTTGGACTGGGAAGGATCTTTGTGCAAACAGTGGTTGGAAATGGCTTCATCTATGGATCTTTCGGGCTTCACGCTTCTGTGGAACATTTGGAAACGAATGAACAAGTGGGTGCACGATGAAAAGCTCCAAGATGATGACTGAGTTCGGCGATGCGAACCAGACCTTTGAATCTTTTAGGAGGCCTACCGCTTCTCGTTCAAAAACTGAAATGGAAACCAATTGAGGAGTCCGTTAAAGTTAATGTCGATAGGGCTTCCTTCCAAGTTCCGAGGAAGTCACTCTAGGAGTAGTGGCACGGGACCATAATGAACTTGTTTTGGGTGGCCTCGCGCGTAGATTGGATCCCCCTAATCTTCTGAATCTGCTGAGGCAATGACCTTCGTGTAGGGGCTTCGCTTTACGATGGAAAATGGGTGGAGGCGGGTCATCCTTGAGGGAGATACGATAGGTCAACCGACTTGCAAATAGGAACGAAGACATTTCGACCATAGGATTGCTACTCAAGGAGGCACACCAAATTTTGGCCAACAATTCAGACTTCAAGATTTTTTATATGAATCGAGAAACTAATAGAGCTGCCCATTGTCTCGCCCGCTGGGCCTCGTCGAGCAACAATCCTGTATTATGATGAACCTGAATGTATCAAAGATTTGTAATTTCGGATGCCATTGGCATTAATGAATTTCGAATTCCTTTATAAAAAAAAGGTTAACTACATGATTGATCACTTTTGTTTATGTTTATCCACTTTTTCTAATTGATTTTAAAAAAACAATATGTGGTCACTTACGTTATCATTTTATTAAGTTTTGGTCACTGAGACATTAAATGATGTTAGGTTAATAGCGTGACACGTTAGTAAAATATTTTTATTTTATTTTAATCCCTGAATTTTATATAAAATATTAATTATGAACTTTTTGTAAACTCAATGTAATTTAGGGATAACATTTAATTACCCTTTTTTAATGTTTCTTCCTTGCCAAAGCTCTATCTCCCTCGACTTCTCGCTTCTTCCGCCATTTGTGTCCGTCAGCCCGAGCTGGAGCAAGAGCAACAACACAAGAAACAAGACCCCGATGACCAGAACAACCAAGCTCAACAACTCCAAGCCGCCGAAGAAGATGAAGATGAAGACGAAGACAAAATGATGGCGTCATTTTCTCTTTTCACACTGTTTATCATGTATAGCTCGATGATAAGTGTAAACACATGTTTGAAGTTGATTTCGATTCTTGGGCTATTTTTTTGTTGCTCTCGTATTCTGATAGGAGTCAATATCCTACTTCTCAAGAGAGACCAAAGTATTGTCTTCCCTCTCTTTCTCTATCAATCATTTATGTTCTTTTCGTTAGTGGATTTTGAAACTCCATTTTCTCTTCATATTTATTCGCTTTGATTTTGTGAGTTGCTTTTTGCTGCGATTTATTTCTTTATGATGAACATTCTTTTCTTTTGGATGTTTACCATCTTGAGAGAAGGAATTTGAGCGGCGAGAAGATGAACTGCACATGTGAGGTTATAACAAGAGCTTATTAAAAAAGGGTAAATTAAAATCTTGTCCTAGACTATTTTAGGTTTACAAAAAATCCATAATTAGTATTTCATTCAAGTTTATGGGTTAGAATAAAAGTTAAATCATTTTAACTAACGCCATTTAATATTTTCGCGATTAAAATTTAATAAAATAATAATATAAGTGATTATATATTATATTTTTTTAAAATCAATAAAGAAAAATGAAGAAAACATAAACTACTCCAATTAAGCCGGTGATGATGGTGTTCTTGTTCTAAAGCCGTCTTGTCCCACGACGGCGAGCTTTCCATTACATACCCAATAGAAAAACTTACACTGTTTTATTTTATTTTGGATAGAGAGACAGAAAGATGATTAGGGCAATAAAAGCAGCCATTTTTGATTCACAAAGCAGCAATCTTTTCCAAAGGGCTGCTTTCTTCCATTCCAATCCCGTCCTCGAATACAAAAGACGCAATAATTGGCAATTTGTAAGCGTTTTTCCTTCTAATGTTGATTATCAAACTAGATTTTTTTTCACTTTTGAATGTTTCCTTCGATGGGATTTGTTTTTTGTGGAATTTTGCAGTCATTTTTATTATAATTTATGTTCTATCAGATTACACAATTTGGGTTAAGAGAACGTCTCTGAAATCAAAATTTTGATGCTTTTGTTCCCCTTATTTTTGATTTGTTAATGTTAAAATGGAGCCTTTTTGCTGCCTGGGGTTCAATGTAATATGGAGATGAAGATATTGAGGTTTTGGCTATATCTATGATTTGTTTCAGCTATGGATGGAAAATTGGAATGGTAAAGAGTGTTTATATATTTTGAAATGAAGATGAAACCTGTGAATTTGGTTGGTTCCATCTTCAATTGAGTTTTTTTTTTTAACTTATGATTATTAAGTTCAAAAAATGGATTTTTCACTTATTAAAAAATATTAAAAAAGTGAAATTCTGAATTTGGCAATTAGCAGTATATATGCCATTTCTTAAGCTATATTTCTGCCTTAATTAAATGTATGAAAACTTTCTAGAAAATAAGCAGTTGTAGTGGATAGCCAATTGTAATTCAAGATCTATCAGGGACATGAGCTAATGTTTTTAAGAAAAAAGTACTTTTTTCCTAAGATATTATACTGGATTAAGCTATTGAAAGAAATGGATTTTACTTTGGAGTGCTTGGATGGTGAATTTTTTGTTGAATACTTAGTTTTCTGTAGACATATGGAAATAATCATTTAGACAAAGCATATTGTTGAGAAGATAGCAGATTGCAAGAACTTTCTAGGATGATTTTGTTCAGGTTTCGCCTTTAAGTTCTGTACTTGTAGATATGCTTTTTTGTTTTAAGCATTAGTCTCACTCTTTTCTAAGCAGGAACAGTGACCTGGAGACTAATTCTGCAAGGCAATTATTTTCTTCCATTAGGAATATTTGTTTTCTTTTGATTAATTATTCCAAACATAGACAGAATTCTTGTTTAATTTGTTGTATTGGATGTTATTATCATCATTCAACTTGCAATACTTAAAAGTTTTCTTTTATTTATTTTTCAAAATTTTGAATGATATTCATACATTACTTTTAATACTTTTGTTTGCAGGGTAAGAGGCATAGAAGGATGTGTGCAAAACAAGAAGTATTGCGCAACTTTGGTGCTTATGAGGATGACATTTTTAAGGTTTCTATTCATATCAATTACTTGATTATCTAGTTTATGCCAAAATTCAAATAAAACCTGTACAGTTATGGAAAAAGCGAGCTTAATCCCGTGGGTTCTAATGAAGTGATGTCTAATTTCAATATGTTTAGTTCTAGAGTGTTGGATGGGATTTTTAGTGAGACAAATAGCACTAGTATTGTCACACTTGATAGGAATAGTACCTACTTCAATTCCATAATCAAAAAGTTATTGTTTCATCCATAAAACCTGTGCATAACAACTACCGCCTGAAATATATTCCACTTCAGTGGTAGATAATGCAACACAATTTTGTTTCTTTGAAAACCACGAAATTAGCATATTTCCAAGGAATTGGTAAGTACCGGATGTGCTTTTCCTATCTAATTTGCATACTCCATAATCCACATCTGAGAAGGCATGCAAGCTAAAGCTAGAGTCTCTAGGATACCAAAGTCCTATACTAGGAGTGTCCTTAAGGTATCTAAAGATCCTCTTAACAGCTAGTAAATGTGATTCTTTAGGACATGATTGAAATCTAGCACATAAGCAAACACTAAACATAATGTTCGGTCTACTTGCGGTTAAATAAAGTAAAGATCCAATCATTGACCTATATAATTTAACATCTACACATTTACCTCCTTCATCTAAGTCAAGCTTTGTTGAAGAGCTCATTGGAGTGTCATGAGGTTTGCCATTTTCCAGTCCAAACTTCTTGAGCATATCTTTGACATACTTAGCTTGATTGATGAAGATGTCATCTTTTCTTTGCTTGATTTGGAGTCCTAGGAAAAATGAGAGTTTCCCCATCATGCTCATCTCAAACTCACTTTGTATTAGCTTAGAAATTCTTGGCAAAGAACATCATTAGTAGAACCAAATGTTATATCATCAACATAAATTTGAACTACTAATAAATCTTTACCTTTATGCTTTAAAAACAATGTAGTGTCAATGTTGAGTTAATCGATCGACGGAACCGGCTAAGAGGGGGGTGAATTGGCAATTAAAAATTTCATGGAAACTTTTGCAGAAAATTGAAAGAAATTGCACAGTGATTTACAGTGGTTCGACTTTCTCAAACAAAGTCTACATCCACTACCTTAGCTATCCACACTAAGGATTTTCCAACAAATTCACTAATTTGTTCTTTCTTTTGAGGCCAAAGAGATAACCTTACAACAACCTCAAGAATATACCCCAATTCTTGAGAACACTATTTTTCCCAAAGAGAAGATTACAAATTTGCAAACTTACAAGAAAAACCTCACAAGGTAAGATGTTTGCACAATTCTAGAACAAGAAAAGAACACTCAAAGATAATTACAAATGAGCACAAATGGTGTTCTTGAAAGCAAAATGAATATTGAAAGGAAAATTGGCTTGATTTGCACAAACTTGGTGTTTGATGCTTTCTCTCTTGTTTCTCTATAATTTCTTGTTGATCAATGGCTTCAGAACTTGTTTAAATACACCTTGAATCACTTCTGAACGTTGGGGATGATTAGTGAAGATCATATAGTCGTTTAAGTGTGAAAGCAATTAATTTTTCTAGGTGGAGCGTCTCATGCATCGATGCATGATGGAGGATGCATCGGTGCATCAGTGTAAAATTCAAATATTTTGACTGTTGGAACACTTGATGCATCGGTGCACCAAGTGTGCATCGGTGCATGAAATGCATTCGATGTTTGAAAAATAGCCTGGTGCATCGATGCATGTCTTGTGCATCGATGCATCAAATGCATTCGATGTTTTGAAAATATTCAGAGTGCATCGATGTATGGAGAGTGCATCGGTGCATGGAATGCATTCGATGTTCAATTAATTCATCGATGCATCGATGCATGGATTGATGCATCGGTGCATACCTTTGAATAATTGATTTAAGGCTTGTTTTTGGTTCAAAATACTTTGTGAAAATTGTTTCAAAAATAGTTTAAGTGCAAATCACAATTTTACACATTTAGTAAGGATTAAAATTGATTTTGAAAAACTTGGAGTAATAATTTGATATTTGATTAATTGAATCGAATATAATTTGTAAAATCATTTGTAAAATCTTAAAATTCATTTAACTTAATTTGTTATATCGAAATATCAAAAATGTTTTCAACAATCTCCCCCTTTTTGATATAACAAAACATTTAAGTAATTTTAAGATTTGTTTAAGAAATTATTTTTGAAATCGATTTTGAAAAACTTACTCCCTCTTACTATAGCACATCAAAAACTTACTCCCCCTTACTATAGCACATCTTAAATTTTCTCCCCCTTTTTGTTAAATCAAAAAGACTCTATAAAAACGTTTTAAACAAGAATTTTGAAAAACATTAGCCAATTGATTTATTAATAATAGGCTGCTAAGATCACAATCAAAAGAGAGATTAGCCATTAGTTTCATAATCAATATTCATAAACATAAATGGATAATTGGTCATAATGCAACTAATATGTTGATGCAAAAATTAATAAATATTAAGCTCAAAATGAAAATTCAAACAAACTATCCATAAAACATCCAAATCTTATATCCAAATGAAGTCAAGCAAGTCAAACAATAACCCCAAAAATATTCAAAATGGTTTAACAATAAATGTTCAAGACGATCCAAAACCACAACAAGATCTATTCGTCTATAGAAAGATCGGGAGGAGGCGGAGGAAAACGGGATTTGGCGGTTGGTTTGAATGAGAACGACTAGACGAAGTTATAGGACGTTTGGGATTAGACATGATTAAAGTAAATCGGAATAAGGAATATCACCTGCAATTTGAAACACATGTATGCACAATCAATTCCCAAAACTCAAATGAGTCCTCAATAATTCAAGGTTCTCTTAACCATATCCTAATGGGCATGTTTTGAAAACTATTTAAAAAATAATATTTGATAATCATAATATAGTTTTCATGAAAACAAAACAATTAAATAAAAAATCTTACTAATTTTCGTTTTTTTTAAGTTTCGAAATTCAAAGAAAATTTTTGAAAAATTGTTTGTTTTTGACGAAATTGGTAGTAAAATCTAGTTTAGAACCAACAAACAATAAATGCCCGATATAATGTACATTCTAGAACTAATTAAAACTAGTTCTAAAATCATAAATTTGTAAAATAGAGGTTTTTACAAAAGTACCTTAAAAATTCGGATTGAGGGGAATGAGGAGATGTTTTGCGCGATTTAATGAGTGTAGCAGGTTTGTAGGATGAAAATCTTGAAGAATCTGATGTTTTCCCGAAGATTTTGAGCAAAAATAGAGATTTTGGAGAGAGAGGGGTCGAATGGCCGTATGTTTTAGTGTTTAGGGTTTGAGAAAAATGAAGTAGATGAGGATTTTAAACCTAAAACCCGACGGATGCATCGGTGCATGGTCTTATGCATCGATGCATATTCAAGGCATGCATCGGTGCATTGTTAAATGCATCGGTGCATGAAGCACAAAAATGTCAAAAATCCGTTTTAAACACTTAAAATGCTAAATAATTTGGCTCTAATGGTAATGGCAACTCATATATCAAAAATTAATTATGTTTAATCAATCAAATTAATCTTCAAACTTTATTTGAACATAAAATTAATTTTCATTAAGAATCATTAACTCCCCCTAACTAATAGCAAGAATGCAATCAAAAATTATTATTATAAGCATTTTTCAATATTATTTAAAAGTGCTAAAATATTTTAAACACTAAGTGAAGATAGGTCAGTTAAACCTAATTCTCTCCTAAGTGTCCAAAATCTTTCTTTATCTAAGGGTTTTGTAAAAATATCCGCTAATTGGTGCAAAGTATCAACAAATTCTAGAACTATATCTTCCTTAGTGACATGGTCCCTAATGAAGTGATGTCTTATTTCAATATGCTTAGTTCTAGAGTGTTGGATGGGATTTTTAGTGAGACAAATAGCACTAGTATTGTCACACTTGATAGGAATGGTACCTACTTCAATTCCATAATTAAAAAGTTGTTGTTTCATCCATAAAACTTGTGCACAACAACTACCGGCTGAAATGTATTCCGCTTCAGTGGTAGATAATGCAACACAATTTTTGTTTCTTTGAAAACCAAGAAATCAACATATTTCCAAGGAATTGGCAAGTACCGGAGGTGCTTTTCCTATCTAATTTGCATCCTCCATAATCCGCATCAGAGAAGGCATGCAAGCTAAAACTAGAGTCTCTAGGATACCAAAGACCTATACTAGGAGAGCCCTTAAGGTATTTAAAGATCCTCTTAACGGCTAGTAAATGTGATTCTTTAGGACATGATTGAAACCTAGCACATAAGCAAACACTAAACATAATATCTGATCTACTTGCGGTTATATAAAAAGCAATGAGCCAATCATGGATCTATATAATTTAACATCCACACATTTACCTCCTTCATCTAAGTCAAGCTTTGTAGAAGAGCTCATTGGAGTGCATAAGGCTTCCCATTTTCCAATCCAAATTTCTTGAGCATATCTTTGACATACTTAGCTTGATTAATGAAGATGCCATCTTTCCTTTGCTTGATTTGGAGTCCCAAGAAATATGAGAGCTCCCCCATCATGCTCATCTCGAACTCACTTTGCATTAGCTTAGAAAATTCTTGGCAAAGAACATCATTAGTAGAACCAAATATTATATCATCAACATAAATTTGAACTACTAATAAATCTTTACCTTTTCTCTTTAAAAACAATGTAGTGTCAACCTTTACTTTTGAAAAACCTTTTTCAATTAAAAAATTTGACAATCTTTCATACCAAGCTCTAGGAGCTTGTTTTAAACCATAAAGAGCTTTTGTCAATTTTAAAACATGATCCGGAAAATTTGAATCTTCAAAACCTGGAGGTTGTTCCACGTACACTTCTTCCTTTATAAAACCATTTAAAAATGCACTTTTAACATCCATTTGATATAATTTAAATTCATTGAAACATGCAAATGCTAATAACATTCTAATTGCTTCCATTATAGCTACGGGAGCGTATGTTTCATCATAGTCTATACCTTCTTGAGTATAGCCTTGAGCAACAAGTCTAGCCTTGTTCCTCACTATATTACCACTTTCATCAAGTTTATTTCTAAAAACCCATCTAGTACCTACAGTAGATTTATTACTAGGCCTTTCAACTAATGTCCATACTTTACTTCTCTCAAATTGATTTAATTCTTCTTGCATAGCCATAATCCAATGTTCATCTTTTAATGCTTATTTGATGTTCTTAGGCTCTATGCATGAAATAAATGCAACATAATTACAAATATTTCTAAGAGAAGATCGAGTAGTTACCCCCTTTTGATGGATCACCTATAATTTCACCATCCTTGACATAGTTGTACTCTCTTGGAAAAGATACTTCCCTTTCTTCAATGGTTGGATTCTCGAGGGGATCATGAGTTTCCTCATCCTTTGTTTCTTCCTTTGATGATGATTCTCCAACTTCATGTCTAACGTCATTTGTATTTATAACACCTACATCATCATTCACACAAGAATCCTTCCTCGGAAGGGGATTATCATCGAAAACAACATGTATAGACTCTTCTACAACTAAAGTCTTTTATTAAATACACGATAGGCTTTAGAATTTAAGGAATAACCCAGAAAAATCCCTTCATCCCTTTTAGCATCAAATTTGCCAAGGTTTTCTTTACCGTTGTTTAAAACAAAACATTTACATCCAAAAGGATAAAAATAATTAATGTTAGGCTTTTTATTTTTGAAAATTTCGTATGGAGTTTTCTTTAATATTGGCCTAATCATTACTCGATTTACAACATAACAAGCGGTATTTGTGGCTTCCGCCCAAAAATATTTTGGCAAATTATTTTCACAAAGCATGGTTCTAGCCATTTCTTCTAAAGTTCGATTTTTCCTCTCAACAACTCCATTTTGTTGAGGGGTTCTAGGTGCTGAAAAATTATGACTAATACCATTAGAATTACAAAATTCAATAAATCCAAGATTTTCAAATTCAGTTCCATGATCACTTCTAACACTAGTGATAGAGTAACCTTTTTCATTTTGGATTATTTTTTGAAAATGTGATGAAATTTTCTAATGCTTCATCTTTAGTACTTAAGAATAGAACCCAAGTGTATCTAGAATAGTCATCTACCAAGACAAATGCATATTGTTTTCCTCCCAAGCTAGTAGTTCTAGTTGGCCCAAAATGATCTAAATGGATCAATTGTAATACTCTACTAGTTGATACATCATTAATAGATTTAAAAGAAACTCGTTTTTGTTTTCCTTTAGCACAAGCATCACAGATTTTATCATTATCAAATTTAAGCTTAGGCAACCCTCTTACTAAGTCTCCTTGAATTAACCGTTGCAAAACACTCATACTAGCATGTCCTAGTCTCCTATGCCATAACCAACTATTATGCTCATCCTTAGCAACTAGGCATAAATTAGTCATATCAATAGAATCTAAATGCACCATGTAAATGTTTCCTATTCTATGACCAACAAGCACAATCCGATTAGATGCAATGTCAATAACTTTACAACCATTAATTTCAAATAAGACATTGAATCCTTTATCACACAATTGACTAATACTCAAGAGATTATGCTTTAATCCATTCACATATAAAACATTTTTAATTTGTATGGAAGAGGTATTACCTATAGTACCAATACCTTCAATATGACCTTTTGAATTATCTCCAAAAGTCACTTCTCCTCCATTTTTGGCGTTAAGCTCAATGAACCGGCTTTTGTCTCCGGTCATATGTCTTGAGCATCCACTATCAAAGTACCATGAATTTGAATTTGTTTCTCGTGCCTTGTAGCAATGCTCCTTTCCCTACAAACATAGATTAACTTTTTTGATTTTTGGTACCCAAATTCTTTTGGGTCCATATTCATTAGTTTCCAAAATCCTAGTCCCCTTAGGTATCCATTTGTGTAGGATATTTTTATCTTTAGTAGTAATGAGTTCTTTAGGAACCCACATACTTCTAACGATTTTTCCATTAGAGGTTCTTTGGGGACCTCTATGATTGTAGTTTCTAAAACTTTTTCTAACAAAGTTGGATTTTGAATTTCCACCTTTTTCAAAATGTTTTGTTCCAACTTTATCAAAAGAAGTTTTAAGATCATCAATTTTCTTTTGATGATCATCATTGATCTTTGAAAGTAAATTTTGCAAATCTAAATTTTTCTTTTCAAACTCTTCTAGTTTGATTTGCAAATCTTTGATTTTACTTTCAAGATCGTTGTTGGTTTTGGATATGAGTTTGTTTTCATTTTTCAATTTTGAAAAATCATTTTTATATTTTAAAAATAATTTCTCATAATCCGAAGCCAACCCATTATATTCGTCTAATAACTCATCATAGGATAAATCATCAAAATCGGATGAGTTAGAGGTTACCTTAGAATCTTTCCCAAATGCCATCAAGCACAAGTTAGCTACTTCTTGTTCCTCTTCATCGGAACTTTCTTCATCACTCCATGTAGCCACATGAGCATTGTGCTTATTCTTTGATTGACCATTTTTCTTCAATTGTGGGCAATCATATTTAACATGCCCTGGCTTTTTGCATTCGTAGCAAATGATTGGGTCCTTCTCTTTCGATTCATTTTTGAGGCCTTCATTTCGTTTGAATTTTCTTCCTCGATAAGGTCTCATCATTTTTCTGAACCGTTTGGCAAACAATGCCATTTCCTCGTCATCATCATCGTTATTCGAATCACTCTCATCTTTTTGTGGATTTGAGAGCAACTCCAATGTTTTTCTTCTTCTCCTTCTCCTTTGGTGTCTCGTCAATTTTGTCGAGGTCCACCTCATCTTCGAGCATCATTTCATGAGTGAGGAGTGACCCAATTAGCTCTTCAAGAGTTAAGGACGTTAAGTCCTTAGACTCGATGATTGCCGTCTTCTTTGATTACCACGATTTTGGGAGGGAGTAGACTAACTTCCTCACAAGCTTTTCATTTGAAATGATCTCTCCATATGATTTGAGACCATTGACAATCGTTGAAAATCTATCCGTCATAGCTTTGATATCTTCATTTGGTTTCATCCTGAAATTTTCATAGCTATGCGTTAGAATACTAATTTTAGATTTCTTTACCTCATCGGTACCTTCATGAGTGACTTGAAGTTTGTCCCATATTTCTTTGGCGGTTGTACACGATGAAACTCTTCCGTATTCATCTGGTCCAAGAGCACAAAAAATGATATGGATGGCTTTGAAGTTGAGCTGGAACATTCTTGTCTCTCCTTCACTCCACAACCTTGGATGAGTGAGAGGTTTGATGTATCCCTCTTCTACAGTATTCCATGCTCCCATGTCACTTGCTTGAATGAAGTACATCATTTTATTCTTCCAATAGGCATAGTTAGCTCCATTGAAGAAAGGAGGCTTATTGACGGGCATCGAATCGAGACCGGAGTCGAAGTTTGAAGCGGAGGCCATTGATGACTTTGATAATCGATATAACTCTTCCCGAATCGACTCAAGAGGCGATTAAACCTTCAAATGAGTTAGGCTCTGATACCAATTGTTGAGTTAATCGATCGACGGAATCGGCCAAGAGGGGGGTGAATTGGCAATTAAAAATTTCGTGGAAGCTTTTGTAGAAAATTGAAAGAAATTGCACAGTGATTTACAGTGGTTCGACTTTCTCAAACAAAGTCTACATCCACTACCTTAGCTATCCACACTAAGGATTTTCCAACAAATTCACTAATTTGTTCTTTTTTTTAGGCCAAAGAGATAACCTTACAACAACCTCAAGAATATACCCCAATTCTTGAGAACACTCTTTTTCCCAAAGAGAAGATTACAAATTTGCAAACTTACAAGAAAAACCTCACAAGGTAAGATGTTTGCACAATTCTAGAACAAGAAAAGAACACTCAAAGATAATTACAAATGAGCACAAATGGTGTTCTTGAAAGCAAAATGAATATTGAAAGGAAAATTGGCTTGATTTGCACAAACTTGGTGTTTGATGCTTTCTCTCTTGTTTCTCTAAAATTTCTTGTTGATCAATGGCTTCAGAACTTGTTTAAATACACCTTGAATCACTTCTGAACGTTGGGGATGATTAGTGAAGATCATAAAGCCGTTTAAGTGTGAAAGCAATTAATTTTTCTAGGTGGAGCGTCTCATGCATCGATGCATGATAGAGGATGCATCGGTGCATCAGTGTAAAATTCAAATATTTTGACCGTTGGAACACTTGATGCATCGGTGCACCAAGTGTGCATCGGTGCATGAAATGCATTCGATGTTTGAAAAATAGCATGGTGCATTGATGCATGTCTTGTGCATCGATGCATCAAATGCATTCGATGTTTTGAAAATATTCAGAGTGCATCGATGCATGGAGAGTGCATCGGTGCATGGAATGCATTCGATGTTCAATTAATTCATCGATGCATCGATGCATGGACTGATGCATCGGTGCATACCTTTGAATAATTGATTTAAGGCTTGTTTTTGGTTCAAAATTACTTTGTGAAAATTGTTTCAAAAATAGTTTAAGTGCAAATCACAATTTTACACATTTAGTAAGGATTAAAATTGATCTTGAAAAACTTGGAGTAATAATTTGATATTCGATTAATTGAATCGAATATAATTTATAAAATCATTTGTAAAATCTTAAAATTCATTTAACTTAATTTGTTATATCGAAATATCAAAAATGTTTTCAACAGTCAACCTTCCCTTTTGAAAAACCTTTTTCAATTAAAAAGTTTGACAATCTTTCATACCAAGCTCTAGGAGCTTGTTTTAAACCATAAAGCGCTTTTGTCAATTTCAGACATGATTTGGAAATTTTAAATCTTCAAAACCAGGAGGTTGTTCCACATACACTTCTTCCTTTATAAAACCATTTAAAAATGCACTTTTAACATCCATTTGATATAATTTAAATTCATTGAAACATGCAAATGCTAATAACATTCTAATTGCTTCCATCATAGCTACGGGAGCGTATGTTTCATCATAGTCTAGTCCTTCTTCTTGAGTATACCCTTGAGCAACAAGTCTAGCCTTATTTCTCACTATATTACCACTTTCATCAAGCTTATTCCTAAATACCCATCTAGTACCTATAGTAGATTTATTACTAGGCCTTTCAACTAATGTTCATACTTTACTTCTCTCAAATTGATTTAATTCTTCTTGCATAGCCATAATCCAATGTTCATATTTTAATGCTTCTTTGATGTTCTTAGGCTCTATGCATGAAATAAATGCAACATAATTACAAATATTTCTAAGAGAAGATCGAGTAGTTACCCCTTTGGATGGATCACCTATAATTTCACCATCCTTGACATAGTTGTACCCTCTTGGGTAAGAAACTTCCCTTTCTTCAATGGTTGGATTCTCTAAAGGATCATTAGTTTCCTCATCTTTCGTTTCCTCCTTTGATGATGATGATTCTCTGACTTCATGTCTAACGGCATTTGCTTGTACAATACCTACATCATCATTAACACAAGAATCCTTCCTCGGAAGGGGATTATCATAGAAAACAACATGCATAAACTCTTCTACAACTAAAGTTCTTTTATTAAATACACGATAAGCTTTAAAATTTAAGGAATAACCCAGAAAAATTCCTTCATCACTTTTAGCATCAAATTTGCCAAGATTTTCTTTACCGTTGTTTAAAACAAAACATTTACATCCAAAAGGATGAAAATAACTAATGTTAGGCTTTTTATTTTTGAAAATTTCATATGGAGTTTTCTTTAAAAATGGCCTAATCATTACTCGATTAATAATATAACAAGCGGTATTTATGGCTTCCGCCCAAAAATATTTTGACAAATTGTTTTCACAAAGCATGGTTCTAGCCATTTCTTCTAAAGTTCGATTTTTCCTCTCAACAACTCCATTTTGTTGAGGGGTTCTAGGTGCTAAAAAATTATGGCTAATACCATTAGAATTACAAACTCATTAAATCCAAGATTTTCAAATTCAGTGCCATGATCACTTCTAACACTAGTGATAGAGTAACCTTTTTCGTTTTGGATTACTTTTGAAAATGTGGTGAAATTTTCTAATGCTTCATCTTTAGTACTTAAGAATAGAACCCAAGTATATCTAGAATAGTCATCTACCAAGACAAATACATAATGTTTTCCACCCAAGCTAGTAGTCCTAGTTGGCCCAAAAAGATCTATATGGATTAATTGTAATACTCTACTAGTTGATACATCATTAATGGATTTAAAAGAAACTCGCTTTTGTTTTCCTTTAGCACAAGCATCACAGATTTTATCATTATCAAATTTTAGCTTAGGCAACCCTCGAACTAAATCACCTTGAATTAGTCGTTGCAAAACACTCATACTAGCATGTCCTAGTCTCCTATGCCATAACCAACTATCATGCTCATCCTTAGCAACTAGGCATAAATTAGTCACATTAATAGAATCTAAATGCACCATGTAAATGTTTCCTATTCTATGACCAACAAGCATAATCAGATTAGATGCAATGCCAATGACTTTACAACCATTAATTTCAAACATGACATTGAATCCCTTATCGTATAATTGACTAATACTCAATAGATTATGCTTTAATCCATTCACATATAACACATTTTTAATTTGTATGGAAGAGATATTGCCTATAGTACCAATACCTTCAATGTGACCTTTTGAATTATCACCAAAAGTCACTTCTCCTCCATTTTTGACGTTAAGCTCTATGAACTGGCTTTTGTCTCCGGACATGTGTCTCGAGCATCCACTATCAAGGTACCATGAATTTGGATATGTTTCCCGTGCCTTGTAGCAATGCTCATTTTCCTACAAACATAGATTAATTTCTAATTTTTGGTACCCAAATTCTTTTTGGTCCATATTCATTAGTTTCTAAAATCCTTGTCCCCTTAGGTATCCATTTATGAAGGACATTTTTATCTTTAGTAGTAATGAGTTCTTTAGGAACCCATATACTTCTAATGATTTTACCATTTGAAGTTCTTTGAGGACTTCTATGATTGTAGTTTCTAAAACTTTTCTTAACAAAGTTGGATTTTGAATTCTCACATTTTTTAAAACTTTTTGTACCAACCTTATTAAAAGAAGTTTTAAGATCATCAATCTTCTTTTGATGATCATCATGAACTTTTGAAAGAAAGTTATGCAAATCAGTATTTTTCTTTTCAAAATCATTAATTTTGATTTGCAATTCTTTGATCTAACTTTCAAGCTCATTGTTGGTCCTGGATAAAAGACTATTTTCGTTTTTCAATTTTGAAATATCATTTTTGTATTTTGAAAATAGAGTCTTATAATCCGAAGCCAAATCATTATAATCCTCTAATAACTCATCATAAGATAATTCATCTGAATCGAATGAGTTAGAGGTTACCTTAGAATCTTCCCCGATAGTCATCAAGCACAAGTTTGCAACTTCTTGTTCCTCTTAATCGGAACCTTCTTCATCGCTCCATGTAGCTACATGAACCTTGTGCTTCTTTTTGGATTAACCCTTTTTCTTCAATTGTGGGCAATTATATTTGACATGCCCCGACTTTTTGTATTCATAGCAAATGATCGGGTCTTTCTCATTTGATTCAGTTTTGAAGCCTTCATTGCGATTGAATTTTCTTCCTCGGTTAGGCATCATCAACTTTCTGAATTGTTTGGCGAATAATGTCATTTCATCGTCATCATCATTGTCATTCGAATCCCTCTCATCTTTTGTGGATTTGAGAGCAACTCTAATGTTTTTCTTCTTCTCCTTCTCCTTTAGTGTCTCGTCAATCTTATCGAGGTCCACTTCATCTTCAACCATCATTTCATGAGTGAGAAGGGAACCGATTAGCTCTTCAAGAGTTAAGGACGTTAGTTCCTTAGACTCGATGATTGTTGTCTTCTTTGATTGCCACGATTTTGGAAGAGAGTAGACTAACTTCCTCACAAGCTTTTCATTTGAAATGATCTCTCCATATGATTTGAGACCATTGACAATCGTTGAAAATCTATCTGTCATAGCTTTGATATCTTCATTTGATTTCATCCTGAAATTTTCATAGCTATGCGTTAGAATGCTAATTTTAGATTTCTTTACCTCATCGGTACCTTCATGAGTGACTTGAAGCTTGTCTCATATTTCTTTGGCGGTTGTACAAGATGAAACTCTTCCGTATTCATCTGGTCCAAGAGCACAAAATATGATATGGATGGCCTTGGAGTTGAGCTGGAACATTCTTGTCTCTCCTTCACTCCACAACCTTGAATGAGTGAGAGGCTTGATGTATCCTTCTTCTACGGCATTCCATGCTCCCATGTCACTTGCTTGAATGAAGTACATCATCCTATTTTTCCAATAGGCATAGTTAGATCCATTGAAGAAATGAGGCTTGTTGACGGACATCGAATCGAGACCGGAGTCGTAATTTGAAGCAGATGCCATTGATGACTTGATAATCGATGTAACTCTTCCCGAATCGACTCAAAAGGCGATTAAACCTTCAAATGAGTGAGGCTCTGATACCAATTGTTGAGTTAATCGATCGATGGAATCGGCCAAGAGGGGGTGAATTGGCAATAAAAATTTTGGTGGAAGCTTTTACAGAAAACTGAAAGTAATTGCACAATGATTTACAGTGGTTTGACTTTATCAACCAAAGTCTACGTCAACTACCTTAGCTATCCATACTAAGGATTTTCCAACAAATTCACTAATTTGTTCTTTCTTTTGAGGCCAAAGAGATAACCTTACAACTCCCTCAAGAATATACCCCAATTCTTGAGAACACTCTTTTCTCAAAGAGAATATTACAAATTTGCAAACTTACAAGAAAAAACCTCACAAGGCAAATATGTTTGCACAATTCTAGAACAAAGAAAGAACATTCAAGAATAAATACAATTGAGCACAATAAGTGTTCTTGAAAGAAAAATGAATATTGAATGAAAAATAGGCTTTAAATGCTCAAACTTGAGTTTTGATGCTTTCTCTTTGATTCTCTCTTGATTCTAGTTGCTTAATGTTTCTTGTTGTTGATCAATGGCTTCTAAGCTTGTTTAAATACACCTTCAAATGATTCTTAACGTTGGGGATGATTAGTGGAGTCAATAGAGCCGTTATTGTGTGAAAACAATTAATAAAACTGGTTGGGAGCGTTGGTGCATCGATGCATGACCATAGTGTATCGGTGCATCAGTGTAAAATTCAAATATTTTGACCGTTGGAACACTTAGTGCATCGGTGCACCAAGTGTGCATCGATGCACCAAGTGTGTATCGATGCATAAAATGCATTCGATGTTTGAAAATAACCTGAGTGCATCGATGCATTGCTTGTGCATTGATGCATGAAATGCATTCTATGTTTTAATAAAACCCAAGTGTATCGATGCATAGAGAGTGCATCGATGCATGAAATGCATTCGATGTTCAATTTATTCAATGGTGCATTGATGCATGGATTGATGCATCGGTGCATGCCTTTGAAAAATTGATTTAAGGCTTGATTTTGGTTCAAAATACTTTGTGAAAATTGTTTCAAAAATAGTTTAAGTACAAATCACAATTTTACACATTTAGTAAGGATTAAAATTGATCTTGAAAGACTTTGAGTAATAATTTGATATCCGATTAATTCGAATATACCTTAGAAAATCATTTGTAAAATCTTAAAATTCATTTAACTTAATTTGTTATATCAAAATATCAAAATGTTTTCAATAAAATTGTATAATTTTTTTATTATAAACCTTAAACCCACTACAATATAACTTTTCTTTTACAAAAATGTTATAAATTATTTATTTTTTAAGTTAAATTAGATAACATTTTAAGTTGAAAATGGTCATAAATTAAAATTAAATTAGATTATCACACAAAACAACTATCTTGGAAAACATTATTATTGATTGATAGTGATTGATCTAAAATTTTAAAAACAAAATCTTTTAATACTCTCATTTGTATACAAAATATTTTATTACCTTTCAAAATATATATAAGAATATAACTTTTTTTAAAAAAATATTACCTTTAATACTTGTCTTTTTCATGAATTAGTTTATATATGGAAGCAGTAGCGGATGCATTAAGCCCTCATAAGAGTTAAATATATTTTATTATTTTAAAAAAATGATTAAATTTAACTTAAGTGTTAAAGGAAAAAAATTATAATTTTTACCTACTTTCTATTTTTAAGATGAGAAAATTAAAATTTTGGAAACAAGCACGTTATCTTTTAGTAAACACAAGGCACCGTCGTAGCAGCTAACTGCTTCGTGGCCTTCTTATCTTACCTTATCTTCTCCTGTCTCTAGAAGTAAAGACTAAAACACCCAACGCCTTACATGATTGCCATTTGTCCGAAACGTGTAACAAATTGAATCGGTTAAATAAGCATGCGTGTCAGCTCCTGAACTATCATTTTGTTCTTATTTAATGGTTGCACCTCCAGTATCAAATTTCATCACCAAACACTAACGCATAGGTCAGCTCAACGGTGTATTGAAGAAGATGCAGTCAATGAAGGGTGCAGCTGCCTCCGCCAAGGCCGGCATGGAAAAGGCCAAGGCCAGCATGCAGGAAAAGGTTCATTTTTACTCATTTCATTTCTCATGTGTTATTACGGTTGCAGTTGCGTTATGTTTATCACACGATTGTGGATATGGTGAGTATTGTAGTTATTACGAGTATTACATATAATAACGTAAAATGTATGATGGTGTTTTAGGTGGACCAAATGAAGACGAGTGACCCTATTGAGAAAGAGAGGGCTAGAGAAAGGAAAGAATATAGACAAGAAGATGCAGAGATGAGGAAACAGGAGGCCCGCCATCATAACGCTGGCCACGGTGCTGGTGTTGGCTATGGCGGAGGCGATATTTATGACGTCAACTCTACTGAGAAAGAGAGGGCTAGAGAAAGGAAAGAATATAGACAAGAAGATGCAGAGATGAGGAAACAGGGGGCTCGCCATCATAACGCTGGCCACGGTGCTGGTGTTGGTACTGTTGGTTATGGCGGAGGCGATATTCACGACGTCAACCCTACTGGTCGTGCTGGCTTCACCACAGGCAGAGATGGCCTCAACCACAACAGAGGTGGCACTGGTGGCTATGGGGTAGGCGGCATCCATGATGTCAATCCAACTGGTGGTGCTGGCTTCACCACAGATGGCCACAACCACAACAGAGGTGGCATACATGACGTCCACCCTAGTGGTGGTGGTGCAGGATTCACCCATAACAGAGGTGAGACTGGTGGCTATGGAGGAGACGGCGTACATGACGCCAGCCGTGGGTACCCCACAGAAGATATTGGGACTGGGTATTACTCGGGTAGGCAGGTTAGGGCGGATGAAAATATGAATATGGGGTATGGTGGAGAAACAGGGGGTGGATTAGGTTATTCAACAACTGGGGGAAACATTGGAGGGGCAGGTGGTGGTGCTGGATTCACCCATAACAGAGGTGAGACTGGTGGCTATGGAGGCGGCGGCGTATATGACGCCAGCAGTGGGTACTCCACAGCAGATACTGGGACTGGGTATGACTTGGGAAGGCAGGTTAGGTCGGATGAAAATATGAATATGGGGTATGGTGGAGACACAGAGGGTGGATTGGGTTATTCAACAACCGGGGGAAGCATTGGTGGGACATGGGACCCTAACAATCAAGGGACAAGAAGGAACACTAGGGGTAACCAGGGTGATCATTATGATCGATCCTACTAAAAATAATACTGAAATGAGCAAAGTTTTTATGCTCTGGGGATGTAGTTGTTTCTACTTTGTTTTTAAGTTGTCCTGTTGTAATCTTAGTACTGTCGGAGGCAGTACTCTATATAATATATCAATAATACTTGGGACTTGTTAGTAAAAAATACAGATGTAAATGAATCAAATGCTTGTTTGCTTTGACTTGTCGTTGTGGTGACAATCATCTATCACATTACAGACGTTACCGTAGTTATCGAAAATCAAAACTGAAACGGATGGTACAGGAAATCAAAATTGAAACGAAAAATAAAATTTAATATTATAATTAAAAATTTGAAAGTTAAATAGAGTAACCAATTGAAACGAAAAACAATTTTTTTAGTTTTATAATTAAAAAATACGAAAATCAATTTTAGTTTCATAATTGAAAAAAATACTAAAATAAAAATATTTAGTGTTATAATTGAAAAAAATATGAAAATTAATTTTAGTGTTATAATTGAAAAAATTACTAAAATCAAAATTTTATTGTTCTAATTGAAAAAATTGAAAGTTTAATAATAGTATAAATGCTTAAAAGGTTTAATTGTATCTGATGTAATTTTTTTTGTTATAATAAATATTTAAATACCTTACAGCTTTTTATGACATAAAATCATAACATATAATTGTATGGATAATTCAATAGGTATAAGTCAAATATTATGTCTCTTGGATACTTCAGAGTTACAGAAAGGTGGTCCAAAATTTTATTAAAAAGTGATTTTTATGTATGTTGCACGATACTTTTATTCGACAGTCGGGCACTTTTTAAAAAAGATAGCTTATCTTAACATTTTTTTTAAAAAAAAATTCTCTTCTAATTTTATCTTTTAATTTTTTTCATAATATTTTCATTAGTAAGTCATTCATTTTTTGTCTTTATGGATAATAACAGAATTAATTATAATTTTAATCAACCATCGATATTTTTTTAGTCTTTTTATTTTTTCTTATTTTTTATTTTTTATTTTTAATAAGCTTATTGTATAACATGTTTTCCTCTATTTTATAATACATTTTCTTTTGTTTTTTGTAACACTCATTTCTTATTGCATACAAGTCCAAGATGCCATATAATTCTTTTAATACGGTGTTTATTCAAAAAAATTTAAAATTTATTTCTTTTTAAAATCATTATTAATAATCATAAAATATTTCGTCTCGATAGTAATTAAAATCACTTAACTAAAATATTAATCAAAAGTTTTTTATTTATAAACAATAAAAATAAATACTATCCATCAAAATCAAATTCAAACATAACTATATTTAAGTATCACAACCATTTAGTATACATGCCAACTAGTACTATCAACATTCAAAAAGATATCATATTGATTCTGGAGCGGATCTGATCTTCAAAAATTGATGTTGGGCCTAGCTCCTTACTTTAAATGCTCTTATATTCCTACTTGTGAAAATCATCACACGTTAAGTATACACTTAGTGAGACATTATAATTTTAATAATAGTAAAAATAAAACATATGTATTGCAAAACATAGTGTGTATATATATATATATATATATATATATATATATATAACTAGTGATTTGTAATTCATCAAACCATAAATAACATATTCAACGTCTAACAAAATTCTCAATAAAAGATGTTATCAATTCATTCAAACATGTATGTTCACATATCATTTCATATCACAATCCAATGTAACACCCCACATTTAATGAAATTAGGGACTAAATTGAAAGATTCAGAACCTTGCAGCTAGATTTGAACTTTTAGGGAGTTTATGGGCTAAACCTTGAATTTTACCAAAATTTGGGTTAGAGAAAAATAAACCTCTTTCCCCTGTTCGTGAATCAGGCACCAAACCATCCCTAGTGAAATCCCAAACCTGAATCAAGCTAACCTTCATTCGGCGGCCAAGAGCACCACTGTCGCCATTGAGCTCAGCAGTGACTGACGATCTAACCCCAACCCTCAGATCACCCGATTTGACCATCGTTAGGTGCAAAATCATAAAAATGCGTCAGCTCGCCTTCATCGATTCGACGTCATAACTCGTTGGTTAGAGACACCGCCAGTACCATCTGAAGCGTCGTCTCGGGCCAACCGCAATGTGGGTTTCACTCATCGAAACCCATCGTCGTTCGTCGTAGAGAAACGTTCGAAAGGAGGACAAAAAACCCAAATCATCGGCCATTGTTTTCTACGATTTTTGATTGAATCGAAAGTCGGTTAGCCTCACCACCAATTTCATCGGGCTCTCCTCTCTGTTCCGACCAACACCCAGTCGGGTTCATATCTCCATCGTTGCTGGTTCGTTGAGATTTGCTTTGGTAAGCATTCAATTCTTTTCTGAGTATTTTAGCTTGTTTCGATTTAATATATGATATGTTATTGGTTAATTTTGGTGTTGGGTACCTTTGAGAGTGATTGGTCATCGTCCCAACCCCCGTCGCCCATTTCACGCGCCTCCAAACGTCGTCGTACGCATATAGGGTTTTTCCCTAGTCGACGTTTCTTCTAGAACAATCTGGATCGGCCTGAACCGGCCAACCCAATCTGAACTAGGTCTAGTTGACCCGATCGAGTCAACCTGAACTGAGTCAACTCATTCGAGTCAACTCGTCTGACTTTGACCCGTTTACTTTGACCCAAAAAGTCAAATTTTCTGAAAAGTCATATTTTATGTTTTTGACATCCTGAGTCTGATTCTGAAGTCCGTTTTGCCAAATTCGCACTCGGTACGCCTTTTTCAATGTTTTATCTTCAAATTCAATTTGGGTTTTCAATTAAGTTTAGTTTCTGACGTAAATTAAATTGCTTTGTATCCGAGGAATTGAGTTCAATTAAGCAATTTGGATTCAAGTTCGAGAGTGATCAAATGGAGATTAAATAGTCGATTGATATGGCTCGTAAATCGAGGTAATATTTTACTACATTTTGTATATTTTCTGAAACATATTGATAATTGGTAAATACATGAATGGAAATAATTGGTCCATGAGGTGCATTTAATTATCATTGGACTTAAATTGAGAATGGAATAACGGCAGAACACTATAGAAGACTCAGCCGGCTTGAAAAAGAAATTGGTAGATCGATTGAAAAAAATTTTAATTTCATGAATTATGTAATAATAAATTGATCTCGGAATCCAAAATTCTGATTAATTTCTTTAAAGGTTAAATGGGTGATACGTGATTAAGAAATTACGAAAATACTCTTAAGTTGTAAAAATGGTTTGTGTTGATCCTGATAGTGGAATTACCCCGAGAATTTATATTTTTGACCTGATAAAAATTTATGATGCACTTGTTAAAGTATTTGGAAATATCTTATAATCAGTTTTAAATCCCAGAGAAAGCACAAGGCCTATAAACTTTGATTCAAGAATAAACACTTGAAGCCTAATTTATCGGAAGTAATGTCCTTTACAAAATTGAATGAAATTACGATAATACCTTAAAGTATAAAAGGACTATAGATGGCTATGATAATGGAGATGACCTGAGAACATACATTTTTGATCCACTTGAACCTTGGAATCATCGATTAAATTCCTGATTATGAAATTATAGAACTGCCCCTGAAGTATAAAATGACCAAAATACCCTTGAAGTGTAAAATGATTATATTATATGACAAGGTTGAACTGAATAAAAGTGTTGTATGTATCTAAATTGTTGAAATGATCAATTACTCTGGAAACTCCGAACTGATAGGGATATAATTAACTACTAAATGACCTAATTACCCTTAAAGATCTATAATTAAGTTAATGACTTAGATAAGTCTGAAAACGTTGATAAACCTATATGTTGTACCTTCCATAAGGGTTTGAACCAATAATCAAGCACGTCGACATTTCTTGATATCGTTGTAATAAAGAAATAAATAATTACCATTGGAATACTTGTCTGTCTTCCTAAGATCCATTTAATGAATGATTTTAAAAATGATCAGTTCTATAAGATTTTTCAATATTAAAGTGTGAAGATCCTTGAAGCACATCGATTTGACTGGTTGACATATATCACAGTATTGGGATTTGTTAGGTTCGAGATGACTCGATATACTGATAAATCGACATGAATCATCATTTCACCCTTATTGGATTAATCTAATAAGAATCCATTAGAAATTAAAATGTCTAAATTATCCTTATTTTCCTGAATAATGGAAACAATCATGTTATATATAGATCTTAAAAAAGTCTGATGTAAGGTTCCTGAGTACCTTTTTAATACACTCAAATTCTTAAATGATTCTTGAAACATCAATTTTCGAATGTTGACTAGATCTGATAATGAACGAATCTTTTTTATATATAGGGACCTCGAATATGAATTCCTTCAAACCTATAGAAGTAATATGTTTATCCTTCCTGCTAACGATCAATTGCCTCTGAAAAATAACCGAATGACTAATGAATATGTCAGTTATCAAACCCCTTTTTATAGGGTATTGATTATGAAATCCTATCAATTTATAAAAGTTTCATGGTTTTATATCTAATAAATACCAAATACATCCGAAGAATAATTGGATCATATAGTGTGTTCCCTATGTGAAATGTAATTGTTTTACCTTTTTTAAAATATAATTTTTTGAAATTACAGATTCACTGATGTTTTAATTTACTGTTAATGAACTATGGACACATGATATGTGTTCTCTGATTTCATGTTTTCACTTGAAAATATAATCATTCTTGATTTATGGATCATGGAATATACTGGTTAATACTTGAATTATTTTATTGGGACATTATATAGGTAGGTCGGAGTATGGAGGTTCAGCTCTGATCAAGCTGGTCAATCCTTACATACCTAAGGTGACCCTTGGGTAGGCTCCGAGGCTCCGAGAAACTTTCTTGGGTAGGCTCTCAGGCCCTAATGCACTCCCTTGGGTAAATCATGGGATTGTATATGGTGTACAGGTGAATGACAGTTATATGGTTTAATTCATCATCACGTGTAACATCCGCAATACCGGGTTAGTGACCAAATTGTAAAATTTTAGAATTTGGTGACTAAAGTAGAAGAATGAAATAGTTCAATGATTATTGGATTATATGATGAAGGTTATTTAGTAATTATTAAAGGAAATAAAGGGCAAAATGGTCAATTGACCAAGAAATGAATTAAAAATGGGATTGGTAAGGATAAATACACGTGGAAAGGGAGAGAATTCTCTAGAGTTCTCTTCTCCTTTCTTCTTTTTCTTTACGTGGAAGCCAAGAGCAAAGGTAAGTTTGATTTAGATGTTGATTTCTTGAAAGTTTTAAGTTGGATTTGAGTCTTTGGGGGTTATATAAGCTTAAGGAAAGCATTTATAAGTTTAAAACACCAAAGAGAGAGAATTAGAAAGGAATTTCTATTAAGGGTTTATAAATAGACTTTTGTTATAGAAAGGTTTTTGAAGTTCTAAAGTTGGATTTGACTTGTCAAGGGTCTAATTAAGAGGTTAGAAGCAATTGAATGGAATTTGGATCATGTTAGAAATTGAGTATGATTCTTGAATTTCATAAGGAAGATAGGATTTTGAGGTTAAAGATGATTTACATGGATATAAGTTGGTTTAAGTAATGGTAGTTGAGTTTAATGACATATTAGAGGCTTAAAATAGAAGAATTAAAGGAAGAGTTGATGATTTTCGTGCTAAAATGCAAATTCTGGGCAAGGTGTATCGATGCATATTCAATGTGCATCGATGCACTATTTAAAGAAGAAACATTGAATGCAATTGGTGCATCGATGCATAAGGAGTGCATCGATGCATCCCCTTAAAATGAAAACATCGAAGGTAATTTGTGTATCGATGCATGGGTAGTGCATCAATGCACATGTTAAAGAATGCATCGATGCACTGTAGAATGCATCGATGCACTGTAGAATGCATCGATGCACTTCAAGGGGAAATTGAAATAGACATTTCTTTTAGTCTAAGAAATGATAGAATAGAGTATATCAATTGGATACTGATATGTATCAATATGTGATTATGTAGATATCGAACACGAACAAGTTCCAGAATGATCATCAAGTTAAGATTCGATCGAAAGAAAAGAAAAATCATAAAAGTGGATTGGAACTTAGTGAGGCTCAGGTGAGTGCATATGCATTAGTATATGATGTGTGTGGAAAAGACTCGCGATGAGTCTACTTCCAACATTTGATTACATGATTTTATGAATATTAATATGAGTGATATGATTATTATTTATGCATGAATATAGTCATAGGTGTTATATGTGAACATGTGAATTATATGAAAAGTGATATGAATTATATGAAAAAAAAGCTATATGTCTACATGTATATGTGAAAGAAGCTATGAGCTTATATGAACAAGTGATATGAAAATGTATATAGTGAAATGATATAAGTGAAAATGCCCATGTTATGTGTAAAGAGAGCTAGAGGTATAGTTGGTATGCCAAGAGTCGAGGGTTCTAAGTGGTCATTCGGGACATATATGTATTCTTTGGAACATTTACAGGGTCTTATGAGACATATATGTGATCCATTGAAATATGTATATGGTTCTTAAGGAGTGGTCCTTCGGGACAAATACAGTACATAGGTCATTCGGGAAAAAATTCATAGCCCCTAGTGGGACCCCATACGAGCTGTGGTGACAGCATAATGCACAACCTCAATAGACTCACATATCTACAGTTCTCACAGATGTACATGGGCTAACAAAGAGATAATAATAAACATATATATTACATGTAAAGTATATGCTTTTGTGATATGAATTGTATTATATGATTGATATGATGATGTGTATATGTGTACATTTGATTACATGAAATGTTATATTATTTTGTATGATAGCATGATATGATATGTTCATGCATGATTAAGTAGTTAAAGTTACTTTAATGTGTTTAATGCCTCACTAAGTCATAGACTTAGCGTGTGAGTGTTTCACACGTAGGTTCTGGAAAGCAAGAAGAGAAGTTTAGAGGAGCAAGACAGGTCAGCATTTTTCCTTACAACGTTTCAGATAAGAAAATAAATGATTTAAATGTGTTTGG
The DNA here is from genome assembly GCF_006381635.1 of Hibiscus syriacus. Taxonomy (NCBI): domain Eukaryota; kingdom Viridiplantae; phylum Streptophyta; class Magnoliopsida; order Malvales; family Malvaceae; genus Hibiscus; species Hibiscus syriacus. The sequence continues at coordinate 2,098,143 of NW_024062778.1, forward strand.
TTAATCTGAACATAGTTGGCATGTACTAATTGATTGAGCTGAATATGCTCTGATCGATTTTGGTCAATTTATGTAAATAAAAAGTTTTTATTTTAAATGAAAGTTTTTAAATTTTCTTTGAATTTTGTCAAGAGTCAAAGTTTAAAAAGTCAATGTGACACCCCAGACTCGTATTCGGGTCAGATAGGATTGAGGGTGTTACATTTAATGGTATCAGAGCTACGGTTTAGTCGATTCTGGGCATAAACTAAAGTCCAAAGTGTCATAAAATATGTACATACCAACACAGAGTAAAAAATATATATGATCTGATAGTGTAAGGAGTATGTTGTCTTTCTAATAGAATAAGATTAGTTTAATATAGTAGAAATCTGATTATGAGAATTTCAAAGAAAGCGAGGGGGTGAATCTGATGGTTATAGCAATTCACCTGCCCTGACCAGGCAGGAGGAAAAGCGGACACCTCAGGAAATGCCTCATAAGATCAAAGGTTGATTTCAGAAAGTTGAACTCATATTAGAATAGTGAAAGAAGATCATTATTGTTTTGAATAGGAAAAGCGATAAGGATTAGTTTTGTTAGTATGTGGATAAGATAGAATATGGTGAACAAGTGTCACCATAAAAATGTTAAAAAGATTGAATGACGTGGTGAGTACTTATAGAAGAACTCAAGGATAAGTGCATTAGTGACAAGTGTATAAGATGTATAAAGTCAGAGCTTATGAGTTGAAACGAAGTGATAGTATTGAGCATAAGCAAGAATATGTTTATGATAAGAGTTTGCAGTTAAGATGGAAAGAGTTAGCGTTGGCTAACCAGATTACGTGATAAAAATGTACTGGAATTATAAGATTATAAGATATTGTCAGGATATGATAACCAAATATGAAATGGATTTGGATACAGTTATATATTTGGAACATGGTAATGTGGTATAGTAAAGGAAATAAGGATTTGGATATTTGAGTAAAGCTGAGGATTGATAAGAAGAGTTTGAGAATGTGTATATCGATGATCAGATTATAAGACACAAGAAGTCAGAATGTTGAGTTTGAGCGAAAGAAATTTCAGGATATATGAGAATAGAGGTGAAATTGATATGTTGAGTAAGCGAATTTTGAGATAATTTCGATTGGAAATGATGTATATGATTGGTAGAATAGGGCTTGTGCCCTAGATTGAACAGAAGTTATTATCTAGCTGTCAGAGTAAAGGTGCTACAGTTATAAGATTGGAGGAAAGATAAAGTTGAGTTAATCAAATATGATATGAATCTGGATGTGGTTATGTATTTTGATCATACATATATGATGTAGGCAAAGAGATAAGCATTGGTATGTTTTAAAAAGTGGCTTCAAAGAAGAAAATACAAATACAAGAGATGATAAAGAATAAAGTTCTGTATAAGAAATAGGGATATCAAAGTTATGAGGATGCAATGAATATTGTTACACAGAGATGAGTATAGGTGATAAGACAAGAGTATGTGAACATGAAAGAAAAGATATGATTTGTGTATAAGGAATAAATAAAGGAAGAATGGAATAAAGAAGTGAAAGGGATTGAGTTAAAAGATCAGATACGATAAAGGTTATATGGAATGTAGATGATAATTTTGATATAGAAGTAAGAAAAGTGTGCAAGGTGATGTGAATAGATTCTTTAAAAGTGTATGTTGAATCATATTTAAAGAAGATTTAAGGTTGTGTTTTTGGTTAAATGATGATGGAAAACGAATTTGGTTATTATTATAAGGTAGTTAGAGATTGATTTAGGTTGTTGATTGATGAAAATGGATTGAAGTTACTGGTTGTTGTTTAAATGATAAGTGACATGATATGAATATATATATATATATAAAAAAAGGAAAAAGGTAATTGAAAAGCTAAATGATTGAAAAGTAAGTTTCTGATGATGACAAGAAAGATTAATTAAATGAAGCAACATGAGAACTTTAGAAGATATGTTTCTATCAAGATGTCTAGTGAAAATTCGAGGACGAATTTTCTTAAAAAGGAGGGTAGATTTGTAACATCTGCAATACCGGGTTAGTGACCAAATTGTAAAATTTTAGAATTTGGTGACTAAAGTAGAAGAATGAAATAGTTCAATGACCAAATTGGGTAGTGCATCGATGCACATGTTAAAGAATGCATCGATGCACTGTAGATTGCATCGATGCACTTCAAGGGGAAATTGAAATAGACATTTCTTTTAGTCTAAGAAATGATAGATTGGAGAATATTAATTGGATACTAATATGTATCAATATGTGATTATGTAGATATCGAACACGAACAAGTTCTGGAACGATCATCAAGTTAAGATTCGATCGAAAGAAAGGAAAAATCACAAAAGTGGATTGGAACTTAGTGAGGCTCAGGTGAGTGCATATGCATTAGTATATGATGTGTGTGGAAAAGACTCTCGATGAGTCTACTTCCAACATTTGATTACATGATTTTATGAATATTAATATGGGTGATAAGATTATTATTTATGCATGAATATAGTCATAGGTGTTATATGTGAACATGTGAATTATATGAAAAGTGATATGAATTATATGGAAAAAAAAGCTATATGTCTACATGTATATGTGAAAGAAGCTATGAGCTTATATGAACAAGTGATATGAAAATGTATATAGTGAAATGATATAAGTGAAAATGCGCATGTTATGTGTAAAGAGAGCTAGAGGTATAGTTGGCATGCCAAGAGTCGAGGGTTCTACGTGGTCCTTCGGGACATATATGTATTCTTTGGAACATTTACAGGGTCTTGTGAGACACATATGTGATCCATTGAAATATGTATATGGTTCTTAAGGAGTGGTCCTTCGGGACAAATACAGTACATAGGTCATTCGGGACAAAATTCATAGCCCATAGTGGGACTCCATACGAGCTGTGGTGACAGCATAGTGCACAACCTCAATAGACTCACATATCTACAGTTCTCACAGATGTACATGGGCTAACAAAGAGATAATAATAAACATATATATTACATGTAAAGTATATGTTTTTGTGATATGAATTGTATTATATGATTGATATGATGATGTGTATATGTGTACATTTGATTACATGAAATGCTATATTGTTTTGTATGATAGCATGATATGATATGTTCATGCATGATTAAGTAGTTAAAGTTACTTTAATGTGTTTAATGCCTCACTAAGTCATAGACTTAGCGTGTGAGTGTTTCACACGTAGGTTCTGGAAAGCAAGAAGAGAAGTTTAGAGGAGCAAGACAGGTTAGCATTTTTGCTTACAACGTTTCAGATCAGAAAATAAATGATTTAAATGTGTTTGGTTAATCTGAACATAGTTGGCATGTACTAATTGATTGAGCTGAATATGCTCTGATCGATTTTGGTCAATTTATGTAAATAAACAGTTTTTATTTTAAATGAAAGTTTTTAAATTTTCTTTGAATTTTGTCAAGAGTCAAAGTTTGAAAAGTCAATGTGACACCCCAGACTCGTATTCGGGTCGGATAGGGTTGAGGGTGTTACATCACGCTTATGAGATTTTGCTGGATCACGATCCAGATCTTACTATTTACTATTAAATCTGATTTCTATTGGATACTATATGGGTATGATTATGGAGTATGAAGGTTCAACTCTGATTAAGCTGGTAAATCCTTACGGACCTAACGAGACCCTTGGGTAAACCCATAGGCCCCAAGACATTCCCTTAGGGTGGCACCTTTGCTATGTGCTTAGGGTAAGTCCTTATGGATGCAGTTCTTGGGAACTGCATATTGGCATTCGGTTAGAGGGTTTTACTATAGTTTTAAAAACATGTTTTAAATTGTTACTGTTTTAAAAATATATGTATATTTTTACTGGTTTTGGTTGGAACACATTAGACATCCTATTTTGATCTCCTGAAAATTTGGTACTCTGAATGTTTCCTCTGAACATAAATTTTTTCTATCTTTTAGTTGAAGAAATATTAATGGAACTTCAACTCCTCACGAAAATATGTAGACGTCTGAATCAACAAGGAAAATTTATGATTTTTCATTTATCCTATGCCCTTAAACATCATTTAGTAGTTCTGTATTACTGAGCGTCCCAAAGCTCACTCTTTTACTCACCATTTCAAGTTAAAATAATCAAATCAGTGCAGCTATCGACATCAGTAAAGGAGTTCCACCGGTGTTGCTTGCGGAGTACGGTGCATGTGAATAGGGGGCATGTAGGTTATATTCTATTTTTATATCATAGTTTGAAACGTGTATAATTTTTATTATGTTTGTAGTATATGAATGGTTTTTTGAACTTGTATTTTAATTACACTTTGTTTTACGATTTTACACGTTTTAACATAAATTTTAAATTTTTCTGGGATTTTTATTGTGGGTCACTCCGGTGGCCCTAATGTGACATCCCAGATTGGATCGGATCACATGTATCGGACTGTGGGTGTTAGAACGTGAATCACATACAAGGGTATCATATGCAGTTTAATTGGATTGTAAACAATTTGCACTTTTAGTACCACATAATTCATTTTCAATCAAATCGATCAATTAGAACATTTCCATTTCATATCAAACTTGTACCTTTCACTTTATTCATTTCATAGCATGTATCATTCACTTTATTCATTTCACATCAAACATGTGCCTTTCATTTTATTCTTTTCCTAGCCCATTGTAAACCACTGAGAATGCAAAGTATGCGAGTCATACGAGCATATACATAAATAGCACCACCGTTACATAAGTAAAGTCAAACTTGCTAGGTACAATTGAAAGTAGCACCACCTTCACACATACGTCAGATGTGCTAGTTATCATTAATAGCATCACCATCATCACACAGATGCCAGACGTGCTAGTTATCGTTAATAGTAGCACCATAGTCACACAGACGTCAAACGTGCTAATTATCATTAATAGCAGCACCACCGTTACACAGACGTCAGACGTGCTAATTATCTTTGATAGTAGCACCACCGTCACAAAAGTGACATCATACGTACTAAATACTCCACCTCTATACCTATGACTCTCAATGCATTTACAATGGGCATTTGCATTGAATCTTTTATCATTCACTTATTAGAATCTTTCAAACATCATCACAATCAAGTATCATATATCATTCACTTATCATAATTTTTTTAATTATTAACAAAATAAAGTAGCATATAATATATATTTGTCAATCCACATGTAATATGCTTATCCATCAAAATCACATATCATTTAAAAATCAAAGTATTCATAAATAAGAACATATCAAGATATCATATAAAAATGCATTGGGCAGTTTATACCCGAAATTATTCATAAGAAATCATTAAACAAAATAATAACATGAAATATAATAAAACAAATTAAAATCATTTTCTTATCAAATATTCGAGGTTGAATCATCGCAAGTCTTCCTCATGTCTTATAATAGTATAAATAAAATGCACTCACCTAGAAATATCTCACTAGTAACCTTAATTAACGATTCTAGCTTCACTCTTGAACTTTTTCTTTAACTTTAAATATTTTTTTATCTCAATCTTAGTATGGACTCACGAAAATGGAAGGGGAAGATAGAGAAATTTCTTAAAAATTCTTCATATTTCCTTATTAAATAAATGAATTAAAAATTCATTAAATGCTAAATTACTAATTTAGCCTTAAAATTTAAACATCCTTACTAATTTACCCTTAAATTTCATGATAATTGCTAAATTGCCATGCTTTCATCATCCCTTACATCATCATAGTCAAACATAAACAAACAATTTCTCATCTTCCAATTTTACCCTTGTAATTTTCCAAAAATTACAATCTAGTCACTTAAATCCAACGGTTCATATTTAACATAAAAATCAACTTAAATTCAATGATCCAAATTAAATCCTTCAAATTTTAGTCATGGAAATGAAATTATTAATCTTGCCTTATCATCCTTCAAAAATATCTCAAAAATTCAATTTGATCCGATTATCCAAAATTTTCTCGAACTTTATCAGTTTATAACTTTTAATTCAAAATCCGTATGAAAAATATGTTTCCCATAGAAACGTCATTCTTGGGGGGTAAAATATTCATTTACGGAACCAGATTACATAACTTCTTAAAATTACACTTTGGTCCCTAAATTTTTCCCAAGTTTATATTTTAGCTACAAAACTTACAAAAATTCCATTTTGCTCACTAGTTGAAATTTTGTGGTATTACATTTTTGGCACATTTTTTTTATTGTGTGGTTGTTGTTTTCACTTATTCTTTTTAAAGGTTGATTAGACATTGACATAATTGATCAATATGACAATTATATGTTATATTGTTGATATTCCCTGCTTTGGACTCTCGGATTGGATTTGGATACCTGTTATGCATTCATGGATAGTTTTTTACGTTGGTCGAGTCTAATTTGTAGTTTATCTTCTGTCTTTCAGTAGCTTAATCTGCTTTTGTGATTCATTTGTCAATGTAATTAGATCTGTTTGTATCTAACTTTATTCGAGTTTTCTTGGTTATAATCTAATCTTTCCTTGTATGGTCCTTATGTGATCTTATGTTGCTAGTTTTATTTTAATGATTATATAAAATTATCCTAATTATGTGTTAAATTTATAATTATGATTGTAAACTTTTATTGTAATTTAAGATATTTTTTATTTTGAATTAAATTAATGATTTATTTAAAAAATATCTTATCTTAAAAATACTAAAAATTCTTTCAAAATTTCAGTGCAAGTAAGTTACTTTGTCATCCATTAAAAACAACTTTAATTTTTTTTCTAAAATAACTAATTTTATCCCTAAAATTCTCAAATATGATTGCATGTCAAATCAAATGCAAACCTTAATTAATTGTCGAAGGCTACAACCTTTGATTTACAAAGGGTTTTTGATATTACTATTTAAAAGTGTTTGAAAATACACTTTAAAATTTAATTATTTGATATTATTATTTAAAAATATTTTTAATAAGATAAAAGGTTCCTTTTTCATATTATATTATATTGTAAATTAAAAATATATTAATTTAAATTATTTTAAATTTAATGATACTTCAATATATAAAAGTATCAAATTAAATTATAAAAATATATAAATGAAAAATATAATTATAATAAAATTTAAAATGAATTTAAAATATTTTTTCCAAGACAAAAAAATATATAGTTAATACATAATTTATATAAACAATTGAATTGTAAGAGTAAAAGCATGATTTTGCTTCTAAACAAAAATTTGAATTGAAAAAAAGCTAGAAATTTTAACTTTTGATGTTAGTTTAAAAGTATTGTTCTAAAACGCACTTTCACCTTTAAATATTACCCATTTGATAATGATTTTGATTTCAAACCTGATTTTCACCAAAACTAAAATTTAGAGGGAAGTTATATTGTGAGGCGGTTAAAAAAAAGGCTAAAAATCGGCGTGACTAGTTAAACAAGTGATCGGTTAAAATCTATATCGTAAATGTTATATTATTTAACCGAAAATATTATTTGAGTTAGTAATAAAAATGGTATTAACTGATTATGTTATTGTCCAATGTAAAATGCGCTAAAAATATATAGACGATAACATAACCGGTTAATTATTGGAAACATTATCAAGCACAATAACATATTAGGTAGCACTTATATAACATAATAGGTAGCGCCTTGTTAAAGCTGATGGAGCTTTGGAAATCCGAGGAAAACATAACCAGTTAATTACTGGAAACATTATCAAGCATAATAACATATTAGATAGCACTTATATAATATAATAGGTAGCACCTTTTTAAGCGATGGGGCTTTTGGAAATCTGACGATAACAAAATAGGTTATATTACTGGATTTGTTATTAGTATTATCAACGTCTTAGGTAACGCCTAAAATGTTACCAAAGTATAAGCTAATTGGGCCTATTTTGAGAGAAGCATACTGGAAAAAAGTATCGATACATATACAAAAAGTATCGATACTTTATGGAAAAGTATTTTACCATTAAAGTTTTAAGAATTGATACTTCTCATGCATGTATCGATACTTTATTCTATACCATTACCCTTACATAAGTATCGATACTTTTATGTTTTGTATCGATACCATCGATACTTTTGGTTATTTTCAAAGCCGATATCTATTTAACGGTTTTGTCATATTGAAACCGATTTTATCAATTTTTAACATGTTATATTGTCTTATATCGATACATGTTTCATAGGTATCGATACTTCCTAGGTTCATCCTGTTTGGGAAGCATACATATACAAAAAGTATTGATACTTTATGTAAACGTATTTTACCATTAAACCAATATATTTTTACAGCTTACATTGTATATTTACCTATTACTTTAAATTATGCAGTTTCGAAGTTATAAGAATCGATACTTTTCATAAGTATATCGATACTTTATAGTCGTAGTTATGGAAATCGGTTTTGCCAATTTTTACATGTTAAGTTATTTATTTTGAAACCGGTTTTGTCAATTTTCAACCTGTTATATTGACATGTATCGATACATGTTTCTTAGGTGCCAATACTTTATAGGCGCAATTATAGAAACTGGTTGTGTTCATTTTCAATATGTTATATTTAATCGATTGTTTAAAATTTTTACCGTTTTCTAAAATTTTAACCGGTTTCGACAACAAAGTATGGAAACTTTGTTGTCAAGATTATAGAAACGATACTTTAGTAATGTTTATCGATACATTTGCATGCATATATTAAATACATTAATAACTAGTATTGGTATTTCAACACTTCTCAAATATAAAATATAGATACGTGTAGTATGTGTTTCGATACAGAGGAGTAAATATGGATATAAAATCCCGACCAATCAACCAACAACGCTGATATGTTTGGATATGTGAAGAATGCCTTCCGGATAGTATCTATTCCATCCAGCTCATGAAGATAGGAGAACCGTAACCCGAAACCGTCTAAGCGAAACATAACTGATGTAGAAGTAGTTGCATATTTAAAATCTAGAAGGCGATCCATTTGGTTCTCAAACATTTAAAGAATCAGAAGCATATCAGACTTATGATTTGGGTGTTACAGGGGAAATGCAACAAAAATGCAACAAACAATTCTCGAGAATTTAACGCTAGATCTTTTAATAATAATGTTAAATAATGGAAAATACACACGTAAATCATAAGTATATGTACTTAATTTGTTATTTTTATTATCTACATATTAGGTGGAATTAAAGTATATATCGATACATTTTGCGTGCAGATTATTTGAGCCTTCATATGGAATTAAAGTATATACTGATATAACAAAGTATTGATACATATATAAAAGTTTATGATATTATCATTATATCGGTATAATTTTACCGTGTAACTTGTAAAATTAATTATTTCTTCTACAAAGCTCTTTATATATGGGTTGTCAGAATGTTGGATTTACACATAAAGACATTTACAATGCACTTGAAAGATGTAAATCAATGGAATTTGTCAATGGGGTGTCAATGCACTAATTGATTACTTTTAACCGATACTTGGAGTATCGATACTTGGACCTTTTCATTTATTCCCCTGTATCGTGTACTTGAACCTTGCCAAACAATCTGTAGAATAGAGTCTCCCGTAAATCGTGGTCGAAATCAGTTCTGTAGTTGGGATTATCCAGGTTAATCATGTTGACTGCATAGCCAATAAAACCCCCTTGAAGGATCCAAATGATAAGTTAGGAATTGGTAAGATAAGCTTTCTTTTATGGTTTAGGAACTGAACCCTCCCACGTAAGGAGTGCATGATTCATCATTACATATAATAGTTGTATTCAGTTCTTGAAGAATTGTTCTTCAATATATATAAGGATAATTGTAATGATATTCGTTCACGTTTCGAAACTAATTAGTTAGATACATACAGAACCCTATATGTAACATCCCAAACTAGGGGTTAGTGACTAAATTGTAAAGTTTAAGAATTTGATGAATTAAGTAGAAGAATGGAATAATTCAATGATTTATTTGGAAATAATTCCTAAAAGTTGTTAGTAATTATTAAAGTAGATGAAGGGCAAAATGGTCATTGAATAAAGATAATATTAAATATTAATAAATGGGTATTATAATACATGAGATGTATGATTGAAGAGATAAGTTTTAGACTTATCTTCTTCATCTTCATCTTCTCTCAAACGTGAAGAGCTAAGCTTGCAAAGGTGAGTTTCTTTGTTAGTTGGTTATTTGCTAAATTTGTGGTTGGGTTTTGATCATTAGATAATAACTAAGCTTAAGGAAAGCTTAAGTTATCTTAAGATTGAAAGATAAAGAAGTTATGAAAGATTAAAGAAAATGGGTTTTTAAAGGAAATTCTGGAAAAGAGTTAATAAGAGATTTTTAAGATGGAATTTGACTTGTCATCAAGAAGAATAAGAGATTTATGAAGTTAGAAAAGATTTATAACAAATTTGAAAGTTTAGTAAGATTCTTAATTTTAAGAATCTTGATGAAATATGGATGATAAATATGATTTATATGGACATAAGTTGGTTTCAATAATGATAGTTGAGTTTAAAGACATGATAGGGGATTAAAATAGAAGAATTGAATGAAGAATTGATGAATTTCGGGCTTAAAATACAATTTCTGGACAAGGTGCATCGATGCACATTCATAAGTGCATCGATGCATTCCTTTAAAAGAAGAACATCGAATGCCTTTGATGCATCGATGCATAGCTAATGCATCGATGCATCCTTTTAAAATAATAGAACATCAAATGCAAGTAGTGCATCGATGCATAAGGTATGCATCGATGCATCTCATTAATAAGGAAACATCGAATGCATTTATGCACCGATGCACAAGTAGTGCATCGATGTATACCTTCATTGAAAGAGGAAATTGGCTTTTCTCTTAGCCTAAGAAGTGACAGTTTAGAATATATCAATTGGAATATTGATATGAATCTGTGTATTGTTATGTAGAGATAGAAAGTGATCCGTTTCGGGACAATTGAGGAATTAGAATCGAATCAAAGCAAAGCTAAGGTGAGTGCAATTTATTTTGTACTTATTTTATTGAATTAATATTGGCTTGTGATGATCCAGTGATGGAGTTATTATGGTAAGAAGTAACTTCTAAATTGTTATGTGATTACCATGTATGCATTAATACATAGAAATAGATGGATGCTATGTTATATGATTTATATGCTTAAGTGAAAATGCAACATATGATATATGTTATTTGACATGACATGCATGGTTACATGAAAGAAAGCTATGTGACTATATGTATATGTGAAAGAAGCTATAAGCTTATATGCACATGTGATATATGTGATATGAATTACATGAAATGATTTACGTGAATACATGTATATATAATACATGTGATATGATATGAGATATATGGTTACACATACATGTGGTATGTGACAGAAGAGAAAGAACAAGTGATACGAAATGTATAAATAAATGCCCATAGTATATGATACGAGAGCTATAGGTATAGTTGGCATGCCAAGAGTCGAGGGTTTACCTATGTTGAAAGGAACATATGGATAGTTGCCGAGGATCTTTATGACCTCTGGATAGTTACCGGGGTTCTTTGTAACCTCTGGACAGGTCCTTCGGGACGAATACTGAACTAATGTTCGGTGCCCCATGAGGGAATTTATACGAGCTGTGGTGATAGCATTAGTGCACAACCTCAATGTACTCACATACCTCTATTCTCAATAATATACATGGGCAATGAAATTGAAAGACAAATGAAAGTGAAAGTGATACAAGAAGGTAAGTTGCATGTGTGCATGACCTGATTGTATATTGTTATCATACAATAGATTCATGCATATTGATATGTCGTGATTCAATGATATGAATGCACATACATGAATTATATGATGTTATGTGTGTTTCTGGGTATAGTGATATATGTGTTATATGATGAGTATATGGTAAGTGGAAAGGATTATTGATAGTGTTTGCATATGTATGCCTTTTATTTATATGAAATGATATATGGTTATATTATATGTTTTATATGCCTCACTAAGTCTATGACTTAGCGTGTAAGTGATTTACACGTAGGTACCAAGAAACGAGAAGTGAAAGAATAGAAGTGGCAAAGACAGTATCACTACTAAAAGATCCGATCAGAAGTATTTGACAAAGTATGTATTTGGTTATGTATAAAGTGTTGGCATGTAATAAGTCATTAAGTACGAGCACTCTGATCAAGTCTGTATTTTGTTTTAAATAAAGTTTTAAATTTCCCGGGATTTTTCTTAAGAGTCAAGGTTTGAAAAGTCAATGTGATACGTCGGACTCGTATCAGGGTCGGGTACGGGTTGGGGTGTTACACTATATCCTCGAGGCAGAAGACAATAAATATGGCACTTAAGGATTTACCAAGAACGGTAGCTTCTGCTCTGCATGAAGATCGAACCTAGAATCAACATCGTCATTATCCATTATGCCTATTACTTTAAATTAAACCTGTTGAATGAAGGGATTTGCATACAACTCGAGCATTTTATGAGAAACCCCAAGTATAGGTTACTGGGACATCTCTGCTGCAGAATTTTAGAAGAATAGTTAGGGTTTCCAAAAAATACTCGCAGTTGTGTTCAAATTCTATCATTCAGCAGGCAGTATAGGCATAATGGATAATGGCAAAGTTGATTCTAGGTTCGGTCTTCATGCAGAGCAAAAGCTACAGCTCTTGGTAAATCTTTAAGTGTCAGATTTCTTGTCCTCTGCCTTGAGGATATAGGGTAATGCATGTATCTAACTAATTGGTTTGGAAACATGAACGTATATCATTACAACTATCCCTATATACAATGAAGAACAATTCTTCAAGAACTAAATACAAATATTATATGTAATGTTGAATCATGCACTCCTTACGTGGGAGGGGTTCAGTCCCTAAACCCTCAAAGGAAGCTTATCTTACCAATTCCTAGCTTACCATTTGGACACTGCAAGGGGGTTTTATTGGCTATGCAGTCAACATGATTATCAACTTCCTTTTTCCTTTGGCATTTAGTCAGACTATAGATATTTGAAATATGTAACCAATTAAAAGTTCTTAAATAGTTTAATCCATTAACCATTTCAAGAACAATTACATGAATACATTGATACTTACTGGTTGCTTTCGATTTTCTTCAATGTTGATAAGCTGGGGCTCCATTTGGAGGTCATCATATTCGCGAACAAAGATTGAACTTTTAACCTATAATAGGTCCATTTCAAGGGCATCATCTTCGTGAAGAAACACTTATTTAATTCGAAAACACCAAACTCAAAAACCTAACTCTATCTTCGAAGAATATAATACTAAAAACATTAAGGTTTCGACAACATACCTTTCGATTCGATTGCATCAATAAACAAACAACTACGCTGCAAAAAATGCGCTACCACTATATAGTACATCAACTAACTTCCCTCTAAAACTACAGACGTCTTCTATTGTATACGAGTTGTATGGATTAGGGTTTCTTTTGTAACCTGATATTTATATTGAATACTCTTATGAAAGTATTGATATTTTTGTGTACGATATCGATACTTTGTTGATGTTTCATTTTTTTCAAAACCGATATCTATTGACCGGTTATATTGTATATTGAAATCGGTTTTTTTCAATTTTTAACCTTTTATATCATTATGTATAGGTACATTTTTTGTATCGATACCTATTACGTGCATGTAGTTTTAAGAAGCATACTAGAGACAAAGTATTTATACATATACAAAAATGTATCGATACTTTATATAAACTTATGTTACCATTAAACCAGTATAATTTTACAGCTTACATTGCATATTTACCTATTACTAAAGTAATCGGTTTCGAAATTTTAAGAATCGATATTTTTATTACGTGTATCGATACTTTATAGGTGCAATTATGGAAATCGATTTTGTCAAAAAGATGAACCTGTTAGGTTATTTTAAAACAACTACCATTACTATTATATAAGTATTGATACTTTTTTGTAAGGTATCGATATTTTCGAGACGTTTCATTTTTCACAAAACCGCTAGCAATTTACCATTTTTGTTATATTGAAACCGGTTTTATCAATTTTTATACATGTGTAATTAGTATCGATACTTCCTTCGTGCATCTTGTTTGGGAAGCATACTGGACAAAAAGTATCGATACATATACAAAAAGTAGCGATATTTATATAAACGTATGTTACCATTAAACCGTTATATTTTTACAGCTTACATTGTATATTTACCTATTAATTTAAAGTAATCACTTTCGAAGTTATAAGACTCGATACTTTTCATACGTGTATCGATACTTTATAAGCTTAGTTATGGAAACCGGTTTTGTCAATTTTTTACCTGTTAAGTTATTTATATTGAAATCGGTTATGTCAATTTTCAACATGTTATATTCTCATGTATTGATACATGTTTCTTAGGTACCGATACTTTATAGGCGAAATTATAGAAACCAGTTGTGTCCATTTTCAATTTGTTATATTTAATCGTTTGTTTAAATTTTTTACCGTTTTCTTAAATTTTAACCGATTTAGAAATTGTAAGAATGGAAACTTTGTTGTGGAGATTACATAAAATGATACTTTAATAATGTGTATCGATACATTTGCATGCAGATATAAAATACATTAATAACTATTATTGATATGTCAATAATCCTCAAATGTATCGGTATACAGAGACGCAAATTTGGATATAAAATCTCGACCAATCAACCAACAATGATTCAGAGATCAAATGTCGATATATATTCGGAGCAATCAACGTAAATGAAACGCAAGGGAAATCCCAACCATAATAATTTTGAGTAACAAGCAGGAAGATTGGATATGCGAAGAATGCATTTAGGATATTATCCATTTCATCCAGCTCATGAAGATAGGAGAACCGTAAACCAAAATCATCTGAGAGAAACATAGCTGTTGTACAAGCAGCTACATATTTAAAATCTCGAAGGTGATCCATTTGGTTCTCAAACATTTAAAGCATCGGAAGCATTTCGGACTTATGATTTGGGTACTACAGGGGAAATGTAACAAAATGCATCAAAAAATTCTCGATAATTAAACGCTAGATCTTTTAATAATAATGTTAAATAATGGAATATACACACGTAAATCATAAGTTCTGGTACTTGGAATTTCAAAACCTAATACTTTAAAGTAATAGGTAAACTAACAATGTCAACGGATAAAAGTGCTCTGGTATAATGAAAATAGTCGTAAATGACAAGTTGAGACGCTTGTCATGTACGCCTATTATCATTCCACCATTAGAATTTTACCGTTTACTTTGTTAATTTAGCTAAGTATCGATACTTTATACACGTGTATCCTTCAATTATTTTTATTATTATTACAAGTTGTAGCCCTCAATTATCGAGATTTTTAGTTTCCCTTTGTTGTATTTCCCGTATACCACCCAGATTATACGTTCGAACCGTTTCTGACACTTTAACTATTTGAGAACCAAATACATCACTGTTGAGATTTTAAATTTGCAGCTGCTTCTACATCCAAGTATGTTTTGCTTTGACGGTTTCAGTTTAGGGCTAACCTATCTTAATGAGCTGGATGAAATGGATAATATCCGAAAGACATTCTTCGGATATCCAATCTTCTTGCTTGTTACTCAAAATTATGATGGTCAGGATTTCTCTCGCGTTTCAAGTTGGAAAAAAACAATGGAAATTAGGAATAATCAATGATAACATGCAAATTGTTTAAGTTAATAAGTATTGAAAAAGGTTGTTGTTACCTTAGAAATGGAATTTGATGTTACCTCCCGATGCATCCATTGAGTAAGTTGTTGTTTGGATGGAACAAAGGCTCCGGCTCATATTTATAGTGAAGCCAAAATTTATATTGAAATTCAAATTCAAACTCAAATTGAAATTTAAATTCAAACTCCAATTAAAAATGAAATGAACATGAAATGCAGTGTTAAATTGAACATGAAAATTGTATAATTGATTGACACTGTTCAAGTAACATGCGTTATGAACCATCAAGCCGGTAGAAGACAATATTGATTCAGTTCAAAGCTGAGTTGTGATTTGATGGGGTTGTCACACTTGTCACATGGGAATAAAGTACTCACATGGAAAAGAAGAGGAGATAGATAGATTGTTATCTTTGTGTAGCCCATCCGAATGGAATATTTACTATATAAGTCACATGTTATATTATGGAATATTAAAATACACAGTTATTGTGTTATATGTTTTAGTATATTTAAATTGAAAATAGTGCATTATGTGAATCGAATGAAAATATACACACAATATAAGTAAACCAGACATACATACACAAAAATTGTACACATAACAAAGTTCAAATAATCTATCCACAACGAAATTAATCCGTCGAAAAAGTGTTATTTCTAACGAAGTCCGGAACATTAGGCGCATTCCATAAATTTTCCAAATACTCTCGTATATTACCTTCTTTTTCTGAGGACATATATAAATAATTTCAATTATCAAACTAATCAGGTGCAATTTTGCTAACAAGAAACTAAATTCGTATAAACAAGAATAAATTCGTGTCATACCTAAAGCATTGTCCTTCGAATAGGAAGCGTCAAAGGGATTTGGACATATGTAACTGTATTGCTATATAAAAACATATATTGTTAATCAACCAAAGTATGAACACCAGTTTAACTGGAAAAACATATGGCATAAACGTAACTTACGGGATTATAAATCATTTTTCCCGCTGAATCATCGATCAACAATGTATTTTGGGCGTTAAATTGAGGATAAGCGTTCCAAACATCATGGATATCTTTACAGTAGGTAACACTATCTTTTTTTTTTGCATTTTCCTTAATCCTGTTTACAGACAGTGGAACATAAATATGTAGGAATCATAAACAAATAAGAGTCAGCAAAGTTTAATGGCATTCATCTTACCCAAATGAATAGAATCTGGTCAGATAACAAAGGTAGTTTCTGAAGTACACGGTCGATGTTATGCCTGAGATTGTAATCAAGTTTGAATACTAACATCTAATTGTATATTAACGATTTTGTCTATAGTAATTCAATTTCTTAACAGTGCTAACCTCATATTGGAAGACCAAATGGCAATAACAACAAAAATTTCTAAACAAAAATGTAGAAATTCATATACTCCTGGTCTCAGGATAACATCTACAACATAAAGAAAATGAGATTAAAGTTGTACACTTATATGTTAAAATAATGGATACAAAAGAACATAATTAAAACCTTTTGGATTTCTTGAGAAGTAGGCAAGGACACCATTGACATTAAAAATTACAAGTTTTCTTGTCGACGGTGTTGTAGACACGATATAGTTGTTTGGATATTCATCGTCATCATCATCATCTGTAATGTCGTTATCTTCATTGAGCGCTTGGTTGTCCACCACTGTTAAAAGAAAATCAAATACATTTTACAACGTGTAAATGTTTAGAAACATAAATAATTAATTACCTAACTTGTTTGATGTCGTTGACGTAATTTGTTACGCAAGATGGAGACATCGCGCAATGATGCAATATCGGCTCGTATTTCGCTCACAAGAGAATCACTGTCTTAATTGTGACATCCTCTCCACCTGGAGCGTCTTCCATCGTTGCGTTTCCCATCAATTGGTCGTCTTTATGGCTAATGGGGTCCATTTGCTCATTCTCTTGCTCTAATCCAACGACATCCTTGACAAGATTCCAACCGACATTTTCAACAAAATTGTATCACACTCTAGTCATTAATAACATGTAAATCTTGCGGGTTAATGGAACAGGGGAGTCAAGCGAAAAATCAACTTCATGTTTCTTCAACATATGTGTGATGACACATCTATATGGTAGTGAACTTGAAATTGATGCTCTCTTTATGACTATATAAACAATTGTCTTAAATATCAGTTTAGCAATGTTTGGAGCCGTTTTGGATTTATACTTTGCTAACCATAAATAATCATAGTCTCGAATCACTAAAACTTTTCCCCTAAAAGGCTTAATAGACCAAGTGAGCATTTTGTGAAACACTCTCGACTCTACATTTAGGTGAATTGGGCTATTTCTCTTAACACATTGTATTGTAGTAACTAAATCATTTTAATCCCAATCCCCTTTATTCTCGACACCTATACCCGCAACAATAGAATCTGGAGATATATATATATATATATCCTTCCCTTTGACATGCATATTAATTCCTATTATATTATTCTTATTAGGCTCATGCTTGAAGGAATCATTGTTGTAGATGACTCTAACCAAGTTGGGGAAATATTTTGGTTCTACACCAAGGAATTCAAGCCAACCCCAAGATGTAAATTTGGATTTAAAACTGAAATCATATTTCTCATCGAACATTAAATCCACGTCAATAACAAGTTCGGGAAAAATCTTCCTTACTTTGAAACTACGCTGCCATTTTTATTTCTCCTCATCGTTTCTAAAGTTGCAAGTATCAACGACCTGATTTGGTCAGAAGAAGAGATTGGTTGAGAAGAAGGTTGTCGTTAAGAAGAAGAGCTTGGTTGAGAAGAAGGTTGTCGTTGAGAAGACCCGCACCTCCGACATTTTGGAGCCATTTGGGTGTAGATGGTGTTACATTGGAACACAAATACATTAAGTAAAAAAAGTCAAATCTGTAAATCAATCAAACCCTAATTTATGGCAAAATATCGATAAATTTACCTGAAGATCTTATCGTAATTGTTATGAAAGCTGGTATTCATCGGAATGGAAGAGTTCTCTTCTGTCTTTTAGGTTTAGGGTTTTCGATTTGAGAGTATCGATTCTTTTATCTTTTAAATAATGAAGACAAAAAAATATGCGTAATTTAAAACATTGTATCGATACATTATGTTTACCTATTCTCTCATTAAACCGGTATATTTTTACCAGTTACATTGTAAATTTACCTATTACTTTATAATAATCGGTTTCGATGTTTTAAGGATCGATACTTAATAAAAATGTATCGACACTTTATGTGTGCATCTCGTTTGGCATTCATTCTGGACAAAAAGTATCGATACAATTTAAAAAAGTATCGATACATTATGTTTACCTATTCTTTCATTAAACCAATATATTTTTACCGGTTACATTGTAAAATTTACCTATTACTTTATAATAATCGGTTTCGATGTTTTGATGATCGATACTTAATTAAAATGTATCGACACTTTATGCGTGCATCTCGTTTGGCATTCATTCTGGATAAAAAGTATCGATACAATTTAAAAAAGTATCGATACATTATGTTTACCTATTCTTTCATTAAACCAATATATTTTTACTGGTTACATTGTAAAATTTACCTATTACTTTATAATAATCGGTTTCGATGTTTTGATGATCGATACTTTATAAAAATGTATCGACACTTTATGCGTACATCTCGTTTGGCAATCATTCTGGACAAAAAGTATCGATACAATTTAAAAAAAATATCGATACATTATGTTTACCTTTTCTTCCATTAAACCGGTATATTTTTACCGGTTACATTGTAAATTTACATATTACTTTATAATAATAGGTTTTGACATTTTGAGGATCGATACTTTATAAAAATGTATCAACACTTTATGCGTGCATCTCGTTTGACATTCATTCTGGACAAAAAGTTTCAATAAATTTTAAAAAAGTATCGATACATTATGTTTACCTATTCTCTCATTAAATCGATATATTTTTACCTGTTACATTCTAAATTTACCTATTACTTTATAATAATCAGTTTCGATATTTTTAGGATAGATACTTAATATAAATGTATTGCCACTTTATGCATACATCTCGTTTGGAAATCATTCTGGACAAAAAGTATCAATACAATTTAAAATGTATCGATACATTATGTTTACCTATTCTCTCATTAAACTGATATATTTTTATAGGTTACATTGTAAATTTAACTATTACTTTATAATAATCAGTTTCGATGTTTTGAGGATCGATACTTATAATAAATGTATCGATACCTCTAGTTTGGGAAGCATACTAGACAAAAATGATCGAAACTTTAAGTTTACTAATTTTGTCATTAAAAAAGTCTATACTTACCACTTACATTGTAAATTTACCTATTTCTTTAAAGTAATAAATGTTGAATTTTGTAGTTATTAATTGTACATACCTAAATATGTCCTAAGAAATTAATGTTGTACCCATCCTTCAACTACCACATCCTATTGAAAGCATTACTGAAACATGTTCTATGAACCTTTACTTACATCTCCATCAACTCCTGTTGGGACCACTCAACTTGCACAAGCAAATTTTTTCCATATGTAGGAACCATTAGTTATGGATCACACTGCATCAGACAATGTTAAGCCAATCGAGGAATGCCATGAAGTACATATTGTTGATGAATCTAACAGATTGGTTGGTCAACTCTTATCTTCACGAGATCTAGCTTGGGACTTTTACAAGGGCTTCGCACGGATACATGGTTTTAGTACGCGTCGGGGAACAACACGGTGTGATATGGAAGGGAATATGAAGAAACAAGAATTTTTTTGTTCAAAAGAAGTGTTTCGAGTATCCAAAGTCAATATTATTGATCGTGAACGTGCTCATACGCCAGTCACAAGAATGGTATACAAGGCTAAAGTCGTAGTTACATCAACAAATACAAACGATCAGTGGGTTGTAAGTAAGTCTTCTCAGAAACATAATCATGCATTGTGCACACCTGCTATGACACCATTTATGTGTTCTAATAGAGCTATGAGTAAGGTTGATTTTGATGAGGCAACAATATTGAAAGACATCGGTGTTGGTACGTCACAAGTAATGAACTATTTAATGCAGCAGGAAGGGGGTTATCATAATGTTAGATTTATACATAAAGACCTCTACAATGCACTTGAAAGAGGTAAAGCAAATGAAATCTTCAATGGGGATGTAGATGCGCTTATTTCTTACTTTGATTATAAGAAACATGATGATCCCAAGTTTTTTATGACATACTCGGTAGACGAATCATGGGCATTGTATAATCTTATTTGGTCTGATTCTACATCGAGATCATATTACACATGCTTCGGTGATGTAATTGCATTTGACACAACGTACAAAGATAATTTGTATGGTCGACCAATTATGCCTATTGTCGGTGTCAATCATCACCATAGCATAATTATGTTTGCTACTTCCATAATCGCTGACGAGACATCCCAATCTTTCGAGTGGGTGCTAAAGAATTTTTTAGAAGCCATGATGAATAAATCACTTATTTCAATTATCACCGATGGGGATAGGGCAATGTAGAGGGCTATCAAATCTGTTATCCCTTCTGCTAAGCACAGATTGTGTTCTTGGCATCTTTCTCACAATGCACAAGCTAACATTTGTGACCCGAAATTTACAGAAACATTCTCAAAATGCATGTCTTCCTGGTGGACAATCGAGGAATTTGATACTCAATGGTTTTCAATTATTTCGGAATTCAATTTCAAAAAGCATCAATGAGTGATTGAGAAGGGAAATACTCGACACTTTTGTGTACAAGCATATCTAATCGGTCATTTCTTTGCTAATATTCGCTCAACACAAAGGTGCGAGTCTATGAATGCTTCACTCGCGATTGCATTGAAAAATAAGAAGATATATTTAGATGTTGCTCGTGCAATTGAAGAAGGAATTAGTAGAATATGTATCAAAGAGTTAAAAGTGGATTACTTAAGTTCCCAGACGAAGCCCTTCCAGATCTCAAAATTGATTGACCTTGAAAGCCATGCTGCTGAGATTTATACGCACGAATATTTTCATTTGTTCCAATAAGAACTTCAACGGGAGACATTGTATCGGCTTCATGAAGAGATTCAGTCCTTATCATATGAATATCAAAATTATATTTTGAAAAAGTACAAGAAAAAAATAAGACATTTGAAATCAGTTTTGATTTCGGTACAGAAACCATAAATTGCTCTTGTAGAAAATTTGAGACCGTCGGAATTCCATGTTGCCATCAACTTTACATTTTGAAGCACTTGGATTACACATATTTGCCCGGGTCTTTGATTATAAGTAGGTGGACAAAGGATGCGAAGGCTTGTGCACCTAGTTTTATTGACTTGAATGTGCATCCAGAAGTAATGCAAATGGAAAGATTCGCTTCTCTACGTGCAACGTCAAGTCGGTTATGCTACATTGTATCAAAGACATATGCGTCTTTCAAAACCGCAAGAGATTAGATGAAAAGACAAACAGTCGAATTTGAAAACTCGTTTGGTTTGAATGATTCAGTCAACCGAAGTAGTGTAGTAAACAACGTTCATGACCCTAAACAAAAACAATGCAAGCAAAAAGAAGTACCCAAAAACAAGGTCGAGAAGAAAATTAGGCGATATGGGTTCTGTAACGGTGAGGGACATAACAACTAACATGTACTGAAGTCAAGCTCAATTTGGAAACAAGCACACAACCTACATCAACTGATTTTTTCAAAGACAGAATGGAATAGTCCACCAGTCCCGCAAATGATGACAATTATGAGAGTGACATTTGGAATAATGCAGACAACGATCTCTATATATCGTAAGTATGAGCATAACTCCTACTATGTATAAGAAACGTGTATAAAAACCTATTGCTAACTTTTCTCATCTCATGCATAATTACATTCATATACAAAATTATAAATCGTATACAAAATTTTCCTTACATTTACATCATCAGGCCTTATTCTTATTCATGTGCATGATGAAAGCTTTTGTAATCTCGTCTCTCTGTTTATTTTGATCGTGGCTTACGAGATCGTTTAATATTCACATATGATCCCATTCTCCAACAACATATATTAAAATTGTCAGTATGTTAGGTATTGTTAACCACAACATTTAATTAACGACTTTTAACAATTTAACCGCAAACTAATTTTTCATTCCACTTACAAAATCATATGTTGACCCTCTAGAACCGATCACTTCCATTCACATAATCACATAAATGCCACAATCATATCTGTTACAAAATTTGAATACCACACATGTCAATTATGAAACCTGCATAAATTGCGCTTTCTATTTATGATAACATATCATACCCATTCAATTTCTCATTCATCTTATGCTCCACAAATTTGAAATGTTTCAATGGGACCTTTAGATGCCCACATGCTTTTACAAAAATGTGTTCCTTATTATATCTATATAATATTGTCATATGTATTAAAAATATCAAGTTATGATCCAAACAAATTATGCATTATAATTTACATAATTTCCTTTCATACATACCAATTTCTTAGCAGCATTCACTTTGTTTTTGCCCGTTAGAGATGAAAATAGACTATCATATACCGTTACAACACAAGAAACCATATCCAACACCAACAGATACCAATGGGTACCACCGTAGTTTATTGTGATCAATATCTGCAATAAATTTCACACCCAATTTGACAAAATTCAACATGATATATCCCAAAACATCATTTGCAATTCGTATGGTGTCTTACATTGTTACAGTCGGTGAATTTCGAATAGTCATTCAGTATCATCTCCCAAAAGCTTGCAACACCATCAAGAGTTGATTTTCCCTACAACGTCTGTTGTTGTATTTACGCGACAATCTATAACACTACTTTTCAACATTTATTAATTTAATTCACCGCTAAGTGGTATGGAAGGTAGCCAATTTTCCCATGATGCGCTAACTTATTCGATTCGTAACATAATTTCTAGCTGACCAAATCAATAAACTAACAAAATTAATTACACAACCAGAACATATTCACTAGGTTTTAATATTTTTTACTTTCTACTTACCGCACCGCCAACCTATTCCATAGGCTTCAACGTTTGGACATCGGATTCTAAAGTGAATTGATTTCCTATTGCGATTACAACATATCTGTATGAAGCATTACGATTAATATTTTGTCATGAAATATTTAAATATCACTAACAAAGCAATACATTTCACTTACGTCGATTGTAAACCACTATTCCATAAATAATCACACATTGCAGCTTCGTAATCACCAATTCCGCTTTGAATTTTTGCTTTTTCAACCTACAATTTTGCATACAAATTTTTGTCACAACACAATAATAAAAATCAAATTAATTTTTCTTTTATTCAGCTTACCTTCTATTTCTTCTTAGGCGTAGGACATTCTGAATCCAAATCTGCATCTATAACATTCTCCGGTGTATAAATCACATCCACATCATTCCTCCTCACTTTCTCCATCTTTTCTTCTTCATATTTTTTCAATTCATCCTATTTTTCCTCCACATAACTCTTCATCTCTTTTATTTCACCCTTCATTTTTTCCTTCATCTAACTTTTTCTCAACCACCCCCTTCACCTCGTAAGTTCACCCCTCAATTCCACAACTTCCTTCACCACTCAATCAATTTTTCCACCCGTCACCATCTTAAGTCCACCCCTCAACTCCTCAACTTCTTTCACCACTCCATCTATTTTTCACACACTTTCCCCTTAAGCCTCTCAATTATCTCTTCGACTCTTGATTGTCTTAGCAAAATATCACAAAGGAATTTTTTTACATCGGCTAATTTAGACATCAAAATGTCGAATTTACTTTGTTTTCCCTCACCGTCATCCCCATATTACCATATCTTCTTCCTTCTCCTCTTCCTCCACTGCCTCTCTACCTCCTTGCCAATAACCTTCAAAATTAAATTACAATATTAATACATTGATTATATTCTTAATATTATTTAATTGCATTTATTACTATTTCTTGCTTCGCCGGTCTTTCTAACTTCAACTTTGCCATCACTCCAACCACCTCTTCCTTCCCTCATACACGGATGCGTGCCACTCCGGTTCTTTCATATGCCGACACACTATTACAGTCCGACCAAAAATTGAACAATACAACCTGCATTTATAATTAAATTTATCATTTTATATAATAATTATATTATTATTTTATATAAAAAACAAAAATGTCCTTCAACTCATTTACCTCTAAGATTGCTATGCACCCTTTGAGGTATCTTTGGCGGCCCTTTTGAAAGTTAATTATTGATTCAATCAATTTTGAATGGATATATTCAACCCAATTGAATTCACCTTTCAAGCCTTTATCACAAATTAGCTTCATATTGTCCTTTCTCGTGGATGTATCACCCGTTAGACAAAGAAAGATCCCGACAAGGTACAATATAACTCGGGCCTTCAGGTCATCCCCTCGTAAGATCCACTTTTGATTTCCTCTTCAAGCTCAGCATATGTCACTTTGTGCTTCAAATCATATTTGGAGGTAAGTGCTTTCCAGTTCTTAGTCTTAATGACTTCTACAACACTTTTGCCTTTATTTTCTATCCCCAAGACGGCTACAGCACATGGGACCCCCCAAGAGGAAATGAATAATCACCATACATTGTTGGACATCGAAT
The DNA here is from genome assembly GCF_006381635.1 of Hibiscus syriacus. Classification (NCBI taxonomy): domain Eukaryota; kingdom Viridiplantae; phylum Streptophyta; class Magnoliopsida; order Malvales; family Malvaceae; genus Hibiscus; species Hibiscus syriacus. Next base: position 2,123,496 of record NW_024062778.1, read on the forward strand.
TGCTCCACCAAGGATCAACATAATTCCCTCCGAATTGGTCGATCCCTTACTCCTATCAAAGATCCAAACCCCATTTCTTCAAGCACATTCAATTGCTCATTCTCCTTAAGGTATTCAATTAATGAATTCACTCTTTTTATGTTGCACCTTGTCGATACTTCCTATATTTTTAAAAATATATATAATGTTATTGTTCTTATATATCTTTTATAAAAGTATTTACAAGTTTAATGAATACTTTCTTTTCATGTGTTTTTCTCCAAGCTTTGCATTCTTGTCTATCCATCTTTGATCGTGTCAAGTAAGGTTCATTCTCAGCATCATTCATCGACTTCCATTTCTCCAGTACATCATTTTCACTTAAAATTAAGCATAAACATTTCTTAATCAATACATTAATGCCGAATAATACTCAATGTCAATTTCATTTTACATACCGAACCGATGTGATTGTCAGCTTCCTTCATCCTTTGACATTCGGTCATACTGTCAACATTTAAAATTTGTAATCAATTTAAAGTTCTTAAATGCTTTAATCCAATTATCATTTCAACAATAATAACAAAAATACATTGATACTTAGTAGAAGTATATATATCCACCTTTGGTTGCTTTCAACTCTCGGATTCAATTTCAAAGTCATCTTCGCCAACAACAATTGCAAGATCCGTTGCCTTCATTTTTCCTTCATATATCAGTTTACGCAAATCAAAATCAAATATTGGTTATATACACTTTATTTAATATACAATGTCAATAACTACTCTTGTAGTAAAACGGTTTCTTTCAAAAGAATTTGAATGGCCACTACTACAAGTATCGGTACATTTATACAACCTACAATATCATTTTCTACCTAAAATATTATATATAGGTATCGATATTTATTTTCTACCTATAATGTTATATAATCGGTCCCAAATCCTTCTTGGCTTCGAAATCCCCAAACCAAACCCAAAAACCCTAATCCTTATTTCCTTCAAACGAATGAGAATACTCAATACTACAAGTATCGGTACATTTATACAACCTACAATATCATTTTCTACCTATAATAATATATAAAAGTATCGATATTTATCATCTACCTAGAATATCACTTTCTACCTGTAATTGGTCTCAAATGCTTAATTACTTCGAAAACCCCAAATACATAAAACCCTATTTTCGATTATTGTAATAATAAAAAATTAGGGTTTCGACAATGTACTTTTTCGATTCGACTGCAGCAACAAACAAACAAACTTTACTTTAAAAATACCTTATGAAATGCAGCAACAATTACGCTTCGATTTCAAAAACTACGACTGTGTTCTATCTATTTTCAAAGGAAATTTAGCTACGCATTTGATATTTTAATCGGATATATTATTTATATTTAATCGATACAATTACTAAGTCTATATACTTTTATGTCAGGTGTTGATACTTTCGGTAGGTTTTGATTTTTTTCTTTTAAAAGTATCGATAATTTTTTACGTATACTTATTAAAGTATCAAAACCTTTAACATATCCGGTATCACTTTACCGGTTTTTTCATAATGAAACTTTTTATCATACTTTTACCTGTTATGTTGTTACATATCGATACATATTTATAAAGTATCGATACTTTATAGGCGCTATTAATGATTTTCTTTAAAATTCTATAAGTATCGATACTTATTTGAATGGAATCGATACCTTCAACATATCTACTAGTGCTTTACCGGTTTTGTCATAATGAAACCGGTTTTGTCATATTTTTACCTGTTATATTGTTACATATCGATACATGTTTATAAAGTATCGATACTTTATAGGCTCTATTAATGCTTTTCTTTAAAAATCCATAAGTATCGATACTTATTTGAATGTAATCGATACATTCAACATATCCGGTAGCGCTTTACCAGTTTTGTCATATTGAACCCAGTTATGTCATATTTTTACCTGATATATTGTTATGTATCGATACATATTTGAATGGTATCAATATGTACCGACAAGCTAAGTTTGTCGGTTATCAAATTTTTTAATATTTCTTTATGATTTTCACCTACAACATTAATATTACTCAACATTTCCGATAGCGCTAAACCGACTTTATTAAGTATCTTATTATGTTTCTGGTAACGCCGTATATTAGCCGGTATATGAGTCCGCCTTCCCTGAGACAACTCAGTGTTTTAGATAATAGACTAACCCTAAATATTAATAATAATAAAAAACAAGATGCCGACAGCAACAGAGGCTATAAGCGTGAAGAAGTCGAGTTTTCTTCTCCTCCTTCCAAATTAAATCTGGAAGCTAAAAGCTTTATATGTTGGACCTCATTATTAGCTTAATTATGCTTCTTATCTCTTTGTTTTCTTATACAAACTTGCATTGGTGATTCTACGTTAATCCATTAATTATTGATGTTTTTTTTTTTTGATACTTTCAGGACTTCGTCTTCATTAATCTGACCGATCCGGGTGAGCACACCTGGCTATCGTAAGTAAAAAGTCAAACTCGAAACCTGCTTGAAGTACATCTACGAACCATGTATATCAATTAAAACATATTTTGCCACCCTTTTGTTAAAACTCAACTAAAAAGAAAGAAGGTTAAAAGTAAACATTGGATTCAGTGACTGTGAGTGGAACTCCGTCTCCCAGGGTGTACTCGGGGGCATTTGAATGCCACTTGAGGTTGCCGGAGAGGGGGAGATAATGGAGGAGAGGGTGGCAAATAGATTGCTTGAGTTTGGGGTGGATTTCCCAGTTGAAACAAGCGAGGGTTAATGCGTTGAGTCGGTAAAAGAATAAACGCTCAACAGGAGTAAGCTTGAACTAGAAAACATCGAAGAAAGTGAGTGAACAGAGAATTCGACTGATGGTTTTGGTGAGTTAGGGGGTGGGCTAACTCGACTGAACTCAAATATATTCATTATGTGCATGTATGATGGGCAACGCAATGACAGAACCCTCTCGTATGTAACCAACTCAAATAGATGCACATAATGAAAACCCAACCCAAACCTAAACCCAATATACGTAAATAAATGTCAGTCAAAGAGGAGCAAGAATGGTCAAGTCATACGTTTTTTAGATTTTTTAATTTACAATTTTCATTCATAGATTAACGGGAGCCGATAGCAAAACAATTAAAATTAAACGATTGATAATATAAATAATCAAAATTATTTTTAAAATTAATAATTAAAATCGATCAGATTATAAATAAACGAGACTATAATTAATCTAATAAAATATTTATATATTTTGATATGATCGAAACCTATAAATTGATGTATGTATTGATTATGACTAAAGTCGTGAAGAATATATAATTGATCTGTTTTCTTGGGTGCGTTTAGGATAGGTTAGGTTAGAGGTATGGTGTAGGTTAAGAGGATGGTACTAGGTTTTCAGTCGTGTGAATTGACTAAAACATCGCTCTCATTATTTGCCCCTCTCCTGTATTTGAGATGTTGATTTGAAACTAAACCATCGTAAAAAAAGTATTATTATTTTTAAAATTTTAAATTTAAATATTATAAATATCATAGATATAAGTGTTTAATATTAAATAATTAAAAATTATTTTTAAACAATATATTTTATATCTATTTCAGATTAATTAAAAAATTATCTGTTGATTAGGCTTTTTTTTCTCCTTTATCTGTAGAAAAGAATTCTTTTTATAAAAAAATCTAGAATCACGAGTAGGGGTGTAAACGAGCCGAGTCGAGCTCGAGTATTGTAGAGCTCGACTCGATTCAAAAATTAATGAGCTTAAAATTTTCAACTCAACTCGAAATCGAAATCCTGAACTGAAGCTTTTGAGCAGATCGAAATGAAAAAAAATTCTTAAACTTAACTCGATTGAAACCTCAAACTCAAACATAAACATTAAATACATGAAATCTTACTGTATTTAAAAAAAATCAATACATAAATATTAATATTATTAATAATTTATTTTTAAAAAAATCTTAATATATTATATTTTCGAGTTGCTCACGAGCTTTTCGAGCCGAATATCGAGTAGCTAGTCGAATATCGAGTAGCTCGTTTCGGCTCGTTAAGAACTCGAGTCGAGTACATTCGATCCGAGTATTTATCGAGTCTTGATCGAGTCGATCTCGAGTAACTCGCGATCTGTCTCGTCTCATTTACAGCTCTAATCACGAGTCAAATTAGTTGGGAAGTAAGAAATCCATGGACAAATTATACATTTAGTATCTTAATTATCAATTCTATTTTATTTTGATTATTTAACTATTTGTTGTTTCAAAATCATATCTAATGTTACGCTTTATTTTTATTTTTATCACTCACCGTTAAAATATTAAGAGTGATTTTGATATGTTATCATAAAATATTATCACCTCATCATTAATTTTGTTTTAAATTCTCATGTCAAAAATTATGTTTATCTTTTTAACAACGAGTGACCAAAATAAAATTAAAAAATATAAAATTTTTATTAAGTATTGCATATTATATAGAAATAAGCAAGAATGGTTAACGCGTAGAAGATAACATATCGAACATAATGTTAGAGTTCCTGTTATTTGGTAGGAAAGAGAAGAGTGAAGTGAGGATAGTCGGTTCATTTTGTTGATGTGAAGCAGAAAAAATTATTAGATTTACTCATCTTATCACGTCATTTATAATTTTGATCAATAAATTTATCAATCTTATCCTTTTTAAAGTGAAATTTCGTCTTTTTTTTATACTTAAGGAGTAAATAGTTATTTAAAGGTTATTTTAAGATCTATGAATTTTATTGAGTGAGATAACAAATAATGTACCGAATCGAGTCTATATAATAATTTTTATTGAAACGGACATTAATGGTTTTAAGATCTATAGTGGTTATGGCCTGTGGCAGTAAGATGTATGATTTTGGTCATTGGTCAGTTCGGTTAATAATTTATCTCTTCTTTTCCGGTATTCCATGCTGCTTGTCGTTTCCATTGTTCTTTTATTTTCAAAAGAAACTATTTTTCATTTTCAGTTTTGGCCTAATTTGCAACCACCCCACGTGTACACATGTAATGCTTGTATGCCAGAAAGAAACAAAGGCATATGTCTCCCAATATGGATTTTTTCAACCTAAATAAATACTTCAAAGTATTTTATAGTACGCTTACTGTAAAAATAATTATTTAAATTATACTTCTTAGTTAATTTTAGATGTTTAAAGATTTTTTTAAAAATTAAACATTTAATATTTTTATATATTTTGCATCTAGTGTGTCACAGCCGTTAAACTCGGTAAAATTGACCCAATAAAATATATAAGTTTTTTATTTAGTTCATTAAGGCAAATTAAATTTTATTTTAGGATCTATAATCTTTTTCTACAGTGACATGGAGCACGTCACGTTGAGGTGATAAATTCTAATAAAAAATATTTTTTTATTCGAACTTTTTATATCGATGTGATAAATTTTCAAAAAAAATTTTTTTAAACTCGTCACCTCGACGTGACGGGTTCCAATAACATTATAGAAAATGTTGTAGATCCCAAAATAAATTTTGACTTGCCCTAATGGGCTAAATAAAAAATCAGTTATCTTTATTGGGCTAAATCAACCGTTAAACTCATCTATTATCTGGTATATATTAGACTTATAAATTTTTTTAAAAATAATTTTTTTATAATTTTTTAAATACCTTAAAATTTTCTAAAATATCATGAAAATATTCTATTTTTTTATAAAATTATAAAAAAAATCTAAAACTCTAGAATATCTCATTCTAACCCCGTTACTTATCATGATCAATGACAGAAAACCCAACGTTACTGATCTGCCAAAGCCCTAATGCAGCCATATATGGAATCTATTATTTCTAAAACCTAACCCCCCCCCCCCAACTGTTGTTGGTTGGGAAGCATGAATGGGGGATCTGGGACTTAATCCCAATACGGGGAGAATTTTAGTGGGAATTAATCCCAAACAGCAAGGGATTGACTGAGGGATGTTGGAAAGTGCAGTTCCATATCTTAAAATTTTAATATTTTTATCGATTATTTAAATTCATATCCTTTAAAATTTTATAACATCATATCCTCTATATTTTTAATATAATTTTTAAATAAAAAATTCGCACCCTTATATAAATTTTTGCACTGTATTGGCAAGCTGCCACCTAAGTTTTGGGGTTTAATCATTCAAATGAGCTTGTGCGTTTGAGGCACAAGTCACAGCGGTAGCTTGTGGGGGTGCCTACGTGAATAGAAAAGAATTTCGTCTGGAATCATTCATTGCGGTTATTTTTTTTTGAAATTTATTGAGAAAAAAAAAAAAAAAAATAAAAAAAAAAAGGAATAAATTACAAGTTTAGTAACTGAACTTTACTTTCTCTCTTATTTCACTCACTATATTTTAATCTTTTTAATTTTATCATTAAACTTAATACATTGAGTTTTTTTTATCACTCAACCATTTTTTTTACTAACGATACTATAAATTGACTATTATATAGATGAAAAATGACTTTTCTTTAACGCCATTAACTATTCAACGGTGGAAAGACAAAAAATCAATATATTAAATTCAGTGAAGGAATTGAAAACTTTTAAAATTCAGTGAATAAAATAAGAGAAAGTAAATTTTAGTAAGGAAATTTGTAATTTACCCAAAAGGAAAGTGTTGTTGCAGAGAAATAAGAAAGAACAAGAGAAAATTGGAGTTTGGTCCATATATTTGATGAATTATTTTGAATTAGGACCTAAATGATAAAATGCATATATCACAATCCGAATTTGGGGTTAGTTTAAAACCTAAACCTAGGGTATATAATCCACGTTATAAAACTAAAATTCCTTTATTTTTTCATTTGTTTCACAGCCGTCTCCTTTATCTTCTATCTGCCCCTTTGCTTTCTCTTCGCCGGAGTTACCTCGCCGAGCAGCGTAGTCGGCGTGGTCGTCGCCGCCCACTCCAGTTTGTTCTACTCACCGTCCCAAGCAAACCCTCCCCTCACCGTCTCCTCATCGGCTGTCGTTAGCGAGAATCGGAGTAAAAAGCCTTCCAAGTTATTCCTCACGCCGCTACCGGTTGTTACCTTCGTGGAGTGCACCGCCCACGCCGTTGTGTTCTTGCATCGAAGCGAGCAAAATCCGCCTTTCACCGTCTCCACGTCGGCCGCCGTTAGCAAGAATTGAAGAGTCCTTTCGATTACCCCTAGGGAAACAAGCCCAACCAGCCTGTGTATCGTTATAGTTGCCGCCGGTGATGCCAAGGCTGCTGCTCCTATTTTAGCTTAGGGTGAAATCCCTAGAGGTACAAGCCCAACCAGCCTGCACAGGGGCCCGTAAGACCAAGCCCTTGATTAAACCAGACCTGACAAGCCTGAGTCCTTTTCTTTTGTTTCATGGCTAAACCCCACAGTTTTACCGAGAAACAAACATGGGGTACTTGGGAGGAGCTTTTACTTGCCTGTGCCGTTCAACGTTACGGCAGAGACAGTTGGGACTCTGTTGCCATGGAACTCCAGAAGCGAACTTCCACGCTCCAACCCCTCTTCTTTACTCCTCTCTCTTGTCAACAGAAGTATCATGACCTTAAACGCCGTTTCGCTGTAAAGGGCGATGATGATAAAACTACTAATAAAGTCTCCACCACCGCCGTTCCTTGGCTTGATGAGCTCCGAAAACTCCGCGTCGCTGAACTACGTCGTGAAGTTCAACAATATGATTTCTCCATCGTGTAGATGATTATTAAATCAATCTTTTAATGTAAAAATTAATAAAATTTTCGGGGGCAAAAACTGAGTTCTCCTTGCTCTTCATTTTTTACAGATCCTTACAATTGAAGGTGCAAAAACTTAAAGAAGAGGGAGAGCATTGTTTGATAGAGAACGTAAAGAAACTGCAACATCGGATCTGGAGAGAGAGAAAAGAAGCGAGAAGATGGAAGAAGAGAATGAATCGGAGAATAAAATCCGAAGACAGGTTCATTGCAGAGAAGAGTCCGACCGAGAGAATCATTCCGTAAATGAATCTAACTCTACAGATCCGAAGGATAAGATCCCGGGAACCGGGCCGGAAGAAGCGAAATTTGAACCGGATGGATATGAAAAGACGAAGGCGACGCAGAGCGTGAAGCCTGCGGGAGGAGATTCGTGCAACGGGAGCTCTGGTAGTGTGGCGAAGGAATCGGCTGAAAACTCAGGGCGAGTTGACACGAGGGAAACCGGTGACTCGCCAGAGTCGGTGGCCGAATCTAAGGGAGAAGAACCTAATAGAGAGAGCAGCGATGTCCAGAGCACGGCGAGCCTGTCCGACAAGGAAAATAAAAATGCTGAACCGGATAATGAGGAGTTGGACCAATCTCCCGTCATCAAGGAGGTATCCGTTGAATATCAGCCGTTGACTGAGCTTCTCGAGATGTTCCGGTCTCGTAAGGTCGGCTTCCTTTTCGAGAGCCGACTCGAAAGCCAGGTAAATTAAAATATTTTTATTTTGAAAATAAATTTTAAAAGTTCCAAAATAATCGTTAATTACATTTTTTTCGAAAAAGGTGAGGGTTTTGATTGGGTGCGACGCGTGTGAGATATAGTTTCACGCTATATATCGTGATGACGTTTAGATTTTGTGATTATCCATATGAATGGGTAATACAATACTATTTAGGTTGTCAGATGAAAAATAGTTTTCACATGATCTAACGGCGGATTTATAAATAATTTTGAGAGGGTAGTTCTGCTGTACTAAAGTTATAATATACCGTAGAAATGTTCTATCAAAAAAATATTAATATTATTTTAATTTTTTTTGATAAAGTGTTATTTAAAATATTATTTATTTACTGAAAATATTTTAGTTAATGTTTAATATTAATATTTTTTTGTAGAAAAAAATGTTTTAAGTAGGTTTTTTTATCAAAAATATTAAACATTTTAGGTAGTGTCTAATATTAACATTTTTGACATAAAAATAATTTTTATGTAGCGTTTTATTAAAAATATAAAAAATATTAAAATTTTCGATAATATCTTTCTTTAAACGTATATTAAAATTGTCGTACTTGAGACGTTCTCATTTTGAGAATAGATATACATACATATATTAAAATTTTATGTTATTAATGTATGTATTATTAAAATTTTTAAATAAGGTGGGGTCAAATAAAGTTTTTGTGTATTATTAATAAAATAAATAACTAATTAAAAGAATAAATTTTAGGATAATTTTGATAGTTGACTTGATCTGTTCTAATTATGATTAAGATAAATTATTTATTTAATCATATAATTATCTTTTTTTAATTACATAATTATCATTTTAGTTTTATTTTTATCACTCACTTATTTTTAATGATGGTATTTCTATTTTTTTAATGATGATGCTATATTATCGTATGCTAACATGTTAGAATCATATTAATTTTTTTAATAATAGATAATCAAAATGTAATTTTAAAAATAATTTAAAAAATTGATAATTGAACGATGAAAATTAAATTAAATTGATAGTTAGAATTATTTAATATATAATTTTACTCTATTATTTAGGTGTAAAATCGTAATTGATCTGTTTTCTTTAGGTTAGGGGTATGGTGTAGGTTAGGAGAATAGTAACAGGTTTTCAGCTGTTTGAATTGACTAAAACATCCCTCTCAATATTTGCCCGTCTCGTGTCTATAGGATGTTGGTTCGGGCCGTTTATGGGATTAGGATATTCTTTTTTGTCTGCGGAAAAGATTTATTTATTAAAAAATCTAGAATAACGAGTCAAATTTTTTGGGAAGTTAATATGAAACCTAATAAATTTATTTTAGTAATATAAAATTAAGATATTTATTAGCGTAAAAAATGATTAAAAAATACTCATTTTTTATTTAAATTAACAAAGTTCTCTCTACTGACGTTAAAACTGAAAATACTAATATTTTTCCTTTATTGCGAAAACACTAATATTTTAATATTGCAGGAAAATTACGATAAGTTGATCCGGCAACATCTTGACTTGGAGACTATTCGTACAAGGCTTGAAGAAGGCTGGTATTCAGGTTGCAAAAGCAAGTTCTTTAGAGACTTGCTGTTGCTTTTAAGCAATGCCATTGTTTTCTTTGGTAAGCAATCCTCGGAATTTGCCACTGCCGTCGAGCTTCGACAACTTGTCTCAAAGGAGATTGCTGCCCAGATTCCTAGTTCAAGCTTATTGCCCAAAGAACAATCGTCTAAGCTGCCTGAATCCCAGATAACTTTGAAACCAGAGCCTGAAATATCACTCTCCTTGACGATGAAAACTAAACTATCAGTCCCACTGATTGCATGCCGCAAACGCAGCTCGATTGCTGCGAAATCATCGACATCGTCTTCTGGACAGGAGAAAAAGAGGCAGCCAACTTCGTCGTTGATGAATGAGAAACCAGCTCTAGATTGGAAGCAGAGAGATAAATCGACCGAGGAAACTCTTGCAACAAAGAAGAGAACGAGAGAAAGATCTACCTCGGGTGCGAGAAAAGCAAACAAAGCTTCAAAGGCTCGGAATAATATGAACATGAACAAGAATTCAGATTCCAATACCGCTGCTGCTGCTGCTACTTCAAGCAAAGGTGTATCATCAAATGAGAACTCAGAGTCCAAAGGGGAATCCAAGGGTGAGAAGGAGAAGACCAACACAAATGCGAGTTCAAAGAAGCGAAGCGCAGCGAATTTCTTAAATAGAATGAGGAATATTGGGGCATTGACAGAGACACTTAAGGGTGTTATCAGTTCTGAAAATGGTAGAGGAGATGCAAGTGAGCAAAAGAAAAACATAGGTAACAAAGGTGATCAACAGAAGGATCGAAGTTCGACAGCACGGACAGGGTCAGGTGGAAAAAGAAGGAAAGAGAAGGGAAGCCCAGTGAAGAGGAGTACAGGACGACCGCCAAAGAAGGTAGTGACACCATCGCCTGCTGGTGGCCAATCGGGTCCTGGTAAACGAGGGAGGGAAGTTGTTGAGAACGATTCAGGAGGTGGACCTGCAAAGAAGCGTTCGAAAAAATGAACAGTTTCAGTATTGATTATTTTTGGTATTCTTGTAAGATTGTCCAGCGTCATAGGCAGTTGGATTCTGTTTTGTCCACTGAATTTTCTAATTACGGTGTAGAGTGTACGTCAACTAATTATAGAAAAAGTAGTTCAGTTATTTTTATTTAAAATAATTATTTATTTGATATCGTATCTTATGTATTATCTTCTAAGAAATTAAAGTCATAACAAGGTTACTGATGAAAATTTCAACCTAATTTTGGGTTTATAATTCATCCTCAATTTTGATTCCAAAATTCAGGGACCATTCTGTAAAATAATATTAGTTTAAGTATGAAAAAGCTAAAAATCAACTTTGGGGACTTTTAAAGACAAATTTGAAGATTTTACTTTGTTTCGTAATAGCTTGGGGTAATTATATGGTAACGTCTATTTAGAATTTTTCTTTCAATTGACAGTATACATTCTATGGATTAGAAGATTTTTATTTCTGATAAGTGCAATTCAAAACATTCTATTGAAAAGAAACTCAATAATTTAGTTTTATTTATATTGTGGTTTAGTTCTAAGCCTGCAATTTTTGACTTTCTGCAGTTGAAGAAATTGAAAAGAAAATTCAACTACTGATGCAGTCTTTTGGATTTCAGTGCAGCCTGAGTTGGTGCCATACCAGTGTCCCCAAATTATGTATCGGCCATTGCTTCATAGCCGGTCTAGTAGTGGCTCACCAAAAGGACCGTAGATCTTCATCTGAAAATCGACACCGAAATGAAAAGGATTGTCTAGATAATCAAAAAATTGTTAACTTTGCGTATCAAAACATACTCGATAAAAGGCTTATAATTTAGAAAGCAAAAACATGTTGAATTATGCACTCTGAATTGTGCAAGGTCAATCCTTTATTCTCCATTCTTTATGTTTCATCCTGATAACCTTCACTAATATTGCTTACAAAAAATGCTTTAGAGTAATAGGATTTATTTTGCCTCGATCGATAGAAAACAATACTCAATGATCAATAACAAAATGCCAATACATGCATGTTGAACAAAAAATATTGCGGCCAACTTCTTTCCCAAATCAAATAATAATAATAATAATAATAATAAATCAGTAATAAGATTGATTCCATAATGGACTAACAATATTTTACAGAATCTGGTGGTAAAGTATGTTCATATTGATTACCGCTTTCACCATCAGATGCATCATCAAGCCTTGCAATAGCATTGATGAGCAATTGTTCCTGTTCCTGCATTACATATAACGGTTAAGCTTCCAACTCTAAGCAATAAAAAATATGTATCATGTATCCGAGCATATGAATCAATAATAAGCTCAACTTACTTTCAGCTTCTTCTTTGCCTTATCAAGCTCGACAACATCAGGATGACTAGTATCAAAAACCCTCTCCACCTGTTGAAGGAAGCAAAATAAAATTAGGCAACAACACTAAATGTGAATTTTCTCAATTTGGCAGTTTAAATATAGCTGGTTCTCTATAAATACCTCCTTTACTAACATCTCTGTGTTAGGTAATTCAATCTCTTTCGAAAGTTTCTTTCCAGTACCATTCTGTGAAGGCAAGAGTTCTTTTCTAGATGGGCCCCTTCACTGAACCCCGACCTCTTCCTGGTGCTGGAGCGGGATCACCACAACTGAAGGATTTCTTAGCTCCATGGAAACCATGTCCCCTTCGATAAGATATGCCAGGGTCCTCTCCATCCCATCTAATATCGTCTGGAGAAATATGTAATAGTTAGGAGATTAATATTGATCTCAATAAAATGTATACATAAACTATATGTTGGTAAGAAGTATTCCAGTTCGACGAACCAGCAAGCAAAACTATTAAGAATATTAAGGTTAATAATTTTAGTAGCTATACATTATATCTAGAGAACTTATATATACTAATTTAATAATCTTGTGCAAGAACATGGGATGTGTTCTGTTTTGGTTTAACTCAACATAACGCCTACCATACAAAAGTCAAAACATCAAACCAAGGTGTCAGTTTTTCCATAATAACTTTACTGAAATAATAACTAAATAATGGTCACAGCCAAAATAACGAGGGTTCTTTAATTTGACGCATCGATCTAAAGCTGCCCTGCTTTTATAGGCCATATGAGATTGAGAGAGTACAATACTATATGACTTTTCAATACTTCCTCAAGCAAAAAAAGCTCAGCTCAACAAAAGCTTAGCTAACAAAATTCTAATTATATTTCTGAAGAGAGATGGACACATAAAAAACCAATAACAAGTTTTGCTTTTTGCTGAAATAAATTTTAGGTATAAAGCAAAGACTTCTATATTGTAAGAATACTTCTAAACACATTCTGACAATGTTGCAGCACATAATAAAGAGTAGCTGTCTGAAACTTCATGCTAAGAAATTATATCTAATTACCTCTTTGAGATCAACCCATTCCCAGGTCTCATTTCCAGTATTTATATTATAAACCAGAGCATGTCGCCCCTGCCAGAAAGAAAATAAATAATATGGACGATCACATCACAATGGTTGTCCCTTTTTTTCCCATATGTATGGGGTAAGGGGGAGGTAAGATAGTAGGCTGCCCCCAACACCAAATTGAGAGCAGCTTCCGTAGGAGACCACCGAATTATGAAATGCCCTCCGTGGGACTCGATCCCACGACATCAAGGTTAAGACCTCCGTGGGACGATCACATCACAATCTACAGAATTATTAACATGGTTCTAAAAGGCATTTGACAACAGTTGTTAGCTGGCACTTGAACTTTGTGACACAAAAAGAACAATCCTTTTGAACAATCAGATTATGAATATTGGATGGTTTAATATCTAAACAATTTTTTTCTAAGAAACTAAAAATTGAAAAAAAAAAATTGGTTAATATATTATCACAGCTCAAAATATTGACAGATAGTAGATAGATTAAGCCAAAGCGAGATAAATAAATGGTTGCAACATTGGGAAATAAGGGAGAAAAAAATCGTCAAATAAATTTCAATTTCCAAGTGAGGTACTGGCAAAAAGGTTACAGGATGTTCAACTTTAACTAAGCATTAGGTTTCATGCATATGCTTCAATTTACACATGTCTAAAAAAGTTCCATCATCACCTAAAAAAACTCCACCTAAGATGTGTCAGAGAGTAAGGCAGAAAATGTCCCGATATTCCTTGAACATACCTCGGATGGATTATAATCAGTGATTACAGCCTCATAGAAGTTATCTTCAGGCCATCTCGTCCATGCTTTCCTTCCAATTAAGGGATCAAAAGTTGCTCCTTCATTTTCCGGAAAGCCGCCAACAAAGCCACGGTTATTGAATTGTCTACTTCCAGCATAAACTGAAGAAGGATAATGCATAACCTTTGTTGAGGATAAGGCAGGCATTGGATGACCCTGTTGGGGAGAACTATAAGTACAAAGCAGGCCAGATGGAGGCCAGTCTACTCTTTTGCATTTGATCTGTGTTTCTAAAGCAGCTACCCAGTTAGCATCCAAAGAAGAAAGCTTAAGAACTAGAAACAAGAGAGGTACTGAAACCTGTATTGCACCAGCAATGTTAATAGAAGTCACTGACTGAGATGCCTTCTGTTTCTTACGGGATGCTGAAACAGTTGGACTAGGACAAAGACTATGAATGGGATGAGATACGCTTAGTCTTGTAGACTGGTTCCCACCAGCTTGTCTCCAGTCCCTACTAGCATTACCACTATATAAGCCATTAAACAGAATACAATACAAGAAAGACTATTGAATCAATTATTGTCCCTTAAAAAAGTCAGGCTCGTTCATGAAGCATTCTATCCTTATCCTTCTGATAATATCATCAGCATTAACCTTGGCCAGAAGCTCTCTATGCTCGTCGTCTGATACCCTCAATTCTGTCCTAAGTTCTGTTATCAAGCCTTCTTTTTCCTGAAGATGCAGAATACAATGGAGCAAGCAAAGGCAATCAGCTTGAAATAAATAGGGAAGCTTGTTAAAACCAATAAGTGAAATTACAACAAAGTAAGTACCCAAGTAATGGCATCAGATTGAGCTTTAAAATCACACAGGACAGAACAGTAGGCTTCCTGCTCAAGTAGATGTATTTGGGCCTCCATGTCAGAATACATCCTAGAATATAAGGCAGCACCTAAGATAGATTTTCCATTGCCGGCAATATTACTCCCTACTGAAACTCTAGTTGGATGTGATGGAAGTAGATCATCCTCGGTACCTGTAGCTATTTCAGATTAAAATGAGCATCATCATACCACATAGAACATCCCATGATAATAACTAGTCTTCTGATACATCCCATGATAATAACTAGTATTCTGAAGCTTTTGATTGAAAGGTTTACGAGTAGTAATTTCTCTGATATGGGTAAAAGGACAGCTCTAAGGAAGTGCAATCCAATGAAACAAGTATGAATTTCTTTGATATGTAACACATTTACTAGGGGTTAAAAAGATAGTTATAAAGAAGTGCACTCCAATGAGTACACATGAAGAAGGAAATAATTGGATCTATCATGAACCTTCTTGCTACTATTATAGAAGTTCATCAACTCATGCATATAAACACAAACACGAACTCACTATGTTTGCACATCATAAAGCACAAAGGTAATGGGAAACAAACAGTATGATTATATTTGAGAAGACTGCCAGTATAACCTTTTAACTACAGCTGGTCTGGCAGGTAACCTGAATCAAAGGTCAACATTGCAATGCTACATAGACAATTTAAAGGATAATAATTTCACAGAGGAATACGAATTTTGGAAACAATTATAAGGAAAATAACATATTTTATTAACAAGTCGAAGGAACCTTAGCTACTACGATCTTCTAACAACAGCAGGAATTTGTTTATTCTCAACTACCAAGTAGCCAAAACCAAGAAAATTACGAACAAATAATTGGATAAAGAAACAATTATTTTCTCAACCAAAAAAGAAAAATGTTTTCCTTTGTCCCAGGGATTTCTATACATTTGAATACATTCCAATTAGAATTAAGAGAAAAACGTACACATTGCACCTAAAGGCTGGACATGGATCAATACCCAGAAAGCAAAGACGATTAAACCCTAAACCCTCATTACCCATTTTATGCCCAGAATTAATGCACCAATTGTCCAATATTCAGAGACAAACACAACTACGGAAAAGAAACCAAGAAACAAGGGACATTGCTTAATGCAAGGATATGAAACTAACAAAGGCAACATACCACTCTAATAGCAAACGTCACAGTCCATACCCAAAAAAAGAGATGAAGATAGAAAAGGTGTTCCATTCGTTGAATAAGAAACATAGCACCAAGAAAACCCTAACAATAAGTTGCCTCCGGAAAATGGACAGATTCAAGGGAGAGGGTGTTGACTGTATGCTCCAAAGCAATGCAACGCTATGTAATTCATATTTCAAAGGCAACTTTTAATTTTCGGTTCGAAGCAAAGCCAATTTAAAGGATCATTCTCTTGTTTTTGGAACATGTTTGATTGGTTTTTTTTTATGTAATTCATATTTCAAAGGCAACTTTTAATTTTCGGTTCGAAGCAAAGCCAATTTAAAGGATCATTCTCTTGTTTTTGGAACATGTTTGATAGGTTTTTTAAAAAAAATTAGAAAACAAGGTAATAAAAAATTGAAAATAAGATACAAATGATTTTTCAATTACAAAGTGTTGTTTTGCTGAGTCTTTCATCGTTAAAAGTTGTAAAATGATCTCTTATTATGTGATATTATTTTATTGAGTCTCTCTGTTATTAAAAAAAAATTAGAAATATTATACAAATGGTTTTTCGATTACAAAGTGTTGTTTTGTTGAATCTTTCATCGTTAAAAGTTGTAAAATAATCTCTTATTATGAGATATTATTTTATTGAGTCTCTCTGTTATTAAAAGTTATAAAATGATTACTCGACTATTCATATGTTTTAAACTCATATTTTTCTATTAAAAAATTGACAATCTAAGTTGGACATTAACCTATTGACTGATTATGATAAAATCTTATTTTAATGATGTCTACTGACATTAGCGCTGCTTTCAAACACTGACTTAACTACATAATGTTTCAAGCACTGACTCAACGACATAATGTTGATGGAGAGTCAATTCATAAAATACAACTCAAACTGTTTTAAGATCAGATTTTTATCATATCTCAATCAACATATTTATGTCTAGCTCAGAAGACCACTAATTTTTTTAATGAAAAATGACGAGTTTGAAACATGTGAATAGTCAAGTGACTATTTTGTAACTTTTAATAATCAAGAAACTCAACAAAACAATATCATATAATCAAGAGATCATTTTATAACTTTTAATAGTCGAAAGACTTAACAAAAACATCTTTATGTAATTGATGGATTATTTGTGTTGTTTATAGTAAAAAAATCATATTATTTATTTGCTAGCTTTACCATAATTTTTGTCGCCTAAGAAAATTAATACTTGTTCACTTTCATGCTAACTATTACATTTATCGATGAGTGTTCGCATACGTGGTTGAGATTCAAGAATTTAAGATTGTAAGGTCAAGTTTGAATCTTACCATCGTTACTTTTGGTGAACAATCTGCAAATTCCTATATAAATCTCAATTAAGTTTTAGATATGTCTTGGCCCTAGATTAGGGAGTCACCTTTAATCTAAACTTTTTTTCTTATGTAACAAAAAAAAGATTACATTTATAAACCCAACATTAGGTAGATCACCAAAAACAAATACTAAGTAATAGGTGAATAGCCAAATAAGTAGTTTATTCTAATTTTTATTTTGTAATCTCTTTGTATACAAAGAGTAGAAATTATGGGTGAGCAAAACTTGACTCGAATAAAAAAATTGAGCATTTTTTTTCAATTTCGAGTTACTCGAAAAATCAAAAATTTGATTGCTGTTTTGTGATTTAGTCCATGATTTTCTTATTTCTTCAATTCATCGTTTATTTTAAGTGCATTTTTTACCAAATTTGAAGCACATTCTCTTAAACCACCTTAGAATACCTATGTGATTTCAATTCATATTTTTGATAACATTTTGTTACTTTTTCAATTTAGCCCCTCAACTTTTCATGATTTCCTTATTTCTTCAATCCATTCTTCATTTTAAGTCTATTTTTTTACCAAATTTGAACCACATGCTCTATACCACTATAGAATATCTATGTAACTTCAATTACTATTTTTTACTAAAAATATACTCTCTTTTTATTTAGTCCATTAACTTTACATTTTATTCAATTTGGTCTTTTGACTACAATTGTTTGTAAATTCTTTCTTCCCATTAATTCTTTAACGTTTTTATACTCTCATCAATAATTTACCCTCAAAATATCTTCTTTAAAATATAATATTGCAAATATATTTTTATATTGTATTTGATATATTAAACAACATTATAATGTGAAAAGAATATATATATATATATATATATATATATATATATATTATGGTTAGAGAAAATAAAAAATTGGAATTAATACTTACCATAATACTATAAATAATTATAATAAAATTTGTATCGAAACTCGAATAACCCGACTCGAATTCCTTAAACTCGATTCGACTTGAAAAAATTTCAAGTTAAGTTTGAGTTGCAAAATACGACTCATCAACTCGAATAACTCGAAATTTTTTTACTCAACTTGACTTGATCAAATACTCACTACTGACAGAAATAGTTTAGAGTAATACTAATTAGTTGTTCAAACAAGGGGAAAATATTTATTATTATGGAATGGATTTTTCTTTTTGGAATAGGTGGGAGAGAAGGGCTTTGTTCATGCAACCTGCCAATCTCCATTTCCTATTTTCGAAACTTTTTTTTAATAGTACAATGTATTATATGTATGTACATATATCCTATAGACGTGATTGTTGTAATTTAAAACCTCTAGAGAAAATAATATTCTCTTTAATTACCAAGACCACTTCATTGATTCTAAAAATATGTTGATATATATATTACATTACACGTGTCTCTGTATATATATATATATATATATACACGCGCGCGAATGCAACACTTCTATTGTTGGTTCTCCATCTTATCTGCATCCCCTTTTTCTTTCATCTTTCTGCTAACTCATTCATAATTGAATGAAAACACATGCATCTGTTGTACATGTACATGAACATGAACACCGACAAAATCTGTTTTCTTGGATGCATTAGGAACTGCAATTTTCAACCTGCCATGGAAGGACTGTCACCACACCAAAATCCTGGAGCTGCATCATCATCATCCAGTACAATTACGATGGTTTCCAGACACCAGCATCGGCCTTTGATGCAGACGAAAGATGCACGGGGTTCATCTCCCAACACAAGTTTTCCTTTTCCATGGAATCGGCTGCTCAAGATGAACCCTTTTATTATGAGCTGACAAATACATTAGGGAAGTCCCAATCCCAAATCTGTTTCAATCAATACCAGAAATCTTGTGAAAACTCCTGCAAAATCCTCCCAGGAAATCAGGATCAAAGGGTAAGTTTTTTCCCCCTTCCATTTTTAGTTTTTGTTAATGGAAGAACCTGTGGCCAACTGTTTCCTTCCTTGCAGGCTCATTGTAATAAAAGATAAACTCGAATAAGGTGGACTGACGATCTTCATGACAAGTTCGTGGAGTGTGTTAAACGTCTTCGAGGTTGTGAGAGTAACCGCTAGGATTCTGGGCTTTTATAAAGAGTCTGCGAGTTGAATAATGTTTAATCCGAGTTAGTCAGAAAAATTTGTTTCTTGATTTAACTCGTTATTTGTTTAACTCGAAAAAATTTAACTCGATTCGTGTTCGTTAAAAAAATTTATTACTCGTTGCTCGTTACTCATTAATCTCACAAAAAAAAATTCTTGTTTTTTAGCTATTTGTAAAATTTAGTTAATGAATAATTAGTAAATTGTAATAACTTTTATTAATGAATAATTTAGTACATTTCTTCTTGTTTATTCAAAACTAATAAATTAGTATCAATTATTAATTAATAATTTAGCATATTTCTTATTATCTATTAACAAATTAGTTATTATTAATTTGATTTTCATTTTTAATGGAATAAACCTTTAAGGTAATTATTAAAAACTTTTAAAAAGAAACTAATGAATTGTTCGCGAATTTATCGAGTTGAGTAATACCTCAAGTTGAGTTCGAGTCAAGTCAAGCTCAAGTTAGAATTGAGTCAACCCAAATCAAATTCTAACAACTTACGAACTACTCCAAACATTAAGCACTAATTAAACACCCCTATTTATGATTGCCAATCTTTGGAATATTGCAGTAATTTTACTTTATTTGTTGCTTTTGTTATAATCATTAATAGAGGCAACTCCAAAGGCAATTTAAAACTGATGGATATCCAAGGATGGAGTAGTCTCACGTGCGGCAGTCCAATATACGATTAAGAAAATACGTTATCGAAAATGTTATTATTTTTTTAACATTTTCGATAAAAATTACCTTAAACATTATTATTTCTACCGAAAATATTATTATTGGACATTTTACCGAGTTTGGTAATATATCCGGTAGAAAGAATAATGTTTTAAATAGCCCTTTACCGGATATATTACCAAACCTGGTAAAGTGCCCAATAATAACATTTCTGGTAAAAATAATGTTTTAGGTAATTTTTTATCAGAAATGTTAAAAAATAATAACATTTCCGATAGCACATTTCCTTAGCCGTATATTAAAGGTGTCCTTCTATAGAACTTCCCCCAAGGATTGACCATCTTTCATGTGGAAAGCCATTTGCAGGTACTAATTCAACAACTTTGGCTTTTGAATGTTCATCATACACCTGATTCTGAATTTGTTTCCTTATGACTTTTTTTTTGTCTTAATTCACAGAAACACCGCTTTCAAGGTACATGCCACACCCGAGCAAGGTATCTTCTAATGCATAGAATTTAGAAATGTTTAAAGGACTACAATCTAATTTAAAGTTAAGAAAAGGCGTAATTAAAAATGTTATAAAAATCATAACGTTTTCAGTTAGGCGCAATATAAAATGTCAATTTTTTCTTAACATTTTTCGTTTACACAACATCATAATATTTTTAGTTGGCAACTAAAAATGTTACATTCTTAATTATATTTTCGATTCAACTAAAAATATTAAAAAATTAACATTTTAAGTTACGCTCAACAAAAAATGTTATGTTTTCTATAACATTTTCGATTACGCCTATTTCATAATCTTAAATTAAGCTGCGTCAGAACATAACTTCTCATAATAATTACTTTCCAATGCATGATATTTAATGGTGCTCATTGATGTATCTCGTTTTGTGGTCACAGTAAAATCAAAAGAAATATCAACTGATTTAACTCATATTGATGTCTAAACGTTAGCTTCTTAATTCCTTAAACTCTCCTAATACGGGACGGATTTATAAAATTTAAGGAAAAAAATTAAATTACTTATAAAAAATATAAAAAGATCTAAAATAATTACTTGAAATTTTCAGAGACGATATCTTCAACCATTCCCCTCGATCTATCCTTATTTCCATATATCCAAATACATGTCCCTTTCCTTTTCCTGAAATTTACATCAAATTAATTTTGTTTTTGGACCAAGTTATCGAATTTGAATGCAATCTGTGTTGGCAGGGGTTTGCACCTCACGGAAGCATTGCAACTTTATTTGGATGCCCAGAGACGTATTCATGAACAATTAGAGGTGTTTTACTTATTAGTTATTAATTTTAATTTTAATTGATGATTAAGTTTAATTTTATTATAATTTTATCGGTTGAAGGTTACATGATAATTAAGTTTATTTAATACCTAAATATTTATTTTAGGTAAGAAATTTTATTGAAATATATTTTTATTGACTAAGTATTTGACTATATAAATATGAAGTAGGTAATAACCTTTAGTATCACAAGAGAGAATTGTTTCACAGAATTGCAATTCTTGTGTAGTCTTTGTAATATTTAGAGTTTATGTTGTAGAGATTAGTTTTGTAGAGATATTAGGCAAGGATTTGAGATTCTTCGATTTTGGTGTAGATATCGGATTTTAGGATACATGAAATATCATATATTTGTACACTTTATTATCTCTATGTTTATAGTAGATTATTATTATTCTCATCCGTGGAAGTAGGTAACACTGGACCACATTAAATCTGGTCTCTTATACATGTCTTTATTTTTACGTTATATCGTATTAATTATTTTTCCACTTATGAATTCTTAATATTATCTTTATTTAAAACACATCTAGACATATACGAAAAACTTTTGAAAAATTCACACCCATAATCTTTGTACAGTTGCAGCAAAATTTACAGCTGCGAATTGAAGAACAAGGAAGACAACTAGAGATGATGATTTATGAGCAACGGAAAACAAATCAAAGGATTTTAGAAAAATCACAAACAATCAGTTGGTCTAGTTGGATGAGACATTAGATTTTTTAAGTAAGGTATGGAGTTTGAATTCTAGCGTTTGCGAATGGAGCAAACTGGGTTGAGATGGTCACCTCCATAATGGATCTCTGTAAAACTCGATCTAAATTAGTTGATCAATAAATCAAATACCAACTTCAATTTCAAAAAGTTCAGCAAATTCATTCAATTCTTGGCATGCAACTCAAGAACAAGACTATTAAACACAAATAATGACCTAAAGCATAAACTTATAATTGAATTTCAATCATTAGTCGAACCATATATTTTTTAATAGTTTCTTTGCAATAAGCTTAATGAATTTATATTGGAACAACTGTTGACATATGCCAAATTGTTTACAATTGACTTATACTTCTAGAGAGAAAATTGGAAATAGAATAAAATTCCATTTATTTATTTAGGCCTGGGGCGAAATGACATTTAAGGACTTCAAATAAAACAAAATGAATCTATTATAATTTATAAATACTCACAAATAAATTCTAATTACGTTCAAATAAATTGAATTTATTAAGTGATTTCAGTGATAAAATGAGTATTATTATCTCCAAAAATTTTGAATTTAAGTAGCTATACTTATAGGGTGTATATGTGTTATTCTTTAAGAAAGATTTTGAGTTCAAATCATATATTAAATAATATTTTATTG
Organism: Hibiscus syriacus; assembly: GCF_006381635.1. Lineage (NCBI taxonomy): Eukaryota > Viridiplantae > Streptophyta > Magnoliopsida > Malvales > Malvaceae > Hibiscus > Hibiscus syriacus. The sequence goes on from NW_024062778.1 coordinate 2,146,524, forward strand.
TAACATATAAAAGTAAATAAAGAACAAGAACAAGATACGTGAGAAATAAAAGAGAATTTATATTGTTTTCTCAATGTGAAGAATATTGAGAGATTTCTTCAACTTTTTTATTTATATTGAGGGATTAGGGTTCGTCCCCAAATCTGCTGCTCGATTGTTCGGTTTTCTCTAATAGCTTGGTGAGATCGATTTTTTTCTCTATTAGATGTGTTATTTATTTCTGTTATAGATTGATTGTTGTTTCATTCTTGAGTTCTTCAGTTTTCTTATGAGCTGAGTTTCAAAGTCTTGAGATACTATTCTCCCCTGTGTGAGTATCTAGATGATTTAGTTTGTTCTGGTGTTTTAATCGCAATAGCTAATACTGCATGCAAGATGTTTGTGAAAAGGCCATAGTAAATCAGTCTTTTAATTCATCAAGTTTGGTGCTCGAGCTACTTTGTCAAGATTCTCAGAGAAGTTTACTACCACAAATTATAAATCAATTTGAGAGTAACTAATCTCATTGAAAGTGTAACATCCCAAACTACGGGTTAGTGGCTAAATTGTAAAACTTTAGAATTTGGTGATTAAAATAAAATAGTTGAATAGTTCAAGAATTTATTTGGAGATGTTTTATGAAGGGTTGTTAGTAATTATTAAAGGAATTAAAGGGAAAAATTGTCATTTGACTTAGAAATGATAAAATAAGGATATATATGGGGATAAGGTTGAGAGATTTCTCCATAAATCTCTTCTTCTTCTTCTTCTCCACTGTGAACCCAAGGGAGCAAAGGTGAGTTTTCTGATTTGCTGATTATTTGTTGATTTTAAGAGTGAGTTTTGATCCTTAGGAGATACTTAAGCTTAAGGGAAGCTTAAGTTGTCTTATAATCAAAAGATGAAGAAGTTATGAGATATTAAAGATAAGAGGTTTCAAAATGAATTTCTGGAAAAGAGTTAATAAATGAATTTGGAGATGGAATTTGACTTGTCATCAACTAAATTAAGAGATATGAAGTGATAGAATTGGAATTAGAACATCTTGAAAATTTGGTATTATTATTGATTTGTATATGGAGAATAGGATTTTGAGGTTTAAGATGTGATAAATGAGTATAAATTGGTTTAAAAGTATGTGGATGTGAGTTAAGATTATGCAAGGGGATGAAATATGAAGTTTTTGAGCTAAGTTGAGTAATTTTCGTGCAAAAAATATGAATTTTGGGCTGGTGTGTATCGGTACACATTCAACATGTACTGATGCATCAATGGTAAATTTCTAGAAATTATTCAGTGTGTATCGATGCACCCCTTTAAATGAAAAACATCGAATGTAATTTGTGTATCGATGCATAGTTGATGCATCGATACATATGTTAAGGAATGTACCGATACACTACAGAGTGTACTGATGCCTACCTTGAATAAAAGATGAAATCAACATTTCTTTTAGTCTAAGGAGTGAACAATTAGAATACTGATATGGATCCATGTATTGTTATGTAGATATAGATTGTAATCTTGTTCCGGAACCATCGAAGAATTAGGATCGACCAAAGTAAGCAAGGCTAAGGTGAGTGCAATTTAATTTGTATTTATGTTATTGATCAAACATTGGCTTGCGATGGGCCAGTGACGGAGTTACTATGGTAAAAAGTAACTTTTAAAATGTTATGTGATTCTTATGTGTGCATGAGTACATGGAAATAGGTATATGTTGCTATATGTGACATGATCTACATGCTTACATGAATATGCAATATGTGATATATGTTATATGATATGAGATTTATGGTTACACATACATGTGGTATGTGACAGAATAGAAGAAATATGTGATCATAAGAGCAATGGAATGAAGCATAATGATAATGCCCATGTTATGTGATATGAGAGCTAGGGGTTGGCATGCTAAGAGTTGAGGGTTACCTATGTTCTTCGGGACATATGGACTGATTACCTATGTTCTTCGGAACATATGGACTGGTCCTTCGGGACATTGATTGAGATGTAGTGATAGCATAGTTGTGCACAACCTCAATGTACTCACATACCTTAAGTTTTCAGTAATATACATGGGCTTATAACAAGTATTAAAAGTGTTGTTATTGTTATATGTTATCATGTTATTACTCTTCACACTGAAGTACATATGACATGATTGAATGATTTGATTATATGTATATATATTTATAAGAAATGCATTATTACTATATTTTATGTCTCACTAAGTCTATGACTTAGAGTGTAAGTTATTTACACGTAGGTGCTGAGAAGTAGGAGGATAAAAGCTAAGTTCAAGGAACAACATATCTCCAGTTGAAGATTAGATCAGAAGTAAATTACAAAATATGTTTTATTATATGATAAATAGGTTGGCATGTAAATAAAGTCAATAAATTAAGTATGTATGCTCTGATCGAGTTTTGTAATGTTTTAAATGTATTTATGTAAATGGTAACTTTATCGTGATGAAAGTTTAAGTTTTTATGAGTTTTATATATGTTTTGCCGAAATTACTATAGCAGTGCATCGGTACACTGTAGCAGTGCATCGATACACATTTTAAATTCAATGTTTTTGTGCATCAGTACACTGTAGTAGTGTATCAGTACACTGTTCATTATTGTTCATGGTACTATTTAAACAATATCTATATTATTCATACAGTAAAATACTATTCATAAAACATCTTTTGTCTTAAATTTGTTATAACGAACCTAATTAAACAGTATATTATAGTATTTTCTTAATATAAGTCCAAATGTTCTATTATTTTGTAAGAATATTGTTTTAAAAAGTCAATGTGATATCTCGGACTCATATCCAGGTCGGGTACGGGATTGGGGGTGTTACAGAAAGTGTAACATTAGCCTTGAGGATTATGGATAGTTAGAGAGAGTTTGGAAGGGTTGGAGGTGGAGATCGATATACTCAGATATCTAAATGCTACTCAGTCTTCGTCAGCAACGTGAGTAAAAGGATTCATCCGGTTACATTGAAGGAAGTGTTTAAGGTGTATGGAACTGTGATTGACGTTTTCATTGCGTTCAGAAGTAGAAAAAGACTTGCAGCTACTTCAACCTTTCTTTTGTTAGGTTTAAGAGTAAATCTGAAGCAAACTCAGTTGTTCTCAGGGCGAACGGTCGAATTATAGATGGATTCAAAATTAGAGTTTATCATAATAAAAAGGGTGCAGCTAGGAATAAGGGAACTGAGACTGGCATATTGGTAAAGAAGGTGTGGAAACCAGTTTTTAGGGATAATAGGTCTTTTAAGGATGCAGTTGATGGTGTGCATGTAGGAGGTGGTAAGCTTCATGAAAGGGTAGTATTTAATCAGACTCATGTTATAAAATAGACGGACAATGTGTTTATGTCAATATAGCCGATGACAGCATCTTGAATTCATTTTCGAATAGTCATGCTGCAAGTAGGAATATCCTTGTTCCTAGAGAGGAGTTACGGTGGAGAGAAAGTTGTTTAGTGAGGAAAATTAAAAGAATGTTCAATGAGGATATTGTACAAACAACTTTTGAGCTGAAGGATTGGATGTAAAGGTAAGTTTCTGGCATGATCTTTTGGTGGTTTTACAATTTAGTGGGAAAGATGATCGTCAGGTTTTTTGGGATAGAAGAGCGGAATGGATGAATCTTTGGTTTGATGAGCTGGAACTTATGGAAGGTTATGAGCAAAAGTTAAAAATCAAAGTATGGGTTATTCTTAAAGATGTTCATATATTAGTATGGTCTGATAAGTTTTTCAAGGAACTTGGTAGCTCGTGGGGCACAATTATATCGATCCATGAAGAAACAAGTAGAAGGGATAGATTTGATGAAGCGAGATTATTGTTAAAAGTACAATATGAATCGGCCTTACCAGAGAAGTGTAACATTATTGTTAATGGTAGAGTTTATACCATTAGAATTATACAGAGATCCAAGAAGAGAGCAGGGTTTTCATTGATGGTACTATGGCCGGTGGTGGAGTATGGCAAGCAGTTGATGTGGCAAGCAGCTGATGTAGCATAGGAGGATTCTACTGATGGTATCTGTTCCGATGCAGATTTAAATATAGATATGAATGTTGATTCGGTAAGCCAGAGGAGCGATAATGGTTTGATGGTTGTCAGATCGGAGTATGCAACTTTCAACGTGATACAAAGGCTGATGTGGGCGAAGGGTTACACGAAGTACCAGTGTTATCAAATGAGGGGCCTGTGTATCAGTGTGTAGACGAAAGTATTGGGCTGATGGAATTGAATAGGGTTATAGCCAAATCTTGGTTGTCCCAATCTTTATCCAATAGATCTAGACTAATGGATGTGCCAATTGAAAAAATATATTCGTTGCAAATTTTGGTTGAGGCTTCTTGTGATGAAACTCGTGGTGTTAATTTTGGGAAAGTTCCTACTAGTATAATATATGCTCCTAATCTAACTTTAGGGAATACAGTTACGTGTTCCACAGTGGGAGGTAATTTGATCAGTGGAAACCCTTCAAAACACGGCAAAGCTTCAAAAAGAAAGAATAAGAATGCTAGTGGTTGCAGTTTGATGGTAAAATCAAGAAGTCACCCAAATCAGAGTGAAAATTCTAGTGGGGGAAATCAAGGAGGTTGTTTGGATCTAAGAAACAAAGCAGAGGCGGCATTAGCAGTGGTTGAGGCGTTGGGCGTTCAATTTTCAATCTCAAGAGAGATGATGCTTGAGAGATTGGAATTATTGGAGCCTTCGGGTAAGGCCTGAGAACGCTTCTCATATATGCTTTATTTTAATTTGTGGGTTTTGTTATTACATGGATTATGGCCTATCTGTATTAACTTGGAATGTGAGAGGTATGTGAAGGAATGAAAAGGTTAGGGATATTAGTCAGGTTGTTGAATTGCAAAAATCGAATATAGTTTTGTCACAAGAATCTAAAGCTAATTCAATTTCTGTTTCTGTTGAGAGAAAGCTAAAAGGTAGTTGTAGCATTGAAAGGTATGCTGGTTCGGAATAACATGGAAGTAGGTATAGTTAACGTCTATGGCCCGAATTATAATGGTTTTTTTGATCAGTTGAATGAGTTTATTGATAATTGGAAGCTGTTGATTATTATGGGTGATGATTTTAACACTTTCAGATCATATTTGGAAAGAACAGGTGGGCGCGATATATCGAATTCAATGTCAATTTTTGGAAATTTTATTTCTAAGTGGGAATTGATTGAGGTACCAATTTCTGGGAGTGTTTTCACTTGGTTTAGGTGAGGTTTGAATATGGTTGCGAGTAGACTAGACAGGTTTCTAATCTCAACTAAATAGCATGTCTATTTCTGAATTTGATGCAGTGGACCCTTCCGAGAAGTCTATCTGATCACAAACCTGTTATGTTAAGAGGAAAGAAGCCTAAAAAGGTTTGCCGACCATTCAAATGGTTTAATTATTCGGTGGAAGATCCTTCTTTTTTCGATAGAATTAAAGGAGTTTGTGAAGCCAACAAAGGTAAAGGTGTGCATTTTGTGTTGATGGCAATAAAGACAGTGATTAAGGATTTGGAAAGTGTAATCCGTGCAAATAAAAATGATTCGGCCGTAGAGATTGGGAAGAAATTGATACTCTAGAGAACTTGAGTATTATGAATCCAAACAATAGTTCAGTTCAATCCGAGCTCGTATAATTGAAAGCTAGATTGTGGACAATTTTTAGGAAAGAAGAAAGAGAATAGATGCAAAAGTCAAGACTCAAGTGGTTCAGGGAAGGTGATAAAAACACCAAATTGTTTCATCTAACTGCAGCGCTAAGAGGACGTACGAATCACATTTCGTCTCTGAAAGTGCATAATTCTATGTACAAAAATCAGTCGGGGATTCAAAATGCTTTCATTAAATACTTCCAAGAGAGCTATAATGATGTGATAACTCTCCCAGTGAAGAGGTTTGATATTTCGTTTAAAAGAATTACTGAAGCAACTAGAAGGTTTATCGAAGCTCCTTTCACGGAAGAAGAGGTTTGGCTCACTATTAAAACGTCGGATGGATCAAGAGCACCAGGTCCAGATGGCTTTAACCTGGATTTTTTTTCAAGAAATTATGGTCTTTCATAAAAGTAGATGTAATGAATTTTATTTTATCAGGGGAAAGTTGAAAACTTCTCATTCAACAAATCGTTTATTGCTCTCATTCCAAAGAAATCCGAGGTTGTTGCTACGGAGGATTTCAGGCCTATTTCATTGGTAGGCAGTTTGTATAAGATCGTGGCTCGTGTTTTGGCGAAAAGGATGGCTAGTTTTATGAGATAAATCATTAGAGAGAATCCGTTTGCGTTTATGGCTGGAAAACAGATTATGGATTGTGCCCTGATTGCAAATAAAATTATTGATGAGCTGAGGAAAAGCAAGAAAGATGCTATTTTGTTTAAGGCAGATTTTAGCAAAACATATGACATAGTCGACTGTAATTTTTTGAGTCTAGTATTAACAAAAATGGGGTTCAACAGAAGATGAAAGAGATAGATTAATCTTTGTATTTCAACACCATCAATTAATGTCCTAATAAATGGATGCCCTTCTAAGAGTTTCTCTATTAAGAGGGGCCTCAGGCAAGGGTGTCTGTTGTCACCGTTTATGTTTAATATAGTTAGTGAGGCTCTTAACGGGCTGCTAAAGAAATCAGTTATGTCTGGTAGCTGTGGAGGGGTATTCATTGGTTCTGGAGTAGTAGTATCTCACATACAAGTTGCCGACGATATCATTTTCTTTTCAGAAGCAAATGTTGAAAAAATTAAAAACCTCTTACGGGTGCTTAAAATCTTTGAGGTGGCAACTGGACTTAAGCTTAATATGAAGAAGAAAAAACTTTATGGGATTAACGTAGAAGAAAGTAGGGTTATTGGATGGGCTGAATCAATCTCTTGTGGTTGGGCGAGTTTGCCTACAACGTATTTGGGTCTTCCATTATGGTACAAAAGGAATTCCAAATTAATGTAGCAACCGATTGTTGACAAATTCAGAAATTGACTTCAAGCTTGGAAAGGTAAAATGCTTTCTTTTGGGGGTAAGTAACATTGATTAAAGTTGTTTTGGTTAATTTGTCGATATATTTCATGTCCATATTTTCAATACCGAAATACATAGCTGAGTTGATTAATAAGCTTATAACTAGGTTTCTGTGGAATATTAAGTCGGATAGAGGGATTCATTGGATAAAGTGGACTAATGTTTGCGGTCTGAAATCTCTTGGGGGCTTGGGTTTTTTCGATGTGAAGTCTAGAAATAGAGCTTTATTAAATAAATGGATTTGGCGCTTTAGTGAGGATAGTGATTGTTTGTGGAAAAAGATTATAGTTGCGAGGAATAATTATGATCCAGAATTGATTCTGCCTAGAGCTGTCAACAATGGAAAATCATCTTGGGTGTGGCGTGACATTATTAACCCGACTGCTTTGTATGAGGATGGGTTTTTATCAGAGGTAAGATGTGTTATGTGCAACGGGGCCAAAATTGATTTCTGGTTAGATTATTGGATTGAATTATGTTCTTTAAAATAATCCTTTCCTAGAATATATGCGATTGCTGCTAAAAAAGTTGGTATTATTGTTGAGTTTGGGAATTGGGTTCGTGGTGTCTGCGAGTGGAAGATTCAGCTGAGAAGAGAATTATTTGTTTGGGAAAGGGCTGTTTGGAGTTAGTTCAAATTAGTTCTAGAAAGAGCAGTTTGTTATGGTCCAGGTTCAGATAGTTTAAAGTGGACAGGCTCTTCTGATGGGAAATATAATATAAAGGACTATTGCACTAAATTGGACTCAGTCGGTAAAGTGGCAGCTCCAAGTTGGAATCTGGTCTGGTTTAAATATGTACCGCTAAAAGTTTATTCTTTTGTGTGGAAAACTCTGTATCAGAGACTGCCAGTAATTTCTTAGTTGGTTAAGCAAGGTATTTGTTGCAACGTTCAACATCTATGAACATTTTGTAATTGCATTATGGAAGATCAAAATCATGTGTTGCTTCATTGTGATATTTCTTGGCAAGTATGGCAACACTGGTGTAATGTATGGGACGTCTCTATTGTTTTTCCCATGACCGTTAATGAGTTATTACAAATTTGGTTTTCTCATAAAATTAGAATGAAAGTTTGGGTTTTATGTGAATTGGATTTTTCGGCTTGATTTGGAATATTTGGTTGTGCAGAAATAAATCATGGTTCGAGGGGAAAGTATTCACTGCAGAACAGATCTTTAATATCGTTTTGTTGTAGATAGGAGTTTGGATGAATTTTTTGTGGCCATCGAAGTCTCCATGTGTCCAGGATTTTGTTCGAAGTCCGGGGTCTTTTATATTAAATTACTGCCATTGTAGAGTTCTGCCTTTGTGTTAATCTTGTTTCTCATATGTGGTTCACTGATTTGCTGTCTTTCTATGCTAGTTCTTCAGTGCTGTTTATTATGTTTCTTTGTTTCAATGTTAGGGGTTATGTAATTCAAATCGACTTGTTTCAATATTGGTCGGATTACATTTAGATGGTTTGATTGAGGTGCTTAGCTCTTTGGAGTGATGTAATTGAAGTCTCTGGTTTTTATGTAATCTTACACCTCAAGGCACACTCTTTCCCCCCCAAATAGGTTTAGGGAGGTTTTTTAATGTGGTCCTTGGGGTGGTGTACTTTGTCCCCTTATTAATACAAAGTACCTCTCTTTAAAAAAAACTCTAATACTAATAGATATTAAAGACATGATAATAAACTAAATCAAAAACTATATCTTATACATAAAATTCTAGTTGTGATACACATTCAAATAAATAAATATTCATAATAATCCTTCTTGGATGTCTATGAAGATAATGTGTATCTTTAAAACATTACTAAGATAAAAACATTGTAGAAAAATGATATTAGTGAAGGAAAGAGTACATATATCTTTAATAAGCATAACATATTACCTCATTAAAAGTCTTATTAAGAAAATCCAATAGGACAAAATCTTGATTAAGGCAAAAAGAGTACAATAGTACAACACATACTTATTCCTATCATATATGCATCACTGAAGATCTTTGAAACAACGCAATCCAGTATTAAAAATTAACCTTTTAAATATAATAATACGAAATACCTTAGTAAATAAGTCTACCAAATTTTCACTTTATCAAATTTGTTGAACATCAATGTCTCCGATATTCATGTTTGATAAACATATTCAAATTTAAATAATATAATTAAAATTTATATTTATATTTTCTAAAAGTAGACTTTTATATGGCGTTTTTACTGAAAAATCATCGGTGATCGGTATATTTACCGATCTAACACCGATCAGATTATATTTCCCGATCTAACATCAGTAGCAGTAAAGCGCGCTCCCTGCCCCGTGCTATATGCTGATTTGACGCCACGTGGGGTATAGCGCGGCCCCTGTTCCGCACTATAGCTGTTTATCTGACACGTGGGGTATAGCGCAGTACAGGGGGCACACTATACCTTTAATTACCCCAACCTTCCCTATAAATACCCCTCGTCCATTACTTTCATCGTACCATATTCTCTCAAATACTTTCTCTGTTTAAGGTATATTTTATAATATTTTTAATATTATGTATTTAATTTATTTAAGAATTTTACTTTATTTATTATTTTACTAATATAATTTTTTTGCAGATATATAATGGATGGCGGTCTACTTCGCTTGGATGGAAATCATATATCTCGACACTTTGCTGATACGGTAACATTTTAACGTTTTAATTTAATTTAAATTATTTGTAATAATTTGTTGATTTATTTAATGCATGATTATTAGATTAAGAATTAATTTGTGTAATTATTATTTTTTAGGAGAAGGACCGTGTATAGATCCTTTTATTAGGAATCTTAAGTTAGTGATACCTAGCTGTGTCTTGCCGTATTTAGTAGACGCTGGATTTGGTTACATAGGTAGATATTAGGGTCACTGTAAGATAGAACCATGCCTTATTTCTGCCTTAGTAGAGCGGTGGAGGCCGGAGACCCACACATTCTATCTTCCGTGTGGAGAGTGCGCGATTACACTTGAGGATGTTGCTATGCACCTAGGGCTTCTGGTGGATGGAGATGTGATATCAGGGATCTCGCAGGGTTCCTGGACTACTTTGTGCCGGGATAATCTAGGACGTGTCCCGGAAAGTTTTATCAGAGGTAGGATACCGTTAAATTGGTTAGATGCCAATTTTTGGGAGTTGAGCGCAGATGCCTCTGAGGATGAAGTTAAGATGTATGCACGGGCATGCATATTACAGTTGATAGGAGGGTTGCTGATACCAGACAAATCGCACAACCTAGTTCACTGCATGTGGTTACGACATATTAGCGACTTTCGTCTGGCCGGATCATTCAGTTGGGGCTCAACAGTTTTGGCTTTGCTATACAAGGAGATGTGTGGAGCCACTGACTACAGGCGTAATGCTATCGGCGGATGTCTCCTGCTGCTGGAGTCTTGGGCATGGTATCGATTGCCCTTTTTATGTCCCGTTGTGAAGAACCCATTTGTATTTCCACTACTTCTGAGGTAATTATAAAACTGATTTTGTATATTAATAATTTTATACAGCGTATAATATTTTTTTTCCTTGAATAGGTGGTCTACTGATAGGAAAAATCATTAGGAGCTACCTGATGATTTAGAAAAATTTAGGGTGCTCATCGATCAGCAGGCTGGCACACATGTATGAATTTTAATGTTTAAAAATCGATTTTAGATTATAGTTATATAATTAGATTATTATTTTGATAAAACTATATATATTTGTTTTAGTTTGAATGGGTGCCATATTCTACTGATGATGTGAGGGCGGTGATCCCACCTGAGTTGAGGGGCCCATCAGATGTTTGGATGGCGATGGTCCATCTGATCTGTTATGCGACCATCAAATGGCACTCTACTGATCGTGTGCTCCGGTAGTTTGGTTGTTTTCAACCAATTCCAGAAGCACCTCGAAATATGGACGAGTTGCATAGCTTAGATAGACGGGGCAAGGCAGATACAGATTGGCTGGTGAGGCATCATGAGTGGGTCGTGTTGTGGGATGATCGACATCGGTGCCTTCCCGTAGAGAGCCCATTTTACTTGACCTCTTGAGTGTTGCTGAAGGTTATTATGAGTGGTTCAACAGTAACGGGAAACCGTTTCTGCTTCCCGAGGATGCACGAGGGCAGACCTTTCTATGACGTCGACATACACGTTCACCGACACAGTACCATCATCCCCCGACTCGTGGACGGAGAGCAGGTGCTTCCGGTTCATCCTCAGCTGCACCAACATGACCTTCACAGCATCCACCGCAACCATTTATGATGCCGCAACCTTTCCATTACCAGATGCTGCTGCCGCCGCCTTCACCTGGTTTTATGACCCCGCCGCCGTCACCGTCAAGATGACCCCTCCTGGAGGCTATTATGGGTCTATGTTTGCAGATCCAACTTGGGTTTTATATGCTGAATATCTGGCGGGTTCAGCCTTATCACCCATGGCCGCAGCACAGACACCTCCTATACAGTTTTCACACTCAACGATGTCTGGGTTTTATGAGTTTTCCCAGTTTTCGCAGGTCGATGGTATAGTCAGTCATACACCTCCAGGGTCCTTATTCTATGGAGGTGCTTCATCGTCATCAGCTCCTCATCAACCTAATGTACCTGCTCAGGACGACAATGATGACGATGATGACAGCGAGGAGTCAAAACTAGTGATACGAAGAAATCCTCCTCGAGACCGACAACCACTGCCCTACGGAACACATTCACGACGTAGGCATCAATAGATTTTTTTTATATTTGTATTTACTTTATTTTGTTAAATTGTAATTTTTTATTATTTCTCATTTAATACTTACTTTATTTGTTAAATTTGTTGGACTTTTTTTAATGTATTTCAGTTAATTTTGTTTATTACCATTTAATATCAGTTATTGTAATTTGGTTATCATTTTCCATTTAATTCTTATTGTAAGTTTGTTGTATTTAAATATCAAATTATTATTAGTTTGATAAAATTTAATGTTTGTGTTCGTTTTTTTAATCTTCATCAGCGATTATCGAATGACATTAACTTGAAGTAAATGCAAATTAAAGTACAAGAATTATTATTTGATAAACAAATACATCATTTCCTCATCAATTGTTACAGAAGTGGACATGTTTTTCTAGTGTGTCCTGGGTTTCTACAACGGCGACATCTTCTGTCTGGTCTAGATCTTTCTCGAATATCTATATCGCAATGAATTCGATTGGATTTTGGACAACCACGCTCCCTCAATAAACTCGGATTTGGTACAATCGAAAGCCAATCTTGAAGTTCATCAGGGTCTTTGTCATTACCTATGGGGGGAAACTCAAATTCATATACCTTAAAAACTTCAGATAGTAGGTATACGGGATCCACAAAATGGTTATAGTCTTGACGTATATGCGAGCAAGCTGCTATCACATGAGAGCATGGATACTTCAGAGCTTGAAAAAACCCGCAGTCGTACGTTTTGTCCCTTAGATTTACTCTTAATGAAACAGCTTCAGTCCCTTGAAGAGGTCGCGGTAACTCTGTGACACGAAACATTTTATGCCTTCTAGAGAAGCTTGTTACAAACATTCCATTTGATGCAACAAATGGACATGTCCGCCTTGCATCCAGGTTTGAGCTTGTCCCCGAGCTTCGCAAAAAGTACCCCTAAACAAAAATATGTAGTTTTTACCAAAGCCGCTACAGGTAAGTGACGTGCACCCTTCAAGGTTGAATTGATTGCCTCAGCCAAGTTGGTCGTCATGTGTCCATATCGATATCCACCATCATATGCGTTCATTACATTTCTTTATCGATGAGGCTGATGTAATCGTATCCTTCCTCGCCCGCAAATCTTGAAGCATTGATTCAAACGTTCGAGAAGTAGTTCGTTACCTGATCAAAAAATGTATAACTTACTAACTTGCTTTCTTTGCAAAATTAAAACGATTGAAAGAAAACAAACTACATTAGTTTCACTTACCCATGCGCACAATTAATTGATGCTCATCATTATTCTTGTACCTTCCATGATAGTTCGCAGCAATGTGTTGGAGACAATACCTATGTTGGACAGAGGGTGGTTGCCACATTGGACCCAAATACTCCACTACTGCTTTGATCCCAGCTCTGCGATCTGAAATGACACAGATGTTTTCCCTCGTGATAACATGTGCACGTAAATTTCGGAAGAAAAAAGCCCAAGAATCTGTATCTTCTCCTTCGACAAGAACAAAAGCAATTGGAATAATGTTGCGATTGTCATCTTGGACAACTGCCAATAATAAAACTTGCTTGTATTTTCCATACAAGAAAGTCCCGTCGATATGGACCACAGGCTTGAAGTATTTGGCAGCATTAACGCACTTTGGGTAACTCTAAAAAACCCGATAGAATTGGCTTCGATCGCGAAGAACTCGATCATTATGGTATGCATAGGAGCTTTCAAAGTCCACAATTGTCCTAGGATTCAACGTCCGCACCAGCCTAAACCAACCTGGAAGTTCGTTGTAAGATGCATCCCATTCGCCATGAAGTTTGACAATGGCATTTTGTTTTGCCAACCAAGCTTTTTTATAGGAGACAGTGTACCCATACTGTGATTGTATAGCTGAAATCAACACTGCAACAGCTATATGAGAGCTTGCGTTTACCATGGGCATGATGGCTTGGCATATTATTTCAGAGTCCAAGTTGGGATGATCTTGGTTGACCCCTCCAGCACAATATGTATGAGGACCGTTGCATACTGTTAGTTCCCATATGTTGTTTTTCCTCTTTATTTTCGATACGCGAACCATCCAATTGCATCCGTTTTCGCGTCGGGCACAATAACATATATATTTTTTTGTCGTTGATCGATTGACTCTGGACTGAACAAAATTACGGATATTGTAATTTTTTATAGCCATCACCGCTTCTTCTTTGCTTGAAAACTCCATGCCTAAATACAACTCACCATTATTTATTGATGAGTAATATCCATAGTCACCGAGATGAGGCATATCCGCAAATGTTGGCCCGTACATTGCACCATAATCAGCTTCATACATGTGTGCAGGAGGGTCAGTTTGTGCCACATTTCCTGGAACTTCATCATCATCAGAGTTGAATTGCGGTGATTATGGGTGAATGAATAGTCCAGTCTCAACACCATCCGCACCAGGCTCACGAAGCGGTTCTTCTGGTGGAGATGATGGTTCCTCTATGCTCTCCATATTTAGGTCGAAGAACCTACTACTTGCACGCCTTCCCCTTGAACTGGAAGGCATATCGACATTGACATCGAAAAAGCTCGCAGTCGAATGCCTCCCCCTGGAGCTTGAAGCCATCGTGTCAAATGGAAACTGCATAGATGGTTGCATCGATGGCATCTCCATATGGTCAAAGAAATTTGCAGATTAATACCTTCCCCTTGAACTGGACGCGGTGTTGCCATACGGATTGTTCATGGACCCACCTCGGTATATATCGTAAGGAGTTGCGGATGAATGTCTTCCCATTATAGCATTAAAATCATTACACATTACTGTAGTCGGGCTGTCAACTTGATCAACTTGTTCAGCTAGCCCATAGTGGGAGCTTAATGATTGACCCCGAACAGCACGCACTTGAACAAAATATGCATACATCTCAATAGCGGCGTCTGAATAATTACTTTGAGCTTCAACCATCATTTGAACATCATCATTGTTCGAAAGTTTGAACGCTGTATAAGTTAATGGCAACAATGATGTTGGAAATCTGTACTGCAACGACGACATTCTTCTACTACTTCCAACATGAATCTTCCTCGAAATCTTCGTTATCAGCTCTTCAAGAGTTATGTTTCTCTTGAATGATATTTTAACAAGCTCATTTGATACGAAAACAACGCCGGTTTCATCTTCTCGAATTTCACCATCATAATAAACAATAACTGAAAGTCGCGCCATTATTTGAGTTTAAAAGTGTGGCAATATTATATCTGCAAAACAAATAACTGAAACAAACCTGATTAAATAAATTATATATGAACGAAAATATAACACAATAAATTTTTTACACATCAACGTAAATAATTTAAATAATATAATTTTATATTATTACCTGCACTGCAAAACTATTTTGACTTATGCTCATGCTTTTCAAAAATTAATTGGAAATAATTAGTATAATATTTTTTAAATAATCATAATAAACAATAAGTATAAAAAAAATTTATAACAAAATTTATAACGAAAAATCACACGAACTTCTAAATCAAATATGAGAAAATTACCAGAATTATTACTCGTTGACGGAATTGTTGTATTAATTTATAAGTTGAGAGGTGAGATGTGAGGAGATGTGGGAAACTTAACCGGGAGTGAAGAGTATTTATAACCATATAAGGCGCGGTACCTGCACCGCGCTATATTTAATTATTCAGATAAAAGGTATAGCGCGGACCCTAGTTCGCGCTAAATATAATTCGTACCAAGGTATAACACTGAGCAGGGGCGGTTCTATACCCCTACGTGGCATATAGCGCGGAACAGGGGGCGCACTATACCCAAGTATAAGCCATGTCAGCGTATAGCGCGGTACAGGGTGCGTGCTATACCCCATGTAACGCCAAATCAGCATATAGCGCGGGATAGGGAGCGCGCTTTACTGTTACAGGTGTTAGATCGGGAAATATAATCTGACCGATGTTAGATCGATAAATATACCGATCACCGGTGATTTTTCGGAAAAAATGCCCTTTTATATCTACTTACATAAAATATTTTTAATTTAAAAAAAATTAAATAAGAGAGAGTGAACTCGCATCATCAAGGAGCAAACGAATTTCTGAGCTAAGCTCGCACTCCGATTCCACAACAAAGGTAATTCTTTTCTCCTTATTTCCCCAATTGATGATATTTTTTTTCCTTTCAATTATCTTTTCTTAATCTATATATATAAGAGAAAATAATCTCAGTGACTAAAAATGCCTTATAATATACAATTTTAACCAACTTTTTTTGGATTTGCCAAAATGACCAACTAAATCGCAATGCGATCGATAATTCGCAACGCGATCTCCGGTATCGCAAATCAGTTTCCAGATTCGTAACGCGATTCTGACTATCGCATTGCGATTTTCCAAATTCGCGTTGCGATTTTCCTAATTCGCAATGCGAATACGTAAATCGCAACGCGAATTTGGAAATTCGCAATGCGATTACGTAAATCGCAATGCGAATACGTAAATTGCAATGCGAATACGTAAATCGTAATGCGAATACGTAAATCGCAATGCGAATATGTAAATCGCAACGCGAATCTGACTATCACAACGAGATTCTGACTATCGCAACGATATTCTGACTATCGCAATACTGAATTTCAAATTCGCAACTCGATTTCTAAATTCGCAACAGGTTTTAGATTCGCAACACAAATATTTTGGGTATATAACTACGCAGCAGCAGCAACTCATAACCTAAATCCCTAAATCGCAACTCATTTCATCTCCATCTATCACTCTCTCCGGCGACATCCGTTCCTATATCCAACGACATCCTTCCCCATCCGACAATAGGTTTTAGTTTCGCAGCTCGTTTGTTTAGTAAATTAATTTACAATAATGAAATCGTCTAATGTTGATCATGTTTGGATAGATTTGTGTTTTGGAGGGTCATGGGAGAATGTTCATGGTGTTTTACAATATATGCCTTTACCCATGAATCTTCAACTAAAACTGTCATTAAAAAAGTTAACTTATGAAACTCTAATGTTACGTGTTGCAAATAAATTGAATTTAGAGCCCCTAAGTGGATTTAGGCTATCTTATCAGAGAAATGGTAAAGTTTATTTATTAACCGATAATGAAGATGTTGAACGATTCATTGCTTACATTAGTGTTTCAAGTGATGATGTTACATTGTATGTTGTTGAACCTAGAAGTAGTGAAGTTGGGTCAGTAGCGGGTAGTAATCAACTAAGTTTTTCAACCCCAGTTTATGGTGCTCAAAATTTAATGGTTCCACCACAATTTCATCACCAAGCAAATATTGTTTCACCACATTTCCAATACCAAACACAATCTCAAAACCCACAACCTTTCCCTAATCCAAATCCCAATCAACTTTCAGCACCAAATTCTGGTTTTCGTATTGACCAGTTAGGTGATGATGAGCCAACAGAAAAAATTGTGAGTACTAGTCAGTATTCGAAATTTGATCTTGGTCAATACCCGGACTTTGATCTTGGCCAATACTCGGATTTTGATAATTTTTCAGAAGAAAAAACAGACCCTGCGTGTAATGATTTTGATATTGGTCAATACCCGAATTTTGATGATGAAACAGCCGTTGCCAAGGAAGATATTGTTGATGATAATGAGGAGGAAGTTACGACTGTAAATGAACATGTTGAACATCCATTCTGTAATTCATATAACCCTGAAGAAGAAAAATAAGAAGAAGAAATCCCCAAAGAAAAGTCCCCGAAGAAAATGCCACGGGAGTATAACTGGAATATGCCAGAATTACTTCAGATACCGGAAGAAGAGTTGGTAAAGATAGCAGTTGATTGTTACACAAAAATTATTCGTATCAAGAAAGATGATTGTTTTGATACAAAGGAAGACTTGAAGATAGATTTGTATACGAAATGTGTGGAAGATGGCTATCAACTAAAAGTTAACAAATCAAGCAAAGATCGTTTCGAAACAAGGTGTATGATTGACAAAAACTGTACGTGGCGTATGATTGCAAAGAGGATAAAAGATTGCGAAATGTTTCAAGTTAGGACTTTTATTGATAAACATACATGTTCAAGAACCCAAGTTTTTCCTCACCATAGACAGGCAAACAAAAAGGTGTTGGGTGGTTTTCTGGCTGAGTTAATGTTTTTGAATGGCAGGGTATATCGGGGACATGAAATTATAACTAACATGAATGCTCGGTTCAAGATTAGTATATCATATTATCAAGCTTGCAGAGCTAAATGTTATGCCTTGGAATTGTTGAGGGGGTCGCCAGAAGCATCGTTTGTCCAACTGTCGGCTTATTGTCACAATTTAAAGCTGAAAAATCCTGGGTCAGTAACTCATATCAAAACAAATAGAGATGGACGCTTTGAGTTGCTGTTTATCGCCATTGGTGCTGCGGTTAGTAAATCAATATAATTTTGTTGACTCATTTTTGTTAGTTACATGCATTTCACATTTAAATGATTATATTTCTTGTGTATATGATTTTGTAGATTCGTTCGTTTATTACTTGCATGCGCCCAATTATTATAGTTGTCGGAGCACATTTAAAAGGTCGATACCTTGGAGTAAACTTATTAGCAGTAGCCATGGATGCTAACAATGGGATACTGCCAATAGCTTACGGGGTTGGCAAATATGAAACCTCTGATTCATGGACATGGTTTATGGGGCATCTTAGGGATTGCATAGTTCCTATTAGCAATCTGACAATTATATCCGATATGGCAAACTCAATTGACAATGCTGTTAGAAGGTGTTTCCCAGATGCTTTTCATGGACTTTGTGGTGTTCATTTGTATAGAAATCTAAAATCAAGGTCTGCTGGTATAAAAAATCACAAATGGACATATTGGAAGGCTGTAAAAGCTTATCGGGAAGTGGATTTTAATAAGCATGTAAACTGTTTAAGACGTGTTTTGCCTCAGTGTGCTCAAACACTAGAAGATGTCGGGTTTGAAAGATGGTCAAGAGTACATCAACTTGGAGCAAGATATGGTTTCATGACGTCTAATAGTGCAGAATCAATCAACGCTCTAAGTCGTCATTCCCAGAAATTACCCATTACTATGTTAATGGAGTTTTTTCGAGCCTCTATTCAACAGTGGTACTACAAGAAAAGAAACCATGCAAGTATTATTTCTTTAAATTCGTAACTTATCATATATTTTACTAAGTATTATTTATTTAAATTTACAGGAACATTGGAACATCGTGTTACACCATGGACTGAAAAAAAGATAACGAAACATGTTGTGAAGTCAACGTCATGGAGAGTTGAACCATGTTCAAACACTTTGTTTGAAGTACTGGATAATAACTTAAATGGGCTTGTCGATCTAAATGCAAAGACGTGTAGTTGTATGAAATGGAAAACATCTGGTTATCCGTGTGGCCATGTTATAAAAGTTGCTCTTCATCTAAACCAAGATGATTCAAGCGCATACGCTATGGATCCTACACTACAGAAGTATATCGACAGACTTATGTCGAGATTGTCTACCCTATTCCACATCCTTCTGAGTGGGACATAGCAGATGACTTACAAACAGTTTTGCCACCAGCCATGGACAGAAGGCTACCTGGCCGACCAAAAAGTCACGATCGTATACCGTCTAAGGGTGAAGAGAAGAAGAGATCGACATGTAGTCGGTGCAAGGAAAGTGGTCATACAAGGTTGACATGTGGATCACCAGTGCCATCACAATCATCTTTTTCTCTACCAAAATATGGATCCTCATCAAAATCCCAATCACAACCGGCTTCACCTTTTGGGACTGTTAACTTAGGTGATTTTTTAAATGCAAAAGTTGTATTATGTGTATATTATGTGTGAACTTTTAACATTTTCAGTTAGGCATATATTAGTAACTTGAGTTTGAACATTGCTATGATATGTTCAGTTGTTATCACTTATTAGACATTCATTTGACTATCGCAACGCGGAAATTCACAACGCGAATATGACTATCGCAACACGGAAATGACTATCGCAACGCGGAATTGACTATCGCAACGCGGAAATGACTATCGCAACGAGAGAATCGCAATGCGAAATGAAAATCGCAACGAGTGAATCGGAATGCGAAAATGAAAATTGCAACGCGAATTTAGTTTCGTGTTACGATTTTCATTTTTGCATTGCGATTCTCTCGTTGCGATTTTTATTTCGCATTGCGATTCTCTCGTTGCGATAGTCATTTCCGCGTTGCGATAGTCTGTTTTGCATTCAACATAATGCAGATTGAAATCAACAAATCAACTATTACATTTCAATCAATTAAACAAGCACAAATAATAATTATGTACATATCAATTAAACAAATCAACATTTACAAATCATCTTTTACAAATCAATTAAACAATCAAAAAATAATAATAAGAATTATTTCCTCATCAATTATTGAATCAACTTTTGCACCCATACATCCATTTCACGCAGCTCACTTCAGGATTAACCTGCAGAAACCAAACATTGAATCAACAACACTTTCTACACATCTAAAACCTACAAACAGTAAATTATTGAATTCTAGCTACTTAACCAAACATTTTCAAACCAAAAAGAGTATATATGTTTAACAACACTTGCATTTGACTTACAAATTGTTTATGGACACTTTCATAATGCGGATGTAGGTAGGCAGCGTCTCGCATATATCGCTCTAGCCATAAAATACCGAAACCACAAGCCTACTGCACCTCTATCTCTATCGGTGGGAGGTAGAAATGTGTACTTCCTATCGTCAAACGCTCTAAGCACATGCATACGAGAGGACCACAATCCCCTCTGGCTTCCTTCGTTTGTTTTGGTGCGATCTAGTCTATGATAACTGTAACATTGAACTTCTTTGGCTTCTTGTTTCCAGAATTAGTCCAATAATTAATTGCATCCAAGAATTTAGCCAAATGAGAGCTCCATCCCTTAATAATATCTCTCAAATCAGACAATGATATGTAATTTATCATGCTGTCATATACTATTGTCTTTAGGGATGGGAGCTGAAGCTCGACGAGAAGCCAATGAGTACGTTCCAAAACATGGATAAACACCTGCATCGAAATGTAATAATTCAAATTGCGCACTTATTTATGAACACCTTTAAAATATTTAAACAAATATACTAACCTTATTGACCTCCCACCATGCAGGATAGAGTTTAGCTTGTCCATTAGCCAACACATATGATTCATGTCGTTGATTCTTCAAGTGAACTACGTGAAAAGACGTCGGCATAATTGTATATCGCGTTTATTTTATATTTTTCTTCAATTTCCTTATAATTAGAAGACGTGTCACCCATGCATCAATATGTTGTTTTACAAAAAAAGACATATATTAGTGAATTACATAAATTTAAAAAAAAATTAATCAAACTGAAATATAAGAAGAAATATAAGACTTACCCCCCATCGAAATAGCCGTTGTCTTCAACCCCTAATAATACACCCCACCAAGACCGTTCAATCAACAAATGCATATCATCGTTGAATTTGTATATGTCAGCGTAACACCCTTGGCTCCGCTCATTTAGATAAAAATCAACTGCGGTCTTAGCCCAAAGGGTATTATCCAGAATTGTTTCTGGTAGTTGTTTCCTCTCCACTTCATCTGCCGGAATGGTACTGGCCAGTAACTTATACGAAAGCCAACAATCATCCATCATGTCCGGCACGTGAGGGGGCTTCTCAATAATTCGATATATTACGCCGTGTGAATCAGGCTCTAGAATGTTGGGAGGGACCTCTTCAACGATGACAGTGCCTCTTGAACGGTGGGAGGGGACTCTTGAGGGATGATAGGGGCCTCTTGAACGATAGGAGAGGCCTCTTGAACGATGACAGGTGAGTCGGGCTTTTTCTTACGGATTCTTTACACTATTGGGGTGAACGGAGACGTAATGGCACGTGCACGCCGTCTGATGCGTGAACTCCATCTTGCAAGAAAAACCCGACGTAGAGCATCCACCTTAGCGGGCCGCTAAAAATAAATTAATACATAAATAAATAAATAAACAAACTGATATTAAACAGTGAAAACAAAGACAAATATATTTCAAACTTGCACGGTATTCACCCAAGTCATTATTATATCATTGTTCACAAAATGCATCAGATAACATTCCAGAAGTAAGCACTTATATAAACATTTAAAAGGACAACATATAGGTTTAGTGTATGTTCAATGACAACATAAAGAGTAGTAGTTTATTCTTGAAACTTAAATTTTCAACACTGTGAAGTTAGTATTTGGCTTTTGGTTGAAGTAATGCAATTCATTCAAGTTTCAATTTGCAGAAGAAGAATAGAATCTGAAACTTAAAATCGCAACGCGAAAATGACTATCGCAACGCGAAAATGACTTTCACAACGCGAAAATGACTATCGCAATGCGAAAATGACTATCGCAATGCGAATTTGACTATCGCAATACGAATTTGACTATCGCAATGAGAGAATCGCAATGTGATTTTCATTTCTCATTGCAATTCTTTCGTTGCGATAGTTATTTTCGCATTGCGATAGTCATTTTTGCATTGCGATAGTCATTTTCGCGTTGCGATTTTGTTGTTGCGATTTTCATTTCGCATTGCGATAGTCATTTTGCGTTGCGATAGTCATTTTCGCATTGCGATAGTAAACTATTCTTCTTCTGCAAATTGAAACTTGAATGGATTGCATTACTTCAACCAAAAGACAACAAAAAACTACTAACTTCACAGGGTTAAAGAATAAACAGTTAAACAGTATTAGCAGCAACCGAATGAATTTACTAAGCAATCTAAGTGAAATTACGAGTAAATTTATCATCAAGTTAAATATGAAAAATATTAAACTTACCTCGTTGCGTAGAGTATGAACCTCGTTCTGCAACGATGCTACAATCTCACGTAGAGCTGCTACCTCACCACGTAAAGTAGACACCTCAACACGCCATGTACCATTGTCATCGCGTAAAGTACTGACTTCCTCACGCAAGGCATTGACCTCATTACGTAACTCCCCTAACTCATCCCGTGGAGGTAGAGGTGGAGAACAAGGAGATAAACGTCGTGGCATCTTTGCCGGTCGCCTATCATGAGGTGATGGTGGAGAAGAGGCTCGATGATGTGACAGAATAGGTGATGACTCTCGTTAAGGAGGTGTATATTCGGGTCAATCAGGTGATGGCTCTGGGTGAGGTGATGGCTCTCGAAGTGGTGGCTGCTCATCATCCGTGCCATAAAAAAAAGCTTACTAGCTTGCCACCAATCAGTGGCAAGCTCAGCTTCCGTGGGTGTCAGCCTCTGTAATAGAGTGTTGGCCTCCTAACAATATAAAAGCTCAAACAAAGTTAAACGTGTACTAGTAATAACTTGTTTATAAACATATGGTAGTATTTGTGTTAACTTACATTATTTATTGTAGTATACGGTAGTAAATCTTCCCATTGCAGCAAGGACCGTTTCCTCTTCCAGGAAATAGCCCTAGGAATATCATTAGAAGTTTTTAATGCATATGTCTGCATGGCGGGAAAGGCCTCAAATATCCAAATCTACAAACAATATAATAACAAACATTAGTAATTGTTAAAGAATTAATTATAATTTTGGAAACATTATATAAAAATCATTACCTTAAAGGCCCCAATAAAGCCTGACAAAGTGTATTTGGAACCATCGCCACGCAAACTTTTCCGATCATCAAAGGCAGACGACAACTTATTCCATATAGCTCTCCATAGATACGAACCCCACAGAAACAGGTTCCATGCATTTAGGTCCTCTACCAATTTAATTAGATCATTAGGAATAGGTTGTCAGGCCTCTCTGCCTAAAAAGCCGACTTGCAAAAGTATTAGAAGGCATACTCGGACAATATCGACGTCATCCATCCGAGTAAAACCATCTTTCTTATTCAATAATCTCGTCAAGTCTTCCACGTGTAAATTTGACTTCTCCGTTGATAGCTCAGGAAAAACCCGAGAAAACCATGATAGGCGGGTAATATGTCTAGTGTACCGATCTACATCATCGTGTCCGAAGCGTAGACCGGTGATTAAGCAAAACTCCTCCCACCCAAAACACGTATACGCCGGTGGAAAATCAAACCATATCTCTTCATCATGACGTTGTATAGTCTCTGGTAGATCGCTAGTCATGGTTTGAAGAAACAATGGGTCAACATAGCATCTCCACCCGGATGTTGTACTTTCAGCCATGGCCCGAAGCAAGTATCCTCAACTATTTTTCTTTGTGCATGTGAAAGCTTCGACGCAATTGTTTTGGCCAGGCTTACCTTATTTCTTAAGGTCAATTGAGCCGAATAAAAGTTCTGCAAAAAAATAAACATACCAATTTAGATATACCAAAAACTACATTGTGAAGATATAACAAGAACAATAAACATGAAGAGTAGTAGTTTATTCTTCAAACTTAAATTTGCAACACTGTGAATTTAGTATTTGTTTTTGTTTTTTGGTTGAAGTAATGCAATTCATTCAAGTTTCAATTTGTATAAGAAGAATAGTTTCTGAAACTTTAAATCGCAACACGAAAATGAAAATCGCAACACGAAAATGACTATCGCAACGCGAATTTGACTATCGCAACGCGAAATGAAAATTGCAACGACAGAATCGCATTGCGATAGTCATTCTCGGTTTCAAATACTAAAATTGAAAGAATCTTGAATGGATTGCATTACTTCAACCAAAAGACAAAATAAAGACAAATACTAACTTCACAGGGTTAAAGACTAAACAGTTTAGCAGTATTGGCAGTAATCGAATGAATATAATAAGCAATCTAAGTGAAATGATTAATCTATTATTGAAAACACCAGTAAACTTATCATCAATTTCAATATGAAAAACCTAATAATAATACAAAAATTTCAAAATAAAAATAATTAAAAAAACTAACCCTCGGTGGTTGATTTGGTTGATTTTCCATTTCTGACCGTGAATGATTTCTCCGGAGATGGAGACTGATATCGTCGGAGATGGGAACTGATTTCGTCAGAGATGGGGATGGATGTCGCCTTAGAGAGTGAGAGATGGAGATGAGACTGAGTTGTGATTTAGGGTTTTAGGTTATGAGTTGCGATTACGAGATATACCGTGGACGGTTCAGTGTTCTGATATATTAAATATTCATGTTTGGAATTTGAAAAAAAATACGCGTTGGATATGAATGGCGCTATGTAAATCGCATTGCGATAGTCAGATTCGCGTTGCGATTTACGTATTCGCATTGCGATTTACGTATTCACATTGCGATTTTCGTATTCGCATTGCGATTTACGTAATCGCATTGCGATTTTGCGATTTTCCAAATTCGCGTTGCGATTTACGTATTCGCATTGCGAATTAAGAAAATCGCAACGCGAATTTGGAAAATCGCAATGCGATAGTCAGAATCGCGTTGCGAATCTGGAAACTGATTTGCGATACCGGAGATCGCGTTGCGAATTATCGATCGCATTGCGATTTAGTTGGT
Organism: Hibiscus syriacus; assembly: GCF_006381635.1. Taxonomy (NCBI): domain Eukaryota; kingdom Viridiplantae; phylum Streptophyta; class Magnoliopsida; order Malvales; family Malvaceae; genus Hibiscus; species Hibiscus syriacus. The sequence continues at coordinate 2,171,711 of NW_024062778.1, forward strand.
CATTTTGGCAAATCCAAAAAAAGTTGGTTAAAATCGTATATTATAAGGCATTTTTTGTCACTGAGGTTATTTTCTCTATATATAATCTAGGGTTCGCTTTTCACAAATCTAATATTTCCTCCATTTTATCTACTCCTAATTCCTTTTTTTCTTTTTAATTTGTTCGCGCTGTGATTTCGGCAATAATTAGGTCAGCATTTTAAAATTTATTCTCATTTGGGTTAGAACAGAAATGTTTTCATTTGTTGCATAGCCATTTTTTGGTTAGCAGCTGGTCTGTTGTTTGTATTGCTCCTGGAAATTAAAAAATTTCACATTAAACTGAAAAAATGTTTTTTTTTTTAATTTTGAAAAATGTTATATTCATCTTGCTTTTCCCTGAATTCGACAGCATAAATCCTTTTGTATTGTGTGCTTTGTCTTTGCTATGTTTGTGTGAAGATGACGTTATGATTATGTTAATTTTATGCATTGAGTTCACATTAATTTTAGGTGTAACTGATTCCAAGTTCCATCTTTTGTATTATATAATCTGCTTTAGATGGCAGTAGGCTTATTGTTGGTTCCCCAAATTTTGACAATCGAACTTAGACTTAGGCACTCGACCTTGTATCTTAGGAAGTAGCATGAAGAATCTAGGATGGCGAGAACTACCTTCCTTTATATAGTCAAAACCTTGTCCTGGGTAGTCTCCAGATGTATTTTACTTTGGTCATTTTCTTTTTCAAAAGAAGATATGCTAGATACAAGTTTTGGGGTTAAACTAGTTTCTGATTTTTTTTGGGTTGTATCGATTTTTAAGTAGTAAGAAGATATCTATGGACCCTTGGGAGCTTAGGTACTACGAGGACGATGACACTCCAACAATGAAAACAATCAAGAGTGCAACTACCGGTTTTGCAGCTGGAACTGTATGGGGAACTGTGGTTGCTACATGGTACGATGTGCCTCGTGTTGAGAGAAGTGTTGCCCTACCAGGGCTTGTAAGGACACTGAAGATGATGGGGAATTATGGAATGACATTTGCTGCAATTGGCGGAGTATATATTGGTGTTGAGCAGCTGTTGCAGAATTATAGGATGAAAAGAGACTTCGACAATGGTGCTGTTGGTGGTTTTGTGGCTGGGGCTTCTATTCTCGGTTTCAAAGGTAGATATTTATTTATGCAGCTAGAATATTTAGTGCACCTTAAAACCTGCTATCCGATTTTATTAATCTTTAGAGAAACCATTTATGAAAGTTGACAGAGCGTGGATATTTGTTATGAAATATTAATGTTTACAAAAACTTCTTGAGTTACTCAAAAGACCTCTTTTTGGGCTAGTAAAGAAAATTATATCCTGTATATATAGATCATATTGATTTTTGTGTTTGTGTAATATGGATGTTGGGTTTCTTAGAAAGCTTTACCTCTTCAAAATTGAAGCTTGTGATGATACATAGAATTTCTATCACCATCCAAATGATGGTGCTAAAGTTGTTCTCATATTTTACATTGCCACTTTGATTATTTTTTGGTCTCATTGGTTTTTCTTGAACATGTTCACTTAGCTGTTATATATAAAATGCTAGGAGAACTGTGACATGTAAATATAAAAAATCTAAACTCCTGATTTTTCCTATATTTTCCTTTTAGTTTAAGGTTTTGAACTTTCATCTTTATGAAATTCATGAAGCATGCATTATTTTAGTTGCATGTTTGTTTGGGAGACTATAATGATTCGACCAAGAAGTGATTAATACGTGATAAAAATCCTTGATGGACCTTGTAGAGGAAGTGGAGTGCCAGATTTCTCAACTTTGTGGTAAAATGGTCGTGTAAAAGCATTATTTTGGACAGTGGGGGTTTTCCATCGTTGGTTTTAGTTATAGTTTGAAGGAGAATGAAGGGGAATATGGTTGTGTTATTATGTTATCAAATGTCAACATTGTTTCTCGATACACGTTAAACTTGGTCAGTTCTGTTGTCTTACTAGGTAATGTTCAATAAATGTACTGAGGTGTTGTCCACTTCGCAGGCAGGAGCATCTCAACAGCTATTTCCGCTGGCGCTGCTCTGGCTGCTACCTCTGCCGTGATTGATGTTGGAGGTCAGACAACAAGAATAAACACAGGTAAATAGTATACCCTTACACCTGTCGTAACCGTCTTTCGGGTGGACTCAGAATTGGACTTCGACTTAAATAAAATATGCAAGAGTTGCCACCGATCATTTATATATTTTTTTTCCAAACATAATTAGGTTGATCGGACACCTCAATTGACCATCATATCTGATCTGCGTTTTACCAAAAATACGTCAGGTTCGGGATTCGGTTACAGTCAATGAAGAATTAACACCCTTGTACTGACCTTTTGGTACTAATTTAATTTCTCAGTTGTCTTAATTGTGAAAATTAAAAGTTAAATCTGAATTTAAAAATTTGATTCGAACTACTTACCTTTGATCGATTAGAATTATCCCTAAAAAAATTAAATTGTGAAATAAAATGTATAAATAATTCACAAAATTAGAAAGGTCAAAAAAGTTTTTTTAAAAAGTTTTTTAAAAAAATTAAAAAATGGACTAAATTAGAAAATTAAAAAATTAAAGTTGAGGGACCAAATTAATACTAAAGATATGCTTTTTCGACGAGCTCCTTCAACTTTCAGTGGCCGCTTCTTTTTCGATCCAAGATCGGGGCTTCTTTTATTTGTGTTTTTCGATATTTTTTTGTGTGGTTTGTGCAATATTTTGCTTGGTTTTGTTTGGCGTTTTGGTGCTTGGTTGTCTTTCTTTGTTTGATCGTTGTATGCTTCGTTTTTTCCATTCGTTTTTGCTTGCGTTGTGCTCGATGGTTATTTTGTTGTTTTGTTGTGCATGTACTGTGGTTTATCGATGGCTTTTTATAGCCTCTGGAAATCGGTTACAACCCTAATTTTGTCATGATTTGGGTGAGGCTGACTCTCCAGCGTTGTATTTGTGGTTGTTTGTGGGTTGACCAAAAATCTCGGGATGGTGCAGTCTCGGGTTCTTCGTCCGGACATCTCGGTCGATTTCTCTTGTGGCTGGCGGCACTGCTTGCTTGGTGTTGAAAATCCTAATGGACTTATGGGTTGGGTCAGGCCTACATGCTCCTCAAATGAGTTTTCCTTTGTTGGACCATGACCCTTAGATTGGAACTGAAAAATAAGAAAAATAAATAAATGAATAAAATAAAATAAAATAAGAATAAAATAAAATAAAATGGAATATAAAATTCTAATAATAATAATAATATTTATATATTTTGAAAAATATGTTTAAAAAAATATTTTTAAAAAACTATATTATATATACATTTTCAAAATTATTTTAAAAATTATTATTATATTTTTCAAAAACGTGTTTTCAAAATTATATTATTTGTTTTCCAAAATCGATTTTTAAAAACTATATATTATATACGTTTTCAAAAATATGTTTTCAAAACTATATATTATTATATGTTTTAAAAACCGTTTTCTAAAAATTATATATTATATGTTTTTCAAAAATATTTTCAAAACTATACTATATTATTATATATACTAAATAAGCCTCGTACGAAAATGGGTGATTACAGCTGCCACTCTTTACCTATTATCGAGCAACGAAAATAAGGGAAAGACACCAATTTTCATTCGGTGCATATGGGCTTGGAAACAAGCATGCTCCTGTGAGAGTTGTTGACTTCTGAGTTCGAAATCCAACTTAATTTTGTCGTTGAATCTTTATCAACAATCCTCCGCCGTGGAGTTGAGATTCGAAAAAAAAGAAGGCTCCTTGTTGCTTAGCCGTACTGTAGATAAAGTTGAGTCAATCTTGAGATGTCTTTGAACATGATATCCTTCATTTTGAAGTTGAAATCGTAGTTCAAAATTTGAATCGAAAGGTGGTTTCTTGTTGCCAAATCGTAGTCAACCTTGGTCTTCTTCTCGACTTAAAGACTTTGGTTTGAAAATTCGACAGAAAAGTAGTTACTTGCTGCTACTAAGCGGTTGATATGCCTTCGAGCTGAATGAAATCTATCTCGAAAGTTTTCGTTGATAGATAACTCTTCTCGCCTTGATCTATTTTGTAAACTAGACTAGAAGATAGCTCTCTGTTGCTAAATCGCAGCCAACCTAGGTATTCTTCTTGACTTAAAAGACCTAGGTATAAAATTCAACCTGTAAGTAGTTCTTTGTTGCTACCATGCGGTTGATATGCCATCGAGCTGAATTGAATCGAACTCGAAAGTTTTCGTCGACAGATAACTCTTTTTGCCTTGAGCTATGCTGTAAAAGGTTCCTCTAAATGAAGGATGACTCCCCTTCGCGGGTCTAAGCCAGTAATAATTCTTTAGATGACTCCTCTTCACAGGAAAGTCAGGTGAGGCGACTCCCCTTCACGGTTTACGTCGATCTTGTTTCTTTGGACGACTCCATTTCACGGGAAAGCCAAGTGGTCCATTCTGTAGGTGATTCCCCTTCCGGGTCTGAACCAGGTGAGAAGATCTTTGGATAGCTCCCCTTCGTAGAAAGCCATGTGAGATGCTCTTTGAGTGACTTCCCTTTGCGAGAAAGTCAAGTGAGGTAGCCTGTCACCCGGATATCCATCATGGAGTTTAAATCTAGCTTGAAAACTTTAATTAGCCATTCATCGTTGAATTAAGCTGAATATGTTTTGAATTGGCTCTCGAACCTGATTTAAAGTTGATTCTAAGATTTGTTGACCTTTCTATAGGTCAAGTTGGTTAAGGTGTAGCTCCTCGCTACTGAGTTAAGCAACCACCACCGATTTTTTTAAGGCGGTTTTGAATCGAGTATCCTTCGTCGTGAGATTGAAACTTGATTCTAAAGCTGCAAAAATTATGTATGCGAAAAATGATAAATGTGATGCTCTTAAGTATGTCTAAGATGTATGCATAATGAATTAGTTCTTATTTTATTTGTCGGACAGAATCTCATTCTTTGTCTGTTGGTTTTATTCTTGGAATCGATCATACCCCGACACTGGCGGCTTCATGGAAAATATCTGACATTTGCTCATTTGTTAGCTTAATCCAGTGATCTTACACTCTTGACTGTATGGATCAATTTTAATCCAGAGATTCTTAAGCATTCTTTTAGCCTTTGTTTACTCGAGAGAGTAAGAGTATTTTGCATTGATGATCAAATATTGGAGCTGATTTAATCATGATTGTAGTTGACACATCATATTCAGTGAAAGGCTTTCTTACGTGGCTTGGAAGCTCAAATGGAAACCTCTACAGCCAAGGCTACCTTTTCCAATGTCCATGAAATTATTTTGATTGCCATGGAAAAAGACTGACAAACAAGAAGGGATGCTTCCTTGAAATTATATAAAGAACCCCCAGTGCTTCTTGCAGAGTGCTTTGGCAACAAATCTTGTCTTAAACGTCGTTGAGTTATAAGTGTCTTGTTTTCTTTCTTTCACGTTCATTTGGGTTATCATTATCATCAGGGTTTGCATTCCTTTTGTTTTTCTTTGGTAAGACATCCTCAAATACAACAGTAAACTCATGCTTCAGGAGAGACCTGATAGTGAATGAATTTATCTTCATCATGGGCTAAACTCTTTCTGGCGAACTCATTGCTGTAGGTCACTTTGTACCTTACTAGACGACCATCTTCATAGTGAAGAAAAACATTGTGCTGGATAAAGCAACCATCTGTATTATTTATACTTACTTTGAAATGATTGGTTAGAATGGTTATTTTTGTTCCTTCGATCTAGTATCACGTCTGGCCATGGCTTGTAACAATACCTTTCACAACGTCAAGCCCTGTTTTGGTAGGAACCACGTCAAGAGGCACGGGTGGTAGAAAGAGAAGAGATTGGAAATCTAGAGATGCCCACATTGTCTCAGTCCTTCAATTGATTTTTCGAGAAACTATGTATTGTATGAGATACATCTCTATTTTTAAAAGGTTTGGTATAAAAATAATGTCTGAGCAATTGAAGCAAAGTATCAATTCACCAAATATAAAATAAATGAATCACACAAGTTATTTGTCAAAGGTTATAGCCATTTGACAAGTATCAAGATCCATGCGATTTGGTTTTGAATTTCATGATTTTCAAACAGGATGTAAACAAAATAGTGCAACTGATGCATTTCATTGTAAGGCCGTTTAGAGAGCATTTCTATTTCAGTTCTCAGGAATCTTCCATTTGTTCAAGTTACGTATATTTCTTAAGCAGGGATAGCGTTGAAATTTCGATCTAAAAACAAAACCCTTGAGTGTTTTTGTATAGTCAATTATAACAGATGTTTCCCGACTCCCTTAGTCCATATTTCATCGAAGTTTAATTTCAAATACACGTTTATTTTAGGCCTTATTGCCTTTCTTTAAATTATACTTTATTAAACTTGAGGACCTCGCTTTAAATTTTGCTGGGAGATTCATCTCGACACGTAGATACTAGTGTCATGATCTGAATGTACTCGTATTCATAAAGTTAGGAAACTTAACATTACCCATTACTTTAGTGGAATACCCTAAGTTAAAGGATTCAAGTGTCAAAAAGTCTTCGACTTGACAAACCCAAACGAAACTCACTTCATAAAGCTCGAACATTACCATCATAGCTGCTTCAGACATTACATCTGAAGATTAACAACCTACTACTTTCAGCGGAGTGCCCCCAGTATTGTTAAAATTATCGTTCATTAATATCACATTAATTCTTCGATTTTGAGATTTCCTAAGTTTGTCAGGAAGAATCTGTTATAGTCTGAGTGTTAGTGAAAATCAAAAAATTTCGTCTTTAGAGCTCAATTTCTAAGCAACTGATCTAAGCCAAATTCGTCTATTTCATCATTCCATTTGTGAAAATTATGTATCGTCAGGGAACGTCCTTATGCAAACTAATTGGTCTTGCAATGTCATGCATCAGAGATGCCCCATCTTGTCTACTTCCATACTTGTACGAGTGAGATATCATTTTCTTTTTCGAGTAAAAGACATGGACCTTGTTTTTTTAAATGAATTTGATTTCGGCATATGTCAAAAGGCTATAACCTCATTTCCCAAAATGTGCATTTCATTATACTTGATATTCACTGAATTTCAAACAATTCAAATAAATGTAAAAAAATATTTTAAAATAGTTAAAGAATATAAAAGATAAATTCAAACAAGACATCATTTCATAGGCAACACCAATCTGTGGTAATAGTGATGATCTATTCTTGTCTCGTTCCTTGATTCACTTTTCATATGCATCTCTAGTTGCACAAACATCCCCTTCGGGAATGTCCTTGATTTCATTGTAGAAGTCCAGCTCCTTTCTGTCCATCATTAGCTGGATCAATGATCTAAATTTGACACATTCTTGCACATCATGTCCGTCCTCATTGTGATAACAATAATGACTATTGCCTTTGCAATCTGATGTGCTAGGACGCGGTGTAAGAAACCCCGCATTTATCATTTGCCTTCATACCCAAGCCAGAGGTGATGTTATTTCAGTAACACTTGTTTTGACTCTTTTGTTCATTTCCTCAACAATTGCATTAACCCCGCTTTCTTGGTGGTTAGGCCAAGGGTTTTGTGCAACATTCGGTGCTTCTAAGTTGTTGAAGTGGATCCAATTCTTGTTACACATTCTCTGCACGATTCTCTTGAATGCGAAGCAGTTCTCAATAGTGTGCCTTGGAACACCACACTATAACAAATTTATCAATTTATGACAATTTCTATATGACATTATATATAATGTCACAAAATATACTATAAACGTGACGTTTTTCTATTTTTGTCACATTTAGTGATTAATTGTATATATTTTATGACAATTTTAAAAATGGTCATTAATTTTCGTCACTATACGATTGGAGCCAAAATTTACCTCCAAAAAAATTGGTGAGAAATCTTTCAATGACGTTTAGATCAAATGGCAACACCTTAAAATCGTCTCTAATAAAATGAAAGTATCAGTGATGATTTATTATTATGACGAAATGATTTAAATTAGTGACATTCTAAATTTGTCACTAATAAGTTTTATTTGTAACAATTTGATTCGTCATATTATGTAAGATATAAACGATGATGTTTTATTCATGCAAAAAAATAAGTTTAATGTGATAAAGGTAATTATCTGTCACAATCTCTTATTTTTTATGACAATTTTAAAAAAAATTAAAAAAAAACTTTTAGTGACATCTTGATAGGCCACTAATTCAAAATCTTATTAGTGACATTTTTAAATAATTTTTTGAATTTTTCAAACTTATATATATATATATATATATATATATTAAAGACCATTTTTTGTTTAATACTTATATACGTTAAGTAATAATAAGATAATTATATAATTCCAGCCCCAAAATCAAGATTAAAAGGGTTCAAATTTAATGTTCAATATATTAATTATGAAATTCCGATTAAATTGAAAAAATATATAAAGTTTCAATGGTCAATTCATAATTTTTAGAAATTCCAAGTAATTAATGTGAATTATAGACTGCCAGGGGGTGTACATTGTTAGATTTTAACTGAATTAATTGATCAAATTGAAATTGAATTGGTTAGTTGGTTGAGTAATTAAATGTTAGATTGAATAAGGATTATGATTTTTTTAAAATTTGATTAACGATTAATTCAATTTGAAGCTAATTAATTAACCTATATATATATATATATATATATATATGTATATATACTAAGCACAAACCTAATAAGAAACAAGATCCGATTATTTTTTAGCAACAATATACACATTAAACTTTCAAGATCCAATATGTTGAAAACATTTTTGATATTTCGATATAACAAATTAAGTTAAATGAATTTTAAGATTTTCCAAAAAGATTTTCTAAGTATATTCGATATAATTATTCGAATATCAAAATATTACTCCAAATCTTTCAAATGTCATTTTTAATCCTTACTCAAGTGTAAAATTAAGTTTTAATCTTAAAATAATTTCAAAACGATTTTACAAAATATTTCAAACCATCTCAAAGTCAAAAATTCCATATTGCTCAGAGGGAATCGATTCCCCCCCAAGGGAGTACGGATTCCCCTGAATGGTTTGGCTCCAAGAATTCTAGTATGCTCGGAGGGAACCGATTCCCCCTTGTGTAACAGTCGAAATATTTGAATTTTACACTTAGGGAACCGATTCCCCCTAAGGGGTATCGATTCCCCCCACACTCCAAACTGTTTTATTAATTGATTTCACACTAAAACAACTATATTATCTTCATTAACGATCCCCAACGTTCAGAAGTGATTCAAGGTGTATTTAAGCAAGCTTAGAAGCCATTGATCAAAAATAAGAAACATCAAGCAACTAGAATCAAGAGAGAATCAAAGAGAAAGCATCAAACCTCAAGTTTGAGCAATTTCAAGCCTATTTTTCATCCAATATTCATTTTGCTTTCAAGAACACTTATTGTGCTCAATTGTATTCATTCTTGAGTGTTCTTTTCTTTGTTCTAGAATTGTGCAAACAATCTACCTTGTGAGGATTTCCTTGTAAGTTTACAAATTTGTATTGTTCTCTTTGGGAGAAAGTGTTCTCAAGAATTTGGGGTATAATTCTTGAGGGTTTGTAAGGTTACTCTTTGTCCTCAAAAGAAAGACAAATTAGTGAATTTGTGGAAAATCCTTAGTGTGGATAGCTAAGGTAGTGGACGTATACTTTGGTTCAGAAAGTCGAACCACTCTAAATCGCTGTGCAATTTCTTTCAATTTTCTACAAAAGCTTCCACCAAAATTTTTATTGCCAATTCACCCCCTCTTGGCCAATTCCGTCAATCGATTAACTCAATAATTGGCAATAGAGCCTAACTCATCTGAAGGTTTAATCGCCTCTTGATTCGATTCGGGAAGAGTTACATCGATAATCAAAGTCATCAATAGCCTCTACTTCAAACTTCGACTCCGGTCTCGATTCGATGCACGTCAACAAGCCTCCTTTCTTCAATGGGGCTAATTATGCCTATTGGAAAAATATGATGTACTTCATTCAAGCAAGTGACATGGGAGCATGGAATGTCGTAGAAGAATGATACTTTAAGCCTCTCACTCATCCAAGATTATGGAGTGAAGGAGAGATAAAAATGTTCCAGCTCAACTCCAAAGCCATCCATATAATATTTTGTGCTCTTGGACCAGATGAATACGGAAGAGTTTCATCTTGTACAACCGCCAAATAAATATGGGACAAACTTCAAGTCACTCATGAAGGTACCGATGAGGTAAAGAAATCTAAAATTAGTATTCTAACTCATAGCTATAAAAATTTCAAGATGAAACCAAATGAAGATATCAAAGCTATGACAGATAGATTCTCAACGATTGTCAATGGTCTCAAATCATATGGAGAGATCATTTCAAATGAAAAGCTTGTGAGGAAGTTAGTCTACTCCCTCCCAAAATCGTGGCAATCAAAGAAGACGACAATCATCGAGTCTAAGGATATAACATCCTTAACTCTTGAAGAGCTAATCGGTTCACTCCTCACTCATGAAATGATGCTTGAAGATGAGGTGGACCTTGATAAGATTGAAGAAACACCAAAGGAGAAGAAGAAGAAGAAAAACATTGGAGTTGCTCTCAAATCCACAAAAAATGAGAGTGATTCGGATGAAGATGACGAGGAAATTGCATTGTTTTCCAAACGGTTCAGAAAAATGATGAGACCTTACCGAGGAAGAAAATTCAAACGAAATAAAGGCCTCAAAAATGAACCAAAAGAGAAGGACCCAATCATTTGCTATGAATGCAAAAAGCCAGGCCATGTCAAATATGATTGCCCAGAACTGAAGAGAAATGGTCAATCAAAAATTAAGCACAAGGCTCATATGGCTACATGGAGCGATGAAGAAGGTTCTGATGAAGAGGAACAAGAAGTAGCAAACTTATGCTTGATGGCATTCGGGGAAGATTCTAAGGTAACCTCTAACTCATCTGATTTTGATGATTTATCCTATGATGAGTTATTAGAGGAATATAATGGGTTGGCTACGGATTATGAGAAATTGTTTTTAAAATATAAAAATGATGTTTCAAAATTAAAAAATGAAAATAAACTCATATCCAAAACCAACAACGATCTTGAAAGTAAAATCAAAGATTTGCAAATCAAACTATAAGAGTTTGAAAATAAAATTTTGGATTTGCAAAATTTACTTTAAAAGGTCAATGATGATCATCAAAAGAAAATTGATGATCTTAAAACTTCTTTTGATAAAGTTGGAACAAAACGTTTTGAAAATGGAGAAAATTCAAAATCCAACTTTGTTAGAAAAAGTTTTAAAAACTACAATCATAGAGGTCTCCAAAGAACCTTTAATGGAAAAATCGTTAGAAGTATATGTGTTCCTAAAGAGCTCATTACTACTAAAGATAAGGATATCCTACACAAATGGATACCTAAGGGGACTAGGATTTTGGAAAATAATGAATATGGATCCAAAAGAATTTGGGTACCAAAAATTAGAAATTAATCTATGTTTGTAGGAAAAGAGCATTGCTACAAGGCACGGGAAACAAATCCAAATTCATGGTACCTTGATAGTGGATGCTCAAGACACATGACCGGAGACAAAAACTGGTTCATTGAGCTTAACGCCAAAAATGGAGGAGAAGTGACTTTTGGTGATAATTCAAAAGGTCACATTGAAGGTATTGGTACTATTGGTATTACCTCTTCCATACAAATTAAGAATGTTTTATATGTGAATGGATTAAAGCATAATCTATTGAGTATTAGTCAATTTTGTGATAAGGGATTCAATGTCATGTTTGATATTAATGGTTGTAAAGTCATTGACATTGCATCTAATCGGATTATGCTTGTTGGTCATAGAATATCAAACACATACATAGTGCATTTAGATTCTATTGATATGACTAATTTGTGCCTAGTTGCTAAGGATGAACATGATAGTTGGTTATGGCATAGGAGACTAGGACATGCTAGTATGAGTGTTTTGCAACGGCTAACTCAAGGTGATTTAGTTCGAGGGTTGCCTAAGCTTAAATTTGATAATGATAAAATCTGTGATGCTTGTGCTAAAGGAAAACAAAAGCGAGTTTCTTTTAAATCCATTAATGACGTATCAACTAGTAGAGTATTACATTTGATCCATATAGATCTTTTTGGACCAACTAGGACTATTAGCTTGGGTAGAAAACAATATGCATTTGTCTTGGTAGATGACTATTCTAGATATACTTGGGTTCTATTATTAAGTACGAAAGATGAAGCATTAGAAAAATTCATCACATTTTCAAAAGTAATCAAAAACGATAAAGGTTACTCTATAACTAGTGTTAGGAGTGATCATGGCACTGAATTTGAAAATCTTGGATTTACTGAGTTTTGTAATTCTAATGGTATCAGTCACAATTTTTTAGCACCTAGAACCCCTCAACAAAATAGAGTTGTTAAGAGGAAAAATTGAACTTTAGAAGAAATGGCTCCATGCTTTGTGAAAATAATTTGCCAAAATATTTTTAGGCGGAAGCCACAAATACCGCTTGTTATATTGTAAATCGAGTAATGATTAGGCCAATTTTAAAGAAAACTCCATATGAAATTTTCAAAAATAAAAAGCCTAACATTAGCTATTTTCATTCTTTTGGATGTAAATGTTTTGTTTTAAACAACGGTAAAGAAAACCTTGGCAAATTTGATGCTAAAAGTGATGAAAGAATTTTTTGGGTTATTCCTTAAATTCTAAAGCTTATCGAGTATTTAATAAAAGAATTTTAGTTGTAGAAGAGTCTATACATGTTGTTTTCGATGATAATCCCCTCCCGAGGAAAGATTCTTGTGTTAATGATGATGTAGGTATTATAAATACAAATGACGTTAGACATGACGTTGGAGAATCATCATCAAAAGAAGAAACGAAAGATGAGGAAACTCATGATCCATTCGAAAATCCAACCATTGAAGAAAGAGAAGTATCTTATCCAAGAGAGTACAACTATATCAAGAATGGTGAGATTATAGGTGATCCATCCAAAGGGGTAACAACTCGATCTTCTCTTAGAAATATTTGTAATTATGTTGCATTTATTTCATGCATAGAGCCTAAAATATTAAAGAAGCATTAAATGATGAACATTGGATTATGGCTATGCAAGAAGAATTAAATCAATTTGAGAGAAGTAAAGTATGTACATTAGTTGAAAGGCCTAGTAATAAATCTACTGTAGGTACTAGATGGGTATTTAGGAATAAGCTTGATGAGAGTGGTAATATAGTGAGAAACAAGGCTAGACTTGTTGCTTAAGGGTATACTCAAGAAGAGGGCATAGACTATGATGAAACATACGCTCCCGTAGCTAGGATGGAAGCAATTAGAATGTTATTAGAATTTGCATGTTTTCATGAATTTAAATTATATCAAATAGATGTTAAAAGTGCATTTTTAAATTGTTTTATAAAGGAATAAGTGTATGTGGAACAACCTCCAGGTTTTGAAGATTCAAAATTTCCGGATCATGTTCTTAAATTGACAAAAGCGCTTTATGGTTTAAAACAAGCTCCTAGAGCTTGGTATGAAAGATTGTCAAATTTTTTAATTGAAAAAGGTTTTTCAAAAGGGAAGGTTGACACTACATTGTTTTTAAAGCACAAAGGTAAAAATTTATTAGTAGTTCAAATTTATGTTGATGATATAATATTTGGTTCTACTAATGATGTTCTTTGCCAAGAATTTTCTAAGCTAATGCAAACTGAATTCGAAATGAGCATGATGGGGGAGCTCTCATTTTTCGTGGGACTCCAAATCAAGCAAAGAAAAGATGACATCTTCATCAATCAAGCTAAATACGTCAAAGACATGCTTAAGAAGTTTGGACTGGAAAATGGAAAACCTCATGACACTCCAATGAGCTCTTCAACAAAGCTTGACTTAGATGAAGGAGGTAAATGTGTAGATGTTAAATTATATAGGTCAATGATTGGATCTCTACTTTATCTAACTGCAAGTAGATCGAGCATTATGTTTAGTGTTTGCTTATGTGCTAGATTTCAATCATGCCCTAAGGAATCACATTTACTAGCTGTTAAGAGAATCTTTAGATACCTTAAGGACACTCCTAGTTTAGGACTTTGGTATCCTAGAGACTCTAGCTTTAGCTTGCATGCTTTTTCTGATGCTGATTATGGAGGATGCAACTTAGATAGGAAAAGCACCTCCGGTACTTGCCAATTCCTTGGAAATATGCTGATTTCTTGGTTTTCAAAGAAACAAAATTGTGTTGCATTATCTACCACTGAAGCTGAATACATTTCAGCTTGTAGTTGTTGTGCACAAGTTTTATGGATGAAACAACAACTTTTTGATTATGGAATTGAAGTTGCTACCATTCCTATCAAGTGTGACAATACTAGTGCTATTTGTCTCACTAAAAATCCCATCCAACACTCTAGAACTAAGCACATTGAAATAAGACATCACTTCATTAGAGACCATGTCACTAAGGAATATGTAGTTCTAGAATTTGTTGATACTTTGCACCAATTAGCGGATATCTTTACAAAACCTTTAGACAAGGAAATATTTTGGACACTTAGGAGAGAATTAGGTTTGACCAACCTATCTTCACTTAGTGTTTAAAATAATTTTAGCACTTTTAAGACTAAATGAAAAATGCTAATTTTTTATTGCATTCATTGCTATTAGTTAGGGGAAGTTTATGATTCTTGATGAAAAATTAATTTTATGTTCAAATATCGTTTAAAGAATAATTTGATTGTTTGAACATGATTAATTTTCAATATATGAGTTGCCAATACCACTAGAGAAAATTAATTTAGCATTTTGTGTGTTTAAAATCGGATTTTAGCATTTTGGTGCAGAGGGAATCGATTCCCCCTTTGAAGGAAACAGATTTCCCCCACAGGGGAATCGATACCCCCCTGGGGTTCTGGTTTTATCGGGCAGAACCTCACATTTTTGCTCAAACCCTCTTTTTTCTCTTCTCATTACCGCCGTTCTCCTCCTCTACTCTCTCAAATCTCTATTTTGCCTCAAATTAACGATTTTAATCAGAATTCACTTCAAA
Source organism: Hibiscus syriacus (assembly GCF_006381635.1). Classification (NCBI taxonomy): domain Eukaryota; kingdom Viridiplantae; phylum Streptophyta; class Magnoliopsida; order Malvales; family Malvaceae; genus Hibiscus; species Hibiscus syriacus. The sequence goes on from NW_024062778.1 coordinate 2,186,759, forward strand.
TTTCATCTTCTAAACCTGCTAGCATCATTAAAATCGTGCAAAGAACATCAAAATCCACTCAATCTCATCTTTCAAGGTAAAATTTTCTAAACTCTCTATTTTATTGATTTTGAACATAGGACTAGTTTTAATTAGTTCTAGGTAGAAATAGTGATCGGGCATTGATTGTTTAGTGATTAGAAACTAGATATTACAACTAATTTCATCAAAAACACAAGAATTTTCCAAAATATTTGAAATTTTCGAAATAAAAAAAATTGTTTTTCAAATTATTGTGTTTTGATTGAATTATGTTGTTGTTATGAAAACTATATTGTTTTTCAAAATCTTATTTTTCAATAGTTTTCAAAAACTTTGCCCATTAGGATTGAATTAGAGAACCTTGAAATATTGAGGACTCAATTGAGTTTTGGGATTGATTGAATTGCATACATGTGTTTTCTAAATTGTAGGTTATCCATTCTATTATGATTTTCTAAACCATGTCCAATCCTAAACGTGCTAGGTCATTATCTAGTCGCTCACACCATCAATCAAATCCACCTCCAAATCCTCCACCTATTTCTGAAAATCCAATTTCTACTCCTAATCCCATTGATCCTAATTTGTCTATTCAAAACTCGTGCTTCAATCATCCTGGTCCTAGAAATCATCATTTTTGGTATTATCAATATTTCGACTCTTACAAAATTAGAGAAGAACGTATCCCTTCTCGTCAAGCTATGTTAGATATTAATTTTAAATATATTCATCTTTTACAAGAGTGGAAATTTGATAAACTCTTTGAGCTTGAACTCATTGTCTACCATCAACTTGTTCTTATCTTCTATTCTAATGTCGTTTGTGTTAAAAACCAAACTGAAACCAAAACCATAAGAGTTCGTTCCTACCTCCTAGGACAATTCTTATATATTGACTCAGCTTACATAGCCAATGCATTCGGATTAGATAATGATGGTATTTCAAATGAAAAACAAATCTTAGGATCTCGTTATAAAAGAAGGGATAGTGCAAGTGTCTTAGACCTTCATGAACGTTTTCTTCATCTAATGATTTCTTGGTTGTTTCGACCATCTGGAGGTCGTTATTCTACTCTTAGAGCCTTGGATCTTTGGTGGTTACATTGTTTCGAAAACAGTATTAAAATAAACCTACCTCAGATCATTTTTGCTGAAATTGTTGAAACCGTAAATCTTGTTCCTAACAAGAAACTCTGTTCATCTCTAGTTTACGGTTGCATTTTGAGTAATCTATTTTCTAAAGCTGGGCTTAGAGTAGGTCTAGATGCCTCATTTCCTCTAAAGAAACAAATTAATCTTATTTCTTTAACGAGAGCGGGATGGATAAAGGATAAGGAAATCAGTGAATGGGTTCGATCGTCTGAAAATGCTCCGGGAGCTAGTTCTTCACGAACTCAACCAGAAGCTGACGACGATCCCGAGCTTCAACAATTAATACGAGACATCGATGATGCCGAAGATGAGCCTGAACAGCCCAAGGAGCAAGCACAACAAACACATCAAATGCCTCCATATTTTCAATCTTTTATGGAGACATTCGATTTCCGATATGCTACCATGGATTCGCGCTTTACTTCTATAGAGTCCCATTTATCCACAATGGGATCTCAACAATTGGAAATCCTCCGAGAGATGCGCACAAACAATGCTTCGATGAATGAACGTATTGATGCACTCTCACATGAAATGGCCGTTATGCGAGCTCGTTTTCCTCCTCCCGATCCGGTTGTTTAATTCTGTGTTTAGCTTTAGAACTTTGAACTAAAAGATTATTGTTTCAACATTTTGAATATTTTGGATTGTTTGATTTTGTGGATTGTTAGACTTTGGATTTGTTTGGATGTTTGAACTTATATATTGTGTGGTTAAATTTATTCATTATTGCATCATTTACATCATGTTAGATATATGACCAATTTTGCCATGTCACATTAATTATGAATATTGATTATGAAATTAATGGCTAACGTTTCTCTTGATTGTGATCTTAGCAGCTTAAACTATAATCAAATTGGCTAAATGATTTAAAAAAAACCTTGTTTAAAATCTTTTACGGATCTTTTTGATTTAACAAAAAGGGGGAGAAGTTAAAGTAAGGGGGGATAATTTTTCAAAAACGTCGTTTTTTTTCAAAATCTTAAAATTACTAAAATGTTTTGTTATATCAAAAAGGGGGAGATTGTTGAAAACATTTTGATATTTCGATATAACAAATTAAGTTAAATGAATTTTAAGATTTTCCAAAAAGATTTTCTAAGTATATTCGATATAATTATTCGAATATCAAAATATTACTCCAAATCTTTCAAATGTCATTTTCAATCCTTACTCAAGTGTAAAATTAAGTTTTAATCTTAAAATAATTACAAAACGATTTTACAAAATATTTCGAACCATCTCAAAGCCAAAAATCCAGATTGCTCAGAGGGAACCGATTCCCCCCCCCAAGGGAGTACCGATTCCCCCTGAATGGTTTGGCTCCGAGAATTCCAGTATGCTTGGAGGGAATCAATTCCCCCTTAGGGGGTACCGATTCCCCCCTGTGTAAAGGTTGAAATATTTGAATTTTACACTTAGGGAACTGATTCCCCCTAAGGGGTACCGATTCCCCCCACGCTCCAAACTGTTTTATTAATTGATTTCACACTAAAACGGCTATATTATCTTCATTAATGATCCGCAACGTTCAGAAGTGATTCAAGGTGTATTTAAGCAAGCTTAGAAACCATTGATCAAAAATAAGAAACATCAAGCAACTAGAATCAAGAGAGAATCAAAGAGAAAGCATCAAACCTCAAGTTTGAGCAATTTCAAGCCTATTTTTCATCCAATATTCATTTTGCTTTCAAGAACACTTATTGTGCTCAATTGTATTCATTCTTGAGTGTTCTTTTCTTTGTTTAGAATTGTGCAAACAATCTACCTTGTGAGGATTTCCTTGTAAGTTTGCAAATTTGTATTGTTCTCTTTGGGATAGAGTGTTCTCAAGAATTTGGGGTATAATTATTGAGGGTTTGTAAGGTTACTCTTTGTCCTCAAAAGAAAGACAAATTAGTGAATTTGTGGAAAATCCTTAGTGTGGATAGCTAAGGTAGTGGACGTAGACTTTGGTTGAGAAAGTCGAACCACTCTAAATCGCTGTGCAATTTCTTTTAATTTTCTGCAAAAGCTTCCACCAAAATTTTTATTGCCAATTCACCCCCCTCTTGGCCAATTCCGTCAATCGATTAACTCAACACAATCAAACAATAATCCATATGAGAAAAATTATTTAAATTCAAATTAATCTATCTAAAAAAATTATAATAAATTTCATTTAATCCAAAAATAGATCGAATTAATCAAACTTTAGTCATCTTAGTTAATAATTTTTTAAAAATAAATTTGATTAATGGTTAAAGAAAAAGAAGTTTGATAAATTTAATTTTGACTAAATTGATTCGATCAATAATTAAATTAATTGATTGAACAATGCTATAAATTATTCAAGGATCAAACCTTTAATTTTTATCTTTTAACATATATTTTAAAAAAAATTAATATGGTTAGAATTCACTTACCCTTAAAAAAGATTTTTAATTGTCATGTGAATTAAGAGAGTAATATATATACATATATATATATATATATATATATATATATATATATGGCGTTTAACCTAGTGAATTAAAAGAATTATTTTTAAAATAGTTTTCTAATATATTTATATGTATATGTAATTTAATGCAAATAAAAAATAAACTTTAAGGGTATTTGGAGGTAAAAAAAAAGGTATATGCTACCATCTCTTAAATTAAAAAAAAAAGTAATATGCTTTAGTTGTAGCGTGAGTTTGCAAAAGGTAAAAACAATCCTTAGGTTTTAGAAGCTAGATCCTTTGCCTGGGTTATCTGCTACCATCGCGCTGCCGCTGATTTGTATGATCGTCTGTGGTCACTTGAGGCATCATAGTTGCGATCGAATGCTACCACCGATTATCGTCGTCTCTCTAATTTTTTCTTGTCTCTCTATTTTTTCTTTGTGCCTTTGTTTTTGACTGGTAAGGATCTGCCTATCTCTTCCTACCCTTTATTGATTATCGACTGGTTCTTAGAGTTATGAAATCTTCAAGGTCCAATTCCTTCCATGGTTTTCGAATGATGGAAAATATTTTTTTAAATAGTAATAAGATATGGGTTAACCTATGGAAAATTCAAAATTTATTTTATTAGGGGTCTTGAATTTATGTGATTTATTAAGAAAGCATAATAATTGCTTTCGTGCCTTTTAATAATAATATATGTGTATAAGATGAGGTTTAAAGAAATGTGAATTCTTAGGAGACTCAATCTTTCGAAAACTGTAAGGAAAAGAAATTAAAACATGCGGCAAGCTATAGTGGAAATAAAAAATAGGATAATATTAATATTGTTAGTCATATTAGGTTATATGTTTGTAAGCTTTAGACATATGTACTGCTTGAGTTTCACCATTTGTGTTTGGTTCCTTAAAAACCCTGCAACCCTACTCTCAATTTATCCTCTTTTTTATTTTTATTTTAATATACATTTATTTTGGTGTAATAGACATTGAAGGATGCTATATATTATAAGAATATTGAAGTGAATAAGCTTTTGGAGAAACACAGAGTTAATGAGTTATTTCATTATTCATCTGAATTTTTTTTCCATTAATGATACTTCTTGAAACCATTTGTCGAGGGTCTTATGACCATTGTCCACTCTATTTGGTTAGTACTTGAGCTGTTATGGTACTTCTTGGTGCAACATTTGTGTATTATTGGATGATGTTTCTATTATATTAATTCAGTTACACAAAATATTGTTGATGGACCTTCAACGAAGGACAATAGAGTCAGTAAAGCTTCTTCCTTCAATATCTTTCCTAGCAGCGTTGGAGCTTCTAGGGTATATGTTAAATCAATTATTAGATTTTCATATATTAGATTTGAATAACATGAAGCAAGTGCATTGAAGTTCAAATTATAATGTAATTTGTTTGAACACAATTTGTTAATGGAGAGCCAATTTACAAAGGATGCCATCGAACTAACATTAGTGGATTCCATGTTATTGAATATTTGAAGCAACTTATTTCCCTTAAGTATCCTCATCATATTTGATTATAAACCTATGGATTGTCAGAATCATGACTTGTTTAGATAGACATTTTCTAAATTTTTTATATTCTTATAATAGGGTGGGAAAAGGTCGATGACTTGAAGATGGAACATTGTTATATTGCACCTGATTATGCCTTAGAAGTTCGATAATTTCAGATATTGACTTACATTTTCTTCGTCTATTGTTTTCTTTACAACTGTTGAAAGGTCAAATTCTGTAACAAAAAGGTGGCAAGGAAGCGGAAGATAAAACTAGGCGTTGACTGCTCCCATGGGTTCCACCACCAATCGAAGAACCTCCTTCAGAAGAAGAGATAAAAAGAAAAGCTGCTAAGGGAAAGGCAAGGAAGAAGATAACAAAAAAATCATGGGTTAATTATAAGAAATGTCATTATTGTAATTTTTATGAAGTTTTGTATTTTATTGTAATTTATAAAATATTTTGTACTTTATTGTAAATTCCAAAAAGTTTTGTATTTTACTATAAATTCCAAAAAGTTGTCATTTATTGTAAATTCCAAAAAGTTTTGTCCTTTATTGTAAATTACAATTAGTTTTGTTCTTTATTGTAAATTTCAAAAAGTTTTATCCTTTATTGTAAATTTCAAAAAGTTTTGCCTTTTATTGTAATTTTATTTTTTTATAATCTAATAAAGAAATTATGACGATATATTTTTCGTCATTAATATAAAAAAAATATTATATTATTAACGACGATATAAATAATTAGTGATAATTTTTTATATTATTTGATGATGTAATTAATTGTTATTAAATACAAATTATAATGTGACGTTATGCATTAACGTCACGATATGTTTAGCAATATGTGACGAAAACATACACATTGTCACATTTGACATTTAGTGACACACCTAGCGTGACGTTCATCGTGACGTCAACTTTTACGTCACAAAATATTAAATAGTGACGTAAATATAAGTTTTAATGACGAAATTTTAGATACCGCAAATAAATAAATTTGTTGTAGTGCCAACATGATATTCACAATGAGCGTTCTCATCATACCAACTGGGGTATGAGGGCTTCATGGGTTCCACTGGTATGGTGACACTATATGAGTGTCGAAGAGTTACTGGTAGAGTTCTTTATAAGTCATGAGAATAGGATCGAAATGTTCTCTTTCTCTTTCTTTCCTGGGTTGCTTTGAATATTGTCTAGAAGTACCTGACGGTACAACTGCAGTTGATTTTGGGTTGGAGATTGTAAAACCTTTGTTGTTGTAGGTGTTGATGTTATTGACCTCTCCATCTCTCTTCTTCATAGGAGGTTTCCTACTTGACTCCCCTCCTTCGATATTGCCTTGTTTTATGGCCATTTCTATCATCTCCCAGGCTATAACTAAGTCAGGAAAATTTCCAGATGTGATTGCAACCAGGTTCCTGAAGTAAGGAGCCTTCAGTGTTTGCACGAAGAGCTTCCTGGTTTCCTTCTCATCCAAAGGTGGATGAACTTGCGCATCTAAATCTCTCCATCTCTGTGCATATTTTCTGAAACTTTTATTATGCTTCTTCTCCATACTTTGTAGCATAACTCGATCTGGTCTCATATCATTTATATGTTTGTATTGTTCCAGGAATGAATTGGCTAGATCCTTTCAGGTCTTGATATGAGATCGATTCAGCTGGTTGTACCACCGGATGGCTGAACCAGACAAACTCTCCTAAAAGCAATGAATCAGGAGTTGGTCGTTTCCTACGTATCATGTCATCTTTCGATAGAACATGGTAATGTGGGCTGACGAGAAGCTATTCCCATTGAACTTCTCAAACTCTGAGGATTTGAATTTCGGAGGAAGAACCAAATTTGGGACTAAAATTAGTTCCGTGACATCGACTCCACAGTAGTCATGGTCTCTTTTAACCACCTTCATTTGGCCCTCCAACTGCTTGATTTTCTCTTCCATTTTCTTTGCCTTATCCTCTTCATCAAAATCCGGTATATGGTAATCATCGGATTATTCTCAGGATTGGATACATAAGTCTGTACTTTTACAGCTGACAAGGCCTTTGTTTTTGCAGTGGATGAATCCCCTTGAAGTCTTGGTAAGATTCCAGGTGGAACAACCATTTGCAAGGTAGCTGACGTAGTTACCCCTTCAGATGTCCCTACCTTAGATGCACTTGCTTGATACAGACCAGCTAATTTTGCAACAATTTGATCAACTAAAGACTCTTGACTTTTGGTGATATACTCCAGAGTATTTTGATTATTCTGACTTATTTTCTCCTTCAGCTCTTTTTACAACCTCAACATGTTCTCTTCGAGTTGAGCAATTTTGGCTTCTATTTTGTCTTTTCTTTGTGTGAGTGTTGTGAGGATGATTCGTGTCCAAAGCTTGTGGAGGTAAACCCGGTGTTTGTTCCCTCTTATGATGAGACATTTTCTGTTAGTTAATGTGAATTTAAAGAAATGAAGAAAAAATAACAAATGCAAAATATGTATAAATGCATGATGAATGAAATGTTTGAGGCATTGATCCAAAACTCGTCTGTTATTACAAATAGTCTTTATTAGGACAAAAGTGTTATTTCTTAAGAGACAAAAAATCTTAAAGGTACATTCTGACTAAGTCTTCTAGACCCCGAATAACTTCTAACAAGTTGACTAGTCTTTTTCCTTCATCTGTCACTGGCTAAATACCTTGTCGGACTACTCCAACTTCTCTTGCCAAACCGTGCAAGTGATGTGCTGCTTTTTGTACTTGCTCCAAGAAATCTCGAATGATTGCATCTCTAGCTTTCACCATTTGCTGAGCATGTTCCCTAACAGAAACACCATTGGAGCCCTCCATTGAAAGGAACTATCTGAAGTTCATTTGCTTGTTTCTTGAATTTGTCAACAATGGCCTCCAATTTCAGCTATCGTTTCGCCATCATGTTCTTGTTGTTTTTGAAGGGACTCTCTAGGTCAGTAACATTTTCCTCATCAATCCCTGCAACCTTTGCCAATCCATTTTTGAAAAGTTGACTTTTGATGTGCTTGGTGTAAACCCGGTCTATTCTGATTCCTTCGCAATGTAGCAAAGTGGTATATTCTTCGATTGTGGGTACCATGTCTTCTTGGTTAAATGTGAAATAGTTGTACCCCAGATTCCATAATTTTATCAAGGCTCAAATTAGGGCTCATCTATCTTGACATAGAGTAGAAGTGCGATATCACCATACCGCTGGCAGAATCTTCGCTTCTGGTCACTTTTCCAACTGTCCCAAATGCTCCACAGTTCTTGAACATCATTCTGCTTAAGGCTGACAGAAGCATAACTAACCAGATCTGACGCATAGTTCCCTTGCAGACTATCTCCCTTTTCTTTCTGAGTCTTTTCGGACCATAGTCGAACCTTCGCGTTTTTCACCTCTTGTAACACCCCCAACCCGTACTCGACCCGGGTACGAATCCAAGGTGTCATATTAACTTGTCAAAACATATTTATTGAAGAGATAATTAAAATTTAAATATACATGAGAATAAGTATGATAAAATCTTTAATTAAAATAGATAAACAACATTCGACTTATTTTGAAAAGTAAAAAATCTAAATAATTCACATAAATATAATATTGTAGGTTTACAAAAGTGATCAGGGATTATGTAATTCACACCTTTATCTACATGCCAAGATATTTATTATAATAAAATACATACATTGTAAATTACTTCTGATATGATCTTCTGGTAGAGGTATGTTGTCTTGGTATATTCTAATTCTGATATTCCTGCTTCTTGGAACCTATGTGTGAAACACTCACATGCTAAGTCACAGACTTAGTGAGGCATATAATACAATAATGCACTACCTAATTCATGAACATGCAATCATAACCATCATATAACTATTCAACCATAACATATATGATCAATCATTAACAAATAATAACATATCAACTTATAAGAAAGTAAATTCTTTTTATATCTTTTATGTGCCCATATACATTATTTAGAACTTAAGGCATGTGAGTACATTGAGGTTGTGCACATATGCTATCACCACAGCTCGTATAAATTTGTACTGAGTGCCATATAAAATTTGTCCCGAATGACCACATATATGTCTCGAAGGACCTTGTAGAACCCTTGACTCTTAGCATGCCAAATATACCCATAGCTCTCACATCGTATGACATGGGCTTTACCATTTATATGTTTCACATAGTCAACCAAACCATCACATATACATGTACTCATATAACTCATTTCATTTCTCATGTAATCCCATATGCTTATCTCATAACATATATCACATGTGCATATAAATACTTATATCATATCATGTTGCTTATGTTTCATTCTCTATGTTCACATAGATTATAACATATAAACATATACCACTTATGCATGTACTCGATATAATCATGACATCTATATGCTTATAACTATATAACCATGAAATCAACATAGGAAATAGACTTATCACAAGTCTTATTCCATAAAATACTATATAATATATCATGCACTCACCTTAGTCTCACTTAGTCCAATCAACTCCTATAATTTGTTTTCTCTCTCGATCGATCTTAACTCTTCGATTGTTCCGTAACTTGCTTATGTTCAATATCTACACAAATATACATTTGATACGAATATTAGAATTCTAATCCTTATGAATCGATCAACAATAACCCAAGCTAAAAGAAGTAATTCATTTAAATTTCAGCTTTAAGAAGTATAAGTACCCAATGTATGGTACTGATACTTCCTTTACTGTGGTATCAATATTATGCTTTGGTATCGATACCCTTTCCTGGTTTTGGAATTCCATTTCAATAATGGTATCGATACTTGCTTAATAGTATCGGTACCCTTGGTATCAATAATACCCTTTAGGTATCGATACTCCTTGAATAACTTATCCACTTTTGGCTTATGGTATCGATACTGTTCAACCAGTATCGATACCCATACCCCAAATATCACACATTTTCTCTTTAAAGTATCAGTACTAGATGAACAGTAATACCCCTTGCCTAAAATTCATTCCTATAACCCAAAAATTCACCAATACTTACTTAAACCTTTCATTTTGAACTCATTTCATGTCATTTAACTCAACTACACTTACTCAAACCATCTTATATCCATATAGCACATCATCATCTTCTATACATCATTATAAATCTTAAAACCAAGAATCTTACTAAACTTTCAACATGTTCTAATTTCCTTTCTAACACTTAATACTTCTTATTCCAACTGATGAGAAGTCAAATTTAGTCTCAAACTTCACTTACTAATCCCTTTCCAAAATTTCACTTGAACACCTTTTATATTAAATCTTTCCTAACTCTCTCATCTTTTGGTTTTAAGAAATCTTAAGCTTTCCTTAAGCTTAAGTATTATCTAAAGAACATTAACCAAGCTTAAATTTGATAAATAATCAACAAGCATGACACTCACATTTTCTAAATGGGGTTCACGACTGAAGGAGGAATAAGAATGAAGACAATTCTGGATATTTTCATTTCCCTTTTCATATTTCCACGTGTATATAACGTAACCAATACCAATTTTTAATTCATTTACTGGTCAAATGACCATTTTGCCCATCTATTCATCCTTCTTTGCTATTCAATCCTACATAAAAATATTCCACTTAAGTCCCTAAACTTTTCAATTTATCTAATTTAGTCACTAAATTTTAAAATTTTATAATTTGGTCACTAACACGATGTTTGGGATGTTACAAATCTCTCCCTTAAGAAAATTCATCCTCGAATTTTCACTGAACAAAGAGATGGGGGTACTGATTCCGCATATCCTCTTCACGTTCCCACGTTTCTTCCTCTACTTTGTGATTTCTCCATAAAACCTTGACCAATGAAATAGTCTTATTCCGTAACTGTTTCACCTCATGCAAATATTTGCACCGGTTCTTCCTCATAGGTCAAGTCTGGCTGAACTTCTATCTCTTTTGGTGTAACAATATGGGAGGGATCAGACCTATACCTTCGAATCAAATCAGAACCAAAAACTTCTCGATCTTTAAGCTCGTACCAATTTAAGGGCGTACGACACTTTCTCCCATATAAAGCCTCATATGGAGCCATCTTGATGCTTGACTGATAGCTATTGTTGTAAGCGAATTCGGAAAGTGGCAAGTATTTTTCCCAAGACCCTTTAAACTCGATCACACATGCTCTTAACATATCTTCCAGAATTTAGATAGTATGCTCGGACTGTCCATCTGTCTAATGATGAAACGTTGTGCTAAATTTCAATCGATTTCCTAATGCTCCATGTAAAGTCTTCCAAAATCTCGATGTAAATCGAGGATCTCATTCAGAAACAATCGAAACAGACACACCATGTAATCGGATAATTTCCTTGATGTACAGTTCAACATACTCATCAATGGAGAAATCAACTCGTACTGGAATGAAATGCGCTAACTTTGTCAGTCGATCAACTATCACCCAAATCGAATCTCTTTTATTTGGAGTGATGGGTAACCCTATCACAAAATCCATCATCACATTCTCCCAATTCCATTGAGGAATGTATATTGGTTGCAACAATCCTGACGGAACATGATGCTCAACTTTGACTTGCTGACAAGTTAAACACTTAGACACAAATTCTATAATACTTCTTTTAATTCCTGGCCACCAATACCGACTTTTGAGATTCATATACATCTTGTTTCCACCCGAGTGCAGCGTCAATGAACTATAACGAGCTTCTATCAACAACTCATTCTTCAATTCCTCATCATTTGGAATCACCAGTCCTTCATGATAGCACAGATTCTCAACAGACTTAATCTCAAAATCTTTATTTTCTTCATTCTTTAATTGTTTTAATATTCTCAATAACTTTTCATCTTTATTCTGCAATTCTTTAATTCGATCCAACAAGGTTGGCCTAAGCTTCAATTCTACACACAATACACAATCTCCATCCATAGACAACCTGATATCTAAAGCTCGTAAGGCTGCAAAAGTTTTTTGACTTAAGACATCCGCTACCATATTTGTTTTTCCAAGATGGAAATCAATTATCAAATCATAATCGTTTAAAAATTCAACCCATATTCTTTGTCTCAAGTTTAATTCTTTCTGAGTCATCAAATACTTCAAGCTCTTATGATCCGTATAGAGATAACAACGTTCCCTATATAAGTAGTGACACCAAATCTTGAGAGAGAACACTACTACAACCAACTCTAAATCATGTGTTAGATAGTTCTTCTTATATGATTTCAATTGTCTAGAGGCATAAGCTACTAGTTTCACTTCTTGCATTAGAACACATCCCAAGCCATTATGGGAAGCGTCACTCTAAACCACGTAGTTCTTGCCAGATTAAGGTTGAACCAATACTAGAGCTTCTGTTAAAATTTTCTTTAACATTTCAAAACTTTCTTGACACTCAGGAGTCCAAGCAAATGTTATATTTTCCTCATCAAATTGGTCAAAGGAAAAGCTATCATCGAAAAGTTCTTAACGAACCTTCGATAATAACCTGCGAGTCCCAGAAAACTCTGAACTTCAGACACATTCTTTAGAACTTCCCATTCTAAAATGGATTTTATCTTTTGAGGATCAACCCGTATTTCCTCTGTAGAAATCACATGTCCTAGAAATGCCACTTCATTTAACCAAAACTTCCACTTAGACAGTTTGGCATATAGCTTCTTATCTCATAAAATCTGCAAGACTATCCTCATATGTGTACTATGCTCTTCATTAGACTTCGAATACACCAGTATATTGTCAATGAAAACAACTTCAAACTGGTCCAGATAAGGTTAAAACATTCTATTCATAAGATCCATAAAAGCAACAGGTGCATTCGTTACCCCAAACAATATAACAATGAACTCATAATGACCATATCTCATTCTAAAAGCCGTTTTCGGAATATCTTTCTCTTGAATCTTTAGTTGATAATGATAACCAGAAAACAAATTGATATTTGAGAATATTGAAGCTCCCTTTAATTGGTCAAACAAATCATCAATTCTAGGGAGGGGATACTTGTTCTTTATGGCCACCTTGTTGAGCTGTCTATAGTTTATGCAGAGACACATTGAACCATCATTATTCTTTACAAATAATATTGGAGCTCCCCAAGGTGACACGCTTGGTCTGATAAATCTTTTATCCAATAATTCTTGTAACTTAATCTTTAATTCACTAAATTCTTTTGTTGTCATTCTGTAATGTGTCATTGCAATAGGTGATGTTCCAGACATTACTTCTATTTGGAATTCAACCTCTCTATCTGGAGGTAAACCTGTCAACTCTACAGGAAAGACATCTGGGAACTCTCTGACTATGGGAATATCTTCTAACCCTTTCTCCTTGGTTCTAGTATCAATCACATTAGCAATGAAACTCTGATATCCTTGTAGCGGTAACTTCTTTACTGACATCATTGATATTATATTTGCTAATGAATCCCTTCTTTCAATGATCACTATAACTTATAATCCTTCTGAACTGATCAATATTACCCTTTTCACTCTACGATCAATGTTGGCATGATAATGATATAACCAGTCATTTCCCATTATCACCTAGAATTCATCAAAGGGTAATTTCATCAGATTAGATGGGAATTCAATTCCCTGAATCCTTATAGGACACCCACGACATACTCGATTTACCCGAGCACTGTGCCCTAATGGGTTTGTTACTATCATATCACTACTAGTGGCTTCTAGCTGAATTCCCAACTCTCTCACCAATTTACTAGTAATATATGAATAAGAGGAACCCAGATCAATCAATACCAAAACACATTTATCATATAATGAGAAAGTACCTGCAATAATCTCCGGATCATCACGGTCTTCATTAGTCTTTAAATTGTAGACCCGAGTAGTCGAACGTACTTCCTGTTGAGTATAGGATTCAGGCTGATTTCTTCCTCTGCCTCTCTCTCTTCCTCTCTAAGACATCGAAGCATATCGCTCCGACTGTGCAGGCTCTCCAGCCATTATTGAACAATCCCAGATAAAATATCCGGTGTCCCCACATCTAAAACAAGCTCCAAAGATTACCCAACATGTTCTAGTATGTCTCCTTCCACAAAGCTGGCATTGCCTAGCTTGACCCTGATTAGATCTCCAAGTTCCAGACCCTACAGATTGAGTCTTTCTAGCTCTCATCGGATTTGATCCTCTAGCAGATGACGCATTTGACTCAGACCTCGTCTGAGATCTAAAACCATAATCTCTGCCCATCTTTGATGGTGCAAAACTCGAGAAAGCACCCGTTCTCTTAGATGTCTGAGCTTTTTGTTCTCCAAACCTCTCATTCTAAGCTCTCTCTAGAGCTTTAGCATGATTAACCACTTCTTGGAATGAGAACATATTCAAAACAATCAATATTTCTTTCAATCTTGGACGTAAGCCCTCAACAAACCATTCGCATGCATCCTTTTCGGTTGGAATCAGCTCAGCAGCAAAGCGACTTAACTTATTGAACTCGTACTCGTATTTATATATAGTGTAATTCAACTGCTTCAGGTTCAAAAACTCTTTCTTCATTTGCTTAATAAACTGATCGCCTGTGTATTTGTGCTTGAATTCCTCTAAGAACAAGGACCACATTACTTGATCACTTGTCATTCTCATGGTGACATTCGTCCACCATATTCTCGCTTGTCCACGAAGCAAGGAGACCACTCCATCTAGTTTCTCCACCTTAGAACAATGGATTCCATCTAGCATAATCTTCCCATCATTGAGCCAAAGGTCCGCAGCAACAAGACCTTCCTCGACTTCACCTTTGAACTCAGGAGCTCCTAGTCCTTTCAACTCTTTCATGACATTCATTCTATGAGTTGAGGGAGCAAGAGGTTGGAAATACGTCAAGATAGCATCCAACATCCTGAAGAATACATCTTGATCTTGTACAGGCACTCCTGAAGGTGCCTATTCTTCACCTTGCTTGGCCAGGGTAGGTGAATTACAACTCTCTTATGGTCTACCATATTTCTCTTCACTTCGGGAGCTCTCATGTTCAGAAATCTAATAAGACATAACCATATAACTCTATTAGAAAAACAACATACCGTTACTCTATCATATCAGAAGTTCTCACTATTTTGTTGGCATGTATACTTTTAAAGACACTCTGGACTTTGGTTTATGCCTAGAATCGGCTAAACCATAACTTTGATACCATTAAATGTAACACCCCCAACCCGTACCTGACACGGGTATGAATCCAATGTGTCATATTGACTTGTCAAAACATCTTTATTGAAAACATAATTAAAATTTAAATATACATGTGAATAAGTATGATAAAACATTTAATTAAAATAGATAAACACCATTCAACTTATTTTGAAAAGTAAAAAATCTAAATAATTTACATAAATATAATATTATAGGTTTACAAAAGTGATCAGAGTATATGTAATTCACACCTTTGTCTACATGCCAACATACTTATTACAACAAAATACATATATTGTAAATTACTTATGATCTGATCTTCTGGTAGAGGTATGTTGTCTTGGTATATTCTAATTCTGATCTTCCTGCTTCTTGGTATCTACGTGTGAAAGACTCACAAGCTAAGTCACAGACTTAGTGATGCATATAATACAATAATGAACTACCTAATTCATGAACATACAATCATAACCATCATATAACTATTCGACCATAACATATATGATCAATCATTAACAAATAATAACACATAATCTTATAAGAAAGTAAATTCTTTTTATATATTTTATGTGCCCATGTACATTATTGAGAACTTAAGGTATTTGAGTACAATGAGATTGTGCACATATACTGTCACCACA
Organism: Hibiscus syriacus; assembly: GCF_006381635.1. Classification (NCBI taxonomy): domain Eukaryota; kingdom Viridiplantae; phylum Streptophyta; class Magnoliopsida; order Malvales; family Malvaceae; genus Hibiscus; species Hibiscus syriacus. Next base: position 2,202,689 of record NW_024062778.1, read on the forward strand.
TCTAATATAAATTTGCACTGAGTGCCATATAAAATATGTACCGAAAGACCTCATATATGTCCTGAAGGACCTCGTAGAACCCTTGACTCTTGGCATGCCAACTATACTCACAACTCTCACATCACATAACATGGGCTTTACCATTTATATGTTTCACATGTTCACATAATCAACCAAACCATCACATATATATGTACTCATATAACTCATATTATTTCTCATGTAATCCCATATGACCTATCTCATAACATATATCACATGTGCATATAAAGACTTATATCATATCATGTAGCTTATGTTTCCTTCTCTATGTTCACATAGATTATAATATATAAACATATACCACTTATTCATGTACTCAATATAATCATGACATCTATATGCTTATAACTATAGAACCATGAAATCAACATAGGAAATAGACTTATCACAGGTCTTAATATATCATGCACTCACCTTATCCTCACTTAGTCCAATCAACTCCTATAATTTGTTTTCTCTCTCGATCGATCTTAACTCTTCGATTATTCCAGAACTTGCTTATGTTCAATATCTACACAAATGTACATTTGATACGAATATTAGAATTCTAATCCTTATGAATCCAACAATAACCCAAGCTAAAAGAAGTAATTAATTTAAATTTCTACTTTAGGTAGTATCGGTACCCAAGGTATGGTATCGATACTTCTTTTACTGTGGTATTGATATTGTGCTTTGGTATCGATACCCTTTCCCGGTTCTAGAATTTCATTTCAAGAATGGTATCGATACTTGCTTAATGGTATCGATACCCTTAGTACCAATACTACCCTTTAAGTATCGATACTCCTTGAATAACTTATCCACTTTTGTCTTATGGTATCGATACTTTTCAACCAGTATCGATACCCATACAACAAATATCACACTTTTTCTCTTTGAAGTATCAGTACTGGATGAACAATACCGATACCCCTTGCCTAGAATTCATTCTTATAACCTAAAAATTCACCAATACTTACTTAAACCTTTCATTTTGAACTTATTTCATGTTATTTAACTCAACTACACTTACTCAAACCATCTTATATCCATATAGCACATCATCATCTTCAATACATCATTATAAATCTTGAAACCAAGAATCTTACTAAATTTCCAACATGTTCTAATTTCCTTTCTAACACTTAATATTTCTTATTCTAACTGATGACAAGTCAAATTTAGTCTCAAACTTCACTTAATAACCCCTTTCCAAAATTTCACTTGAACACCTTTTATATTAAATCTTTCCTAACTATCTCATCTTTTGGTTTTAAGAAATCTTAAGTTTTCCTTAAGCTTAAGTGTTATCTAGAGAACATCAACCATGCTTAAATTTGATAAATAATCAATAAACATGACATTCACCTTTTTCAAATGGGGTTCACGACTAAAGAAGGAAGAAGAATGAAGATAATTCTGGATATTTTCCTTTCCCTTTCATATCTCCACGTGTATATAACATAACCAATACCAATTTTTAATTCATTTACTGGTCAAATGACCATTGTGCCCTTCTATTCATCATTCTTTTCTATTCAATCCTACATAAAAATATTCCACTTAAGTCCTTAAACTTTTCATTTTATCTAATTTAGTCATTAAATTCTAAAATTTTACAATTTAGTCACTAACCTGGTGTTTTGGATGTTACACCTCTTGCATTACAACCCCTTTGTCCATTAATGCATATTATTTGTGTGTAATGGACACTTTTTTTTGGATCAATCACCTCTTTTAATGATGCAAATGATAAAAAGAGAACAAACATGAAAGAAAAACCAGTTAGTAAGATAGAAATAATAAAAGTAAAAATGATCACATAAACTGCATGCTTTGAATAACAAATAAAGTAGTAAATCACTCAATTGGAAATGGAGCTTCAGGGTGGGCTCTAATTCTTTGTCTCCTGGTTTAGGTTCTAAAAAAAGGTACTCGAGTTCTCCTTGCTGGTGCCCCCTTGGGCTTGTCAGGCCCTCAGTCCTAAGCCTATTACAAGTTTATGTTGACCAAGTTAAACTCGAGAGGACACAATCCCTTATGTCTATACGGAGAATAAATTCACACGAATACATAAGGTATATGAATCCCGAAGGTTACTTGCTAGGCCTATACGGAGAATAAATTCCCACGAAGGCGTCGCTTTCACCTCCACTTAAAAAAAGGTTTGGAGCTCGGGTATAGAGCATGAGATCAAAATTTTAAAATCTGAAATCATTGAAAAAACGTCAGTACAACTATTTATTTGAAAAATAATCAAAGATAAGTAATAATGACCGAATAAATAAATTAAAATTTAACCTTATAAATTTTTCTTAAGAAGACAACCGGAAATTAACTTTGGTTTGACTCACTTACCTGTCCCCAGTAGAGTCGTCAAGCTGTCGCAACCGTCTTTCGGGTGGGCCCGGAATTGGACTTCAACTTAAATAAAACATGCAAAGTTGCCACCAGTCATTTATATATATATATATATATTTCCAAACATAATTAGGTTGACCAGACACCTCAATTGACCATCTTACCTGATCTGTGTTTTACCAGAAATACGTCGGGTTCGGAAGTTGGTTACAGTCAAGGAACGATTAGCACCCTTGTACTACCCTTTCTGTACTAATTTAATTTATTTGTTTTCTTAATTGCGAAAATTAAAAGTTAAATTGGAATTTAAAAATTCGATTCGAACTACTTACATTTGATCGATTAGAATTACCCCTAAAAAACTATTAAATTGTGAAATAAAATGTATAAATAATTCACAAAATTAGAAAGGTCAAAAAAAGTTTTTTTAAATGTTTTAAAAAAATTAAAGAAAACGAAAATTTAAAGGACTAAATTGAAATAAATTAAAGTTGAGGGACCAAATTAATAATAAAGATATGTATTTGCGACGAGCCCCTTCAACTTTCGGCGGCCGCTTTTTTACCGAGCCAAGATTGGGGCTTCTTTTGTTTGTTTTTTTCGATAATTTTTGTGTGGGTTGTGCAATATTTTGCTTGATTTTGTTTTGTGTTTTGGTGCTTGGTTGCCTTCCTTTGTTTGGTCGTTGTATGCTTCGTTTTTTCCGTCCATTTTTGCTTGATGTTGTGCTCGATGGGTATTTCGTTGTTTTGCCGTGTCCTTTACTGTGGTTCATTAGTGTCTTTTTATAGGCTCTGGAAACCGGTTGTAACCCCAATTTTATCGAGATTTGGGTATGGCCGACTCTCTCAGCGTGGTGTTCGTGATTGTTTGTGGGTTGACCGAAAACCCCGGGATGGTGTAGTTCTGGGTTCTTCGACCAGACGTCTCGACCGATTTCTGTTGTGGTCGACAGTGCTGCTTGCTTGGTGTTGAAAACCCTAATGGACTTGTGGGCTGGGTCAGGCCTGCATGCTCAAACGAGTTTTCCTTTGTTGGACCGTGACCCTTAGATTGGAACTGAAAAATAAGAAAAATGAATAAATGAATAAAATCAAATAAAAATAAAACGGAAAATAAAATACTAATACTAATAATATTTATATATTTCAAAAAATATGTTTCAAAAAATATTTTTTAAAAAGCTATATTATATGTTTCCAAAAACCATTTTAAAAACTATATATTAAATGTTTTCAAAAATATTTTTTTTAAAACTATATTATATATACGTTTTCAAAAATATTTTAAAAACTATATATTATATTTTTTTCAAAAATGTGTTTTCAAAACTATATTATATGTTTTCCAAAACTGAATTTTAAAAACTATATATTATATACGTTTTCAAAACTATATATTATATACGTTTTCAAAACTATATATTATATACGTTTTCAAAACTATATATTATATGTTTTAAAATCCGTTTTCTAAAAACTATATATTATATATTTTTCAAAAATATTTTCAAAACTATACTATACTATTATATATACTAAATAAACCCCGGACGAAATTGGGTGACTAACCCCCACAAAAAAAAAAGACCCGCTGATTCATAAATCTTTCATGTCACTATTGAGATTGCACTTCCAACTTAATTCGAGGTAATGATCATTGCTTGATGAACTGGATGTCTTTCTTTTCGAAGATTAAATTGTATTCTCACTTTTCCTTTTGTAGAGAATGTTAATTTGAACAATTTGCCATATATCAAATAATGGTATAGATGGCAGTTTATGAACCTATTCAATTTGGGATGCCTATTGTCTTCAATTAATTTGGTTGTGTACCAGTATTTGATATTTACTTGCAAGTTATTGTAAGATAACATCATCCTAAGATAAGATTACAGACTGCAAACTCAGAGAAATACACATATTTACCCATAGAGAGGATTATACAAAACAGTTAATTGCCCTTGGTCAAGTTATGAGATAGATTTAAAGTTACGGACGAGGAAACATGCATACTAAACAACAATGAACAAATATTTAACACTTATATATATTTACAAGACAATATATATACTTATAAAAAAAATTAAAACAAACATTTAAAGCTAATAAATTAGTATAATAATAATAATAATAATAACTATGTGCTTATAACATACTTAACACGAAAACAAAGAAAAAAAGAAGTAAAACATATACGCACAATCAAAATATAATATATTAATTAATACACACAATGTAATTTATAATATACGCATATTAATAAAAACATATAACATACATAATAAGTATGAACAATTGACAAGTATATGCATAATATATATATATAAGTACGTACTCATAAATACATAATATGGATAAATTATATATGTAAAAGACAAAAATGTAAAAGGAAAACTAAAATGATTATAAAAGAAACATACAAGTCATATATACAAATAAGAAATTATCAAGGGCTTAATCCTAAAAAAGAAACTAAATATATAAGCACAAAGAAACAAATATATAAAATATTGAGCAGAAATAAAAAAAACAAATTCCTAAATTATAAATCTAAAGTAGGACATATTTAAGATCAAAATAGAACCCAAACAAAACGTAAAGATAAAATTGCAAGTAACTAACATAAAAGTACAAAACCTAAATAAAACATAAATAACAAAAAATAAAAGTTCTAAAATTAAAATAGAGCAAACAAAATCAAATAGGATGAAAAAATAAACAAAATAAGTTCAATGACGAAATGAAAAGACAACAAATTTCAAAGGGTAAAAATGTAATAAAACAATGACTAAATTAAAAGTAACAAAAATTAGATGCTAAAAATATAAACAAACCAAATAAATAAACAACCACTAAAGGGATGACCAAAATGAAATAAGGCATTAATTCGGGGTAGACAATCAAAAACATTATTAATATAAATGGGGTTAGATCACAATTGATACAAAAAATGGAAGACTTAATGGATAGTTAACCATAATAAAAACATGAGGGGCTTTGTGAGGCATTAAACAACAATTTTTTTAAAGCCTTACAAAACCCTAAACTGCATATAAAGACTGTTCAACTATATATTTATTTATTTATACATGCATTGTATTTAATCTATATTTTAAATTTTCTGAATTGTCAGAGGTCTTCCAAAGAAGCTGCTCTCAACCTGGCGTTGGGTGCAGCCTACTGACCTACCTCCCCCTTACCCCATTGCATATGGAAATAGGGTTTTGTTGTTGTTGTTAGCAGCCACCCAAATTGAAAGATGGAGAGCTTTTACTTCTCCATTGCTCTAGGGTTTCAAGAGAACCCTTTGCGCCGCTACTCCCATGGTCGTTTATCGGTGACCTCCTCGCCTCCACCGCATCCTTGGCGAACGAAGCACTAAAGAGGGAGGTGAACCAAACCCTATTTTACCCCTAAATCGTCTCAACAGTAGAAGGTAAAGCCCCTCTTCTTCTTTGTTTGTTTATTTTAAAAAAAATAAAGATCCTAAAATACAAGGGAGAGATCTACCTTATTGTATCTCCTTTGTTTTTACTTTTTTTTTCTCTTTTCTTTTTTTCTTTTAGTTCTCCCCTCCCTCTTTTAAGAACCTAAAAACCCTTATATATTTGGAGTCAAAATCTCCCTCTTGACCGATGCATATGGATTGGCAGAGATTTGCTGATGACAGTGCAACGGGTAAGTTCTTCATAAATGTTCCGGATTTTTGAAGATTTGAGATCTTGATTTGTTTTCTATTTTTTATTGGTTATTTTTATGATTTTTTGGTTGATTTTTGGTTAGATTGACTACAAACAGTGGTGGCGCGGCTCCATCGGCGGCGAAAATCACAACGGCGACGATTAATGTGAGCGGCGGCGATGGCGACTGGACTAGGGTTAGATTAGCCAAGGGAGTTAATGTTGTGGGCTTAGGGTTTAGTTTGGGCAATTATAGTTTGGGTAGGTTTGGGCCTATGTAATTTGTAACATGGATTATTGAATATTTAATAATATTTTGGTTTAACAAAATATTTTGGGCCTCGAAATAAAAGCCCAGATGAAATATGGGTATTACACAACTCGAATAGTAACTCAAATAACACAAAATTTTTAAAATTATTGGATTAATTTTTAAGTATGAGTTAAATCTCTCCACTCTATATGATATATATATATATCACAAATGAAAAAAAGATGAATATATATATATGGTTATAAAAAATAATTTAATTTGTAATAAAATAATTTTAAGTTCGAGTTATGAAGTAAGATTCATCAACTCGAATTTTTTGACTCAATCAAACGCTCACCCTATTTAGGGTGATTATAACAATATCCGTTCTAGAAATTCTCAACCAATTAACAATAAAAATTCAAACACTCTTACAATTTCTAGTGTTTGAATCTTAGATCTATAGAGATAAAAACTATTACTTTAACCATTGAAGAATCTTGGTTAGTGCATACTAAAATGACTTTAGTTTGAGATCGAGTAGATTAATTTTTTTTGAATCTATAAGTTGGATAAGTTTGATAGAATAATTCGAGTTCCAATAAAAAAATATATTTTATAAAATCTATCGTACTCATATAACAAATTATTAATTCACTATAACAAATATCATAAATCTCTAAATAATTTTTCACCAATCGTACGCATTCTTTTTCCGGCTCATAATATTTTCTTAGTTTTGGCCATGGATTGATCTAAACAAAATATTGTGTGCACTCTTTCTATTTAAACAGTTTTTAAATTTCTTCACACGTAGAGCATAATATTTTATTTTATTTATTTAAAAAAAACATTCATATGAAGTCGCATAATAAGGAGATTAGATGATAATGTAAACAACCACTTTCAAACATTCCATTCTCACACGTCAAAAGAATACAAAACTCGTGAAATCCCAATATTACCCCTAGACTCATTAAAAGTATCCGATTAGGTCACTTTATCCAAAGTCGTATCCCTCCACAAGGGTTGACTCCGACAATTCAACTAAAACAATGGGGAGTGGGGGCCACTTTCAATGTGTACACAAACGGATATATATAAGAAAAAGATTGGAGGGGCACTCTCTCCGAGATTCATTAGATCCCAACAAAACAACAACAACAAAAAACCAAAAGCGATTAGTGCACTCTAACCCTCTCCCTCTCCCTCTCCCTCTCCCTCTCTTTATAACTACAGGAGTTAAAAAAAAGAGACGATAGAATTAGGAATTTATTATAACGGATTAAAATATAAAATAATTTTATTTATTTTTGACATTGAGATACTGGGGCATATACTTTAATTCCGCCATTGTTAACGTATTAAAAAAAGGGTAAACCTGTATTTAGCACTTATTTATTCTCATAATTTCATTTTGGTCATTAAACTATTTTTAAAATCAGAAATAATGTTACGTTTTGGCCTCCCGTCATTAAAAAATTAATAGTAATGCTAACGTGTCACCATAAGTTAATATCATTAATTATGTTTATTTTTTTAACGACGATCAAAATGTAACGTTAGATATAATCTTTTAAAAGGGTAAATAATATGTTTAGTACCTAAACTATTATGTTTTGTTCCGTTTTGATACTCAAACTTTATTTTGTTTCAAAACCATACATACGATTTAGTTTATGGTTTATTTTGGTACTTAGTTATTAAAAACTTAATGGTGATTTTAACGTATCACCATAAAATAATGTCATGTCTTCATTGAAAAAATAAAAAATATAACGTCAATAGTTTTGTTAAGTTTTTAACGACGGGGTACCAAAATGAAATCTAGACTAAAAGTTAGGTATGATTTTGAAAAGGCATTATGCCTAAATTAGCCCCCAACATTTACCAAAATGGTCATTTAAAAGGGGCATTTTGCCTCCTATTCTATTTTGTGGAGCATTTTGGCCCCCCAACATTTCATTTTAGGGAAAAAAAACCCCTAATATTTGACAAAATAATCATTTTGTCTCTTATTCTTTTTTTTGGGGCATTTTAGCCCTCAACGTTTCATTTTAGATTTAAAATGGCTTTTGTTTTGGAGCATTAATCATGTGTTAACTAATAGTTTTCATTTATAGAGGGAGCTTATTTCCCCAACGTTGGGGGCCAAAATGCTCTAAAAAAGAATAGGGAAAATGATTATTTTGGTAAACATTGGGGGCTATTTTTGGCATTATGCCTTTTGAAAAGAAATAAAGTTTGAGTACTGAAACATAATAAAAGTAATAGTTTAGATGCTAAATGTGTAGTTTCCCTGAAAAATAATTGAGTGAACAAAATGAAATAGCGAAAAATTGATGAATGATGAAATACACAACTTACCTTAAAAAGACTTAGTTGATGTGATGGTAACAATGCAACAAGGAGAATGGTGAATTGCGGGAATAAAAAAGAATGGCTTCTATATGCGTTCTAACTGCAAAATTTGAGCGAATTGAAGTCGAGAAATGGGCAGTGGGGACCTTTACTTTTCTGTCTCTTCAAAGGATATTTCTTCTTCTTTACAGCTTGTGAACTTTGATTTCTTTTGTTTTTGTTGCCTTGTCTAGAGTTATAAACGAGTCGAATTGAATTTAAGTATTTTTGAGTTAGATTCGAATTGAAAATTTTAAAGTTGAGTTCAACTCGGTTTAAAAGTTCGTGAGTTTAAAACTGTTAAGATCGATTCAAATTCGAAATCAATAATTGAAGCTTGACTTGAACTCAAAAAAACTTAAACTCGAAACGCTTTCAGATTTAGCTCAATTGAAGTTAAACTTGAGTTCGGTTCTAGCTTAAACTCAAAAAAAAAAACAAGAACCTTAAGTACATGACATCCTTATATTGTGTATATATATATATATATATTTGAATAAGAAAAGATAAAAGACAAGCTAGATAGCAGTGTCGTAGTTCACTGCACATCAAGCATCTTTCAAGAAGACTTCCCTATTCTCATCCAGAATTGTTTGAAAGAAATGTGTCCCAAATGGTCGTGTCCAAGCCATCCGAACTAAAGCATCTATAACTTTATTGTTCTCTTGTGGTGCAAAATCTAAACTAAAGCATCTACAACATCGAGGAGCTTGAACTTCCTCTCCTATCGAAGCCAAAACCAATAACTGATAAAGCTACCCTACTATCCATTTCTACCACGATCGAGCAAAAACCTAAACTCCAAACCAATGATAAACCTTCAAAATACGCCCCAAAACTTTGCATCAAGTGCTGAACAAAGACCAATGACTTTGGAAAAACCCATGATCCAACCACATATATGGTTCCTTAGAATACCTCCGCACGCCGATAAGCTCGTGTCAAATCTATGCCCTCTATCAGTATTAAGTTAAACTGTAACATCCCAAAATCAGGGCTAGTGACTAAAATGGAAGTTTTGAAACTTTGAGGTCTGATTTTGAAAGATTGAAAAATTTAGGGACTAAATTGGGAATATTTTGTGAAGGGTTGTTCAGTAAATATTTAATGAAGTAAGGTATAATGGTCATTTCATAAGAAAGATTTTTGTTTTTCTCTTTATAAGGATATAACCACGTGGAGATGTGGGAAAAAGGAAAAGAAAAATCTGGAGAGCTCCAGGTAGATTATTCTTCTTCTTCCCGTGAGCTTAATTAAAAGGTGAGTTTCTTGCAAGTTTATTATTCTTTAATTTTATGATGGGTTTGATTTTGGGAGGATTAAGAAAGCTTAGGGAATGCTTAAGGTGACTTAAAATCCAAAGATGAATAAGTTATGTAAGATTAAAGTAAAGAGTTTTTAAGGGAATTATTGAGAATGAGTTGATAAATAAGCTTTGAAGTGAAATTTGACTTGTCACTAGCTAAATTAAGAAATATGAAGTGTTAGAATTGAAATTAGAGCATGTTGGAAAATTTGTAGAAATCTTGATTTCAAGATATATGATGAAATTTTGAAGTTAAGGATGGGTTATATGAATATTAATTGATTAGAATATTTGTATTTAAGCTTAAAGGGTTAAAAGGAGGTTATAGTAGAAGAATTAAGTAAGTTTGGTAAGATTTTCGGGTTAAAGAAGTGTGTTCTGGGTAGGAGGTATCGGTACTATTCATCTAGTACCGATACTTCAAAGAGAAAATGAATGGTAATTGGTGTTTGGGTATCGATACTGGTTGAATGAGTATCGATACCATAAGGCATAAATTCATATAATTGTTCATAGAGTATCGATACCAATGGACTAGTATCGATACTTGGAGTATCGATACCATTAAGCAAGTATCGGTACCATTTTGAAATAAGGATGGCATAATCAAAATTGGGTATCAATACCGTGGAGGGGTATCAATACTACAAGCATAGAGGTATCCGTACCGTGCTTGTAGTACCGATACTACTAAAGAAGGAATTAAAGAATCAATGCTCGGTTTAGTTGATAATAGTAAGAATATTTTCAAGTAATTCGAATCCCGATATTTATTAAATTTTGTATTCGTGTAGATAACAATCAAGAGCAAAGTCCAGACTAGTCGATCAAGTAATAGTTATCGAGGAAGAGATAAGAGATCGGTATTGACTAGTGAGGCCAGGTGAGTGCATCTTATTTTTTATATAGGATTATATGGAAATTAGACTTGCGATAAGTCTATTTCCTATAATTATAGTCGCATGAAGTCATAAATATCAATATGTGAATGACATGATTTGTATGTATGCATGATTATATATGTTGATATGTTCTTGTATGTGCTATATGATTTAGGTAAAAATACTATGATGTGATAATAGTAGAACATAAAATAAGTTATGTAATGATATGATTATAAGAGATAAGTCATGTGACAAGATATATATGATACAAAAAAATGTAATATAAGTTGCGTATTAGTGATGAGCCATGTAAATATATGACTATGAAAAGACATAAGAGAACAAACTATAAACATATGATAATGAATTACGAGACTCTCTGAGAATAGTATATAAATTAGGGGACATGAATATAAATGATAATACGAACCTATAAGATAAGCGATATATGGAAGATTTATATATACTTAAAGGAAACTATGGTATAGGAGTTATAGAGTAAAGAACTATAAAGCTCGATGAGAGGATTATAGGAGTCATGTGGAACTGAACTAAATAAAAAGATTACCTTAGTATATAAATAATGTGAGATAAGTGATATAAATTATATGTGAGAGTATAGGCTACATGATCTGTATAAATTCATGGTAATGTAATAAACCATGTGAACTGGTATAAATGATTTATGTGAGTAAATAGAAAAGTGAGACAAGATAAGTAGTATTTACTTATAGGATAATATGAGGTTACATGAACATGCAATATAACTCTATAAGGAAGACTTAGGTGTTATATGATTTAGGCATGGAAATGAACCTAAGATATAGTTAGGTTAAATTATTATATGAGATGAGTATATGTCATTACTATGTGAATTATATGAAAGAGTATACATGAATACATGTGTAAGTTATATGGTATTGGTAGGACATATGAGATTACATGTCTATGTAATAACATAAGAAAGTGAAATAAGTCCAATGGCATTGAATTATGTGAATATAGTACATGTGATATGCAATATATGATAATGAGCTATGAGAATATACAAGAATGTTATATGATATGAGATTGATGATTATACGTTATGTGATATGTGATAGAAGAAAAAGATATATGTGATTATAAGAGAAATGATATGAATACATGAATATATGAAGCATAATAATACTGCCCATGTTATTTCATATGAGAGCTATAGGTATAGTTCGCATACCAAGAGTCGAAGGTTATATAGGTCATTCGGGACGTAGTACATAGGTTCTTCGGGATATAGATGAGGTACTTCGGGACATAGATTTCAAATGCCACTTAGTGGATCTTAATACAAGCTATGGTGACAGCATATGTGCACAACCTCAATGCACTCGCATACCTTAAGTTCTCACATGTTGGCATGGGATAATAAAGAGATAATATAAATTAACTTGATATGATGTTATATATTTCCTTGTGAAATGATATATGTATTATATGATGTATATGTTGTTATGATATGAAAGGTATTATGTAAATCATATGAAGTTGTATATGTATGGTGTGAATGAGTTATATGATAGTTAAGAATGTTAATGTAACATTATTTTGGTGTGACATTATTGATATGAAATTTTCATGCATTGTTAAATTAGTTAGAGTTTCGTTATAAGTTTTATTATGTCTCACTAAGTCATAGACTTAACATGTGAATGTTTTACACATAGGATTCGAGAAGACTAAGGGACAAAAAGGAGTAAGACATGTCAGTTTCTCCTTACCGAATGTAACAGCCTCAATACCGGGTTAGTGACTAAATTGTAAAACTTTAGAATTTGGTGACTAAAGTAGAATAATTGAATAGTATTGTAATTTAGTATAGGGTTAAATTGCAAGGAAGATGGAATTGAAGGATAGAATGGTCATTTGCAAGGGAAAATAATTAAGATTTCTTATATTTATATCAGTTACACGTGGAAGAGAAAGAAGAAAAACACAAGGGTTTTATACTTCTATTCTCCTCATTTCTTCTCTGTGCGTGTGAGTCAAGGTAAAGGTAAGAATTTTTATTAGTTGTTTATTAGCTGAGATTTAAGTTTGGTTTTGATCCTTAGATTCTAATTAATCTTAAGGAAAGCTTAATTTGCTTTAAAACAACAAAATGAAAGGGGTAAGAAGAATTAAAGATTATGAGTTCTTGAATGAAATTTCGAAATAGAGTTCATAATGAAAATTGGAGGTTGAATTTGACTTGTCATCGACTTAATTAAGATATACGAAGTGTTAGAATTAGATTTAGAACATGTTGTAATTTGAGTGAGATTCTTGAATTCCATGTGGAGGAATGGATTTTTAAGTTTAAGAGGTATTGAATGGATATTAATTAGTTTAAATAGGTGTATACGAGTTAAGAATATAAAAAGAGGTGAATATAAAGAGTTGAGAGGATTATGAAGGGATTTTCGTGCTCAAAGTATCATTTCTGGGCTGTATGCATCGATACACATTCAATGTGTACCGATGCACTCTCAAATAAATGAACATCGAATGCAATTAGTGCATCGATGCATGAAGAGTGCATTGATGCATGAAGAGTGCTTCGATCATGCATCAATGCACCCCCTTAAAATGAAAACATCGAATGAGATTTGTGTACCGATGCATAGCTAGTGCATCGATGCACACGTTAAGGAATGCATCGATGCACTGTAGAGTGCATCGATGCATACCTTTATTAAAAGATGAAAATAACTTTCTTTTTAGCCTAAGGAGTGATAGTTTATAATATATCAATTAGTATATTAATATGTATCAATGTATTACTATGTAGATATAGAACGTAATCTTGTTCCGGAACAATCAAAGGAGTAGGATCGAGTCAAATCAAGCAAGTCTAAGGTGAGTGTCTATCCTAGATAGAGTTGTATTGAGATAAGACTTGTGATAAGTCTATCTCTTATAATTGAATTTATGATTTCCATATTCATACACATGCAAACATATATATGTGTATTAATGTTATAGCGATTCCATGTATAATTCATTCATGATTTAACATGATATTCTATGAATGAATGCTATCATCAGAGAATCCTTCTAGGTATGTGAAACAATGAAAATGATCATATGAAGTGACTTACGTGTTTACATGAACAGTGATGAAAGAGATATGAAATGAGAAATGTATTTATACTTAAGCCCATGTTATTTAATATGAGAGCTATAGGTATAATTGGCATGCCAAGAGTGGAGGGATTATAGTGGTCCTTCGGGACATATCAATGGTCATTCGGGACATATCAGTAGTCCTTCGGGACAAATATTTAGTGCCCCTAGTGGGATTTTATTCGAGCTGTAGTGACAGCATTGTGCACAACCTCAATGTACTCGCGTACCTTCTGTTCTCAATAATGTACATGGGCATCCCAAAGATAAACTAAAGGAAATTCTTATGAAACATAATTGTTTATTCATGCATATCCTACTCATATGTCATTGTGTGGTATTTACATGTGCATCACAATGTCTTAGTGGATTGATAATAATGTATGTTAGTGATATTATTGTCGTTTATTTTATGCCTCACTAAGTCTGTGACTTAGCGTGTAAGTTATTTACACGTAGGTACCAAGAATCAGGAAGAACATAAATAGAAGTGGCAAGAACAACAACACTGTTAGAAGATCATATCAGAAGTAACTGATAAAGTATGTATTTTGTTGTGTATAGTATGTTGGCATGTAAGAAAAGTGTCAGTTATGAATACTCTGATTGATTTTGGTTATTTTGGTCAATTTATGTAAATAAACCACTTTTATTTTAATGAAAGTTTTAAATTTTCCTTGAATTTTGTCAAGAGTCAAAATTTGAACTGTTAATGTGATAACTCAGACTCGTATTCGGGTCGGGTACGAGTTGGGGGTGTTACACCGAAGGTCAGATCAGAAAAGAAATGATTAATATGTAGTTTATTTTAATGAATATATTTGGTATGTAAATTAAGAGATTGAAATTTTATACGCTCTTATATGTTTTGTAAACCAATTGTTTTTAATTAATTTGAAATTCTTCATTTTTTTGTAAAAGCAAATGTTTTGAAAAGTTAATGTGACACCTCAGATTTATATTCGGGTCGGGTATGGGTTGGGGTGTTACAATTAATGGTATCAGAGCTAAGGTTTAGCTGATTCTAGGCTTAAACCGAAGTCAAAGGAGTTTTAAAATGTGTACATGCCAACACAAAGTGGGGAATTTTGATATGATATTGTAAGGAGTATGTTGTCTTGCTAATAGAATAAGATTAGTAGGATATAGTATAAATTTGATTATGAGAATTTTTGAAGAAAAGTGAGAGGTGAAGAACCTGATGGTGGTAGCAATTCACCTGCCCTGGCCAGGAAAGATGAAGAGCTGACACCTCAGAAAGTGATTTGGATAATCAAAGGTTGTTTTCATAATGTTGAAAACATGTTAGAATAACATTAAAGGGTCTCTACTGTTATGAAGTTGAGAAGTTATATGAAGTAGTTTAGTTATTATGCGGATGAGTCGAAGTATAGTGAACATATGTTATCATGAGAATGACAGAAGATTCAGTGATGTGGTTATTAGTTTAGAAAAATTCGATAATAAGTATCTCGGTGATAAGTTTATCAAATATATGAAGCCAGAGTTTATGAGTTTGAAACAGGGGAATCGTAATGTGTATGGATAAGAGTGCAATTGATAAGTTGAGTGAATTGTAATTAAGATAATTTAAATAAAAATGATGTATGCAAGTGATGTGGAGGGCTTGTGCCTAGAATTAAAAGAGTGTTATTGGTGTTGAAATGGTTCCCTTTTCAAGAAGTGGTTAATTGTGTTAAAGTTCTAGAGAGAGCTCAAAATGATTAAGAGAACTAGTATTTCATATAAATCAACACTATCAAAGAGTTATAGAGATTATGGTTTTCAATTACAGACTTGGTTTGAATCAGTTGTATTCTATGCTAAAAGATCAAATCCGATGAAAGTCAGACCCACTTAAGTAGTAGAGTTTGGTACTGTAATATTAAATAAGGAGTTAAAGATAGATATGAAGTTAAGTTTAGATATGGAAGTGGTGGATTGGATTAGAAGTTTTGTTAGAAATTATGTAAATTGAAGAAGAAGAAGTATCTAAAATGGATCAAGTGATGTATATATTGTTCTGAAGAGTTTAAGAATGGGTACATCGGTGATTAGTTTGTAAGACAAAGTAAGTTGTAATGTTGAGTTTGAATAAAAGAAATTTCATGGTTTATGAGAAAATATATGGATTTGATAAGTTAAGTAAATTATTGATAGGTTAATTCTGACTAGAAAGAATGTATATAAATGGTTTGATGAAGGTTAAGCTCCAGATTGGAAGAACTGGTGTTGACTAACAAAGTTAGGTGATAGTAAGTGTGTTTAGAGTTAAAGGATTAGAAGATGATATTAGGGTAAGCTAACCAAGTATGGCATGGATTTAGATATGATTATGTATTTTGATCATGGAAATGTGAGGTAGTAAAGGAGATAAGGATTTGTATGTTTGAAAGAAATACAAGTACAAGAGATGATAAAGAATGAGGTTCTGTATAATTAAAGTTGACTATCAAAGTCATGAGAATGTTATAAAGATTGATTATCATGAATAAATATAAGTGATATAAAAAGAGTATGAGAGTATGAAAGAAAATATACGACCTATGTTATAATGAGATTTTGATTTATGAATATATATATATATATATATATATATATATAATGGAATAAGTAAAAGAAAATAATGGAGTTTAAAGGATTAGATATGATAAAGGTTATGTTGAGGTATAGATTATAAGTTGATTAGAAGTAAGAAAGGTTCGTCAGATGATGTGAAAGATTGTTTGATTCTGCAAAGTGTATGTCTTAATCATCTATGATGAAGATTTAAGGTTATGTTTCTTGGTCAAGTATACGTATTCAGAGAAATAAATAATGATTTATATGTATTAAGGAAGTTTAAGAGGCGGTCAAGTGATGATGAAATTATATTTTGGTTATTATTGCAAGGCAATTAGAGATTGATGAGGAAATTGATTGATTTATGATTTTGAGTGATAAGAACTGATGTTATTGTCTACGTGATAAATGACATGATATGGATGTATAAGGGAAAAAGGTAGTTGAAGAATTGAAGTAATGAAAGTCAAGTTATTAATGATAGCCGAAAGATTAAATTGAGGAGGTAACATGAGAATACGAATAGGATATGGTGTAGACAATATCTTCATCTATTAGTGCAGTGAAAATTCGAGGATGACTTTTCTTAAAGGAGGGGAGATTTATAACATCCCAAAATCAATGCTAGTGACTAAAATGGAAGTTTTGAAACTTTGAGGTCTGATTTTGAAAGATTAAAAAGTTTAAAGACTAAATTGAGAATATTTTGTGAAGGATTGTTCAGTAAATATTTAATGAAGAAAGGGTATAATGGTCATTTCATAAGATTTTTTTTTATTTTTCCCTTTATAAGGATATAACCACGTGGAGATGTGGGAAAAAGGAAAAGAAAAATCTGGAGAGCTCCAACTAGCTTCTTCTTCTTCCCGTGGGCTCAATTAAAAGGTGAGTTTCTTGCAAGTTGATTATTCCTTAATTTTATGATGGGGTTTAATTCTGGGAGGATTAAGAAAGCTTAGGGAATGCTTAAGGTGACTTAAAACCCAAAGATGAATAAGTTATGTAAGATTGAAGATAAAGAGTTTTTAAGGGAATTATTGAGAATGAGTTGATAATTAAGTTTTGAAGTGAAATTTGGCTTGTCACCAGCTAAATTAAGAAATATGAAGTGTTAGAATTGAAATTAGAGTATGTTGGAAAATTTGTAGAATTCTTGATTTCAAGATATAGGATGAAATTTTGAAGTTAACGATGTGTTATATGAATATTAATTTATTAATGTATGTGTATTTAAGCTTAAATTGTTAAAATAAGGTTATGGTAGAAGAATTAAGTAAGCTTGGTAAGATTTTCGGGTTAATGAAGTGTGTTCTAGGTAGGAGGTATTGGTACTGTTCATCCAGTACCGATACTTCAAAGAGAAAATGAATGGTAATTGATGCTTGGGTATTGATACTGGTTGAATGAGTATCGATACCATAAGGCATAAATTCATATAATTGTTCATAGAGTATCGATACCAATGGACCAGTATCGATACTTGGAGTATCAATACCATTAAGCAAGTATCGGTACCATTTTGAAATAAGGATGGCGGAATCAAAATTGAGTATCGATACCGTGGAGGGGTATTGATACTATAAGCATAGAGGTATTAGTACTGTGCTTGTAGTACCGATACTACTAAAGAAGGAATTAAGGAATCAGTGCTCAGTTTAGTTGATAATAGTAAGAATATTTTCAAGTAATTCGAATACTAATATTTATTGGATTGTGTATTCGTGTAGACAATGATCAAGAGCAAAGTTCGGACTAGTCGAT
This sequence comes from Hibiscus syriacus, assembly GCF_006381635.1. Lineage (NCBI taxonomy): Eukaryota > Viridiplantae > Streptophyta > Magnoliopsida > Malvales > Malvaceae > Hibiscus > Hibiscus syriacus. Next base: position 2,221,063 of record NW_024062778.1, read on the forward strand.
CAAGTAATAGTTATCGAGGAAGAGATAAGAGATCGGTATTGACTAGTGAGGCCAGGTGAGTGCATCTTATTTTTCATATAGGATTATATGGAAATTAGACTTGCGATAAGTATATTTCCTATAATTATAGTGCATGAAGTCATAAATATCAGTATGTGAATGACATGATTTGTATGTATGCATGATTATATGTGATGATATATTCTTGTATGTGCTATATGATTTAGGTAAAAATATTATGATGTGATAATAGGAGAACATAAAATAAGTTTTGTAATGATATGATTATAAGAGATAAGTTATGTGACAAGATATATGTGATACATGAAAATGTAATATAAGTTGCGTATTAGTGATGAGCCATGTAAATATATGACTATGAAAAGACATAAGAGAACAAACTATAAACCATATGATAATGAATTACGAGACTCTATAAGAATAGTATATAAATTAGGGGGCATGAATATAAATGATGATACGAACCTATAAGATAAGCGATATAAGGAAGAGTTATATATACTTAAAGGAAACTATGATATAGGAGTTATAGAGTAAAGAACTATAAAGCTCGATGAGAAGATTATAGGAGTCATGTGGAATTGAACTAAATAAATAGATTAACTTAGTATATAAATAATGTGAGATAAGTGATATAAATTATATGTGAGAGTATAGGTTACATGATCTGTATAAATTCATGATAGTGTAATAAACCATGTGAACTGATATAAATGATTTATGTGAGTAAATAAAAAAGTGAGACAAGATAAGTAGTATTTACTCATAGGATAATATGAGATTACATGAACATGTAGTGTAACTCTATGAGGAAGACTTAGGTGTTATATGATTTAGGCATGGAAATGAACCTAAGATATAGTTAGGTTAAATTATTATATGAGATGAGTATATGACATTACTATGTGAATTATATGAAAGAGTATACATGAATACATGTGTAAGTTATATGGTATTGGTAGGACATATGAGATTCCATGTCTATGTTATAACATTAGAAAGTGAAATAAGTCCAATGACATTGAATTGTGTGAATATAGTACATGTGATATGCAATATATGACAATGAGCTATGAGAACATACAAGAATGTTATATGATATGAGATTGATGGTTATACATATATGTGATATGTGATAGAAGAAAAATATATATGTGATTATAAGAGAAATGATATGAATACATGAATATATGAAGCATAATAATAATACTCATGTTATGTGATATGAGAGCTATATATATAGTTGGCATGCTAAGAGTCGAGAGTTATATAGGTCCTTCGGGACATAGTACACAAGTCCTTCGGGATATAGATGAAGTCCTTCGGGACATAGATTTCACATGGATCTTTATACGAGCTGTGGTGACAGCATATGTGCACAACCTCAATGCACTCGCATACCTTAAGTTCTCACATGTTGACATGGGCTAATAAAGAGATAATATAAATAAACTTGATATGATGTTAATGTGTTTCCTTGTGAAATGATATATGTATTATATGATGTATATGTTGTTATGATATGAAAGGTATTATGTGAATGATATGAAGTTGTGTATGTATGGTGTGAATGAGTTATATGATAGTTAAGAATGTTAATGTAACATTATTTTGGTGTGACATTATTGATATGAAATTTTCATGCATTGTTAAATTAGTTAGAGTTTTATAAGTTTTATTATGCCTCACTAAGTCATAGACTTAGCATGTGAATGTTTCACACGTAAGTTTCGAGAAGACTAACGAGCAAAGAAGAGCAAGACAAGTCTGTTTCTCCTTACCGAAGGTCAAATCATAAAAGAAATAATTAATATGTAGTTTGTTTTAATGAATATATTTGACATGTAAATTAAGAGATTGAAATTTTATACGCTCTTGATATGTTTTGTAAACCAATTGTTTTTAATTAATTTGAGATTCTTCATTCTTTTGTAAAATTAAATGTTTTGAAAAGTTAATGTGACACCTCGAACTCGTATACGGGTCGGGTACGGATTGGGGTGTTACATTAACCCAATCTATGGGTGAAAAAGACCAAGGTAATCCCCACTGATTCACTGAACAGTAGCAGTGTAACCCGGCTGAATATAAGAGCGAGTTCGAACAACCTGCATCGCTTCATTTTGTAGTCGTTTACTATGGTGTAAGACAATATCATCAGCAAAGAAACTCTCATCAAATAAAAGACGATTAAGACAACTCCAAAGAGTCTAAATTACTAATCCAAACATTATATCCCAATCTGTCAAGTGTGTAGCAAAATAATTCTGTCTCGTGATATTAATAACCACCCAATGATTCATGTCCATGCTGCAAATTTCCTCCATCCGAGAAGGATGAACTAACTGCTGCCAAGTTCCTTGGGCTAGAGTACACTCTCGGAGCACATGTAAAGTAGATTCAATCGCTGCACCAAAAACATCACAGTGCAGACTCGTAGTCATGTGTCTTTGCCCTTTTTCCTCGTTAGAAAGTAGTCTAACTTTGCAAATGATCCAAAAAAACATTCTCACCTGAGGTAAACCTCTGTACTTCAAAAGAACACTCCATGTAGACTGATCGGCAGTCACTTCAGCATTAGCTCGCTGTAGATAGGCACTGGTTGTCGTGAAACGTCGGTGCTTCTCCCATTTCCAGGTTGGTTTATCCAACCCTCCCATAGCCAAAGGAGGCCGAACAGCAGCGATGGACATAATAGCCGATGTAGGGAGTAAGTCATGAAACAAATCCTATTTCCACTCACCATTATGATCAACCATGTCAGGAACCTTGGGAGAGTCAAACAAAGTCTCCTCATGTGATAACCACAAATCATTCAAAGGACCTAGATCATCAATCCAAATATCCTTCCAGAAATCTACGGTGGAACCATCCCATAAAGTCCAAATAATACCTTTACGGACATCGTTCCAAACTACACTAATCATTTTCCAAAAGCGCGAGCAGCCCTTACGTGCAATAGTTTGTGAAATTCTCTCCATAATCTTGTACTTCGCACGTATGACACCCACCCAAAGATGATCTTCCTCAGATATAAGTCGAAAGGTTGTCTTTAGGAGAAGAGTTTGGTTTTGGTGTTGTAGGTGTTTCACATCTAGTCTCCCTTCCTTAGTAGGTCGACATAACTCCTCCGATCGGACATGATGGACTTTACGTTTTTCATGAGAACCACCCCAAATAAAACGGCGTATGAGTTTTTCAATCTCATTGCAAATTGTTTTGAGGAGATAGAAAGTTTTCATGACATAAGTCGGGAGGGCTGCAAGGACAGATTTAGCCAAAACCACACGTCCTGCAAGGGATAGGTGACCAGCTTTCCAACCAGAAAACCTATCATGAACCTTTTGACCAATGTAATGATAAGTTGCACAAGTAACTTGATTGTACAACAACAAAACTCCCAGATAAGTACCCAAGTTATCAACGAAAGTGAATTAGAACCCATTACTATTGTCCATCCGAACATGTTCAATCACTTTGTTTGAAAAATAAATGTTAGTTTTGGAGAGGCTCACAAGGTGACCAGAACTATAAAAAAAATCCTGAAGCACCCTCTGAATAATATCGATTTGATCAAGAGATACTTCCGCAAAGAGGATCAAATCGTCTGCAAAAAAGAGGTGGGACACTTTTGGACCACCCCTACAAAGGCAAATCGTCTTTCAGTCTCCATCTTCCAGTGAACTATGAATTGCTTGCACAAGACGTTCCATACACAGAACAAATAAATAGGGTGAAAAAATATCACCTTGACGGATCCCTCGAGACGGTCAAAAAGAATTAGTCATAACTCCATTCCGTAAAATCTGAGTAGTTACCGTAGAGATACAATTCATGATCAAATTACGAACATCATGTGGGATGCCAATATCATAGAGAATATCATCTATGAAGTTCCACTCCAAACGGTCTTAAGCTTTCTCGAGATCAATCTTTATAGCCATTCACCATTTTCTGCCATGTTTCCGCTTCATTGAGAGAATCACCTCCTGCGCTATAAAAATATTATCTGAGATGTTACGGCCTGGAACAAAGCTAGTTTGCCCCTCTGAGATCCAAGTAGGAAAAAATGGCTTTAATAAGTTAACCACAATCTTTGTAATAGTTTTGAAGAGCACGATAAAAAGACTGATGGGTCGATACTGACTAAAATTTTTTGGTGACGTAATCTTTGGTATGAGAACCAAAAGTGTTTGAATAATCCTCATTGGCACTCTCCACTAGAAAAGCAGTCTCGGATGAAATGACAGACAATAGGGCCAACTACCTCCCAGTTACGCTGATAGAAAAAAACATGTATTCCATCCACATCAGGAGCTTTGGATGGATGAATGTCAAAAATAACTTGTCATATTTCATCATCGACGACTGGATTGGTTAGGAATAGCAGTTCGCTAGCCGAAAATTGATGAAATTTTCCACGAATATGATAGGTATATCCACCATCTCCATCGCTGGAAAAAATTTAGAGTAAAATTCCACCACTTTTTACCGAAGTAAGGACTGATCAAAGCTCCAAGAACCGTCTTCTAATCGAGGGGAGCGAATAGTATCTGATCTTCTTCTACTCTTTGCACACGCATGAAAATAACTCGTATTATAGTCACCATATAAAGCCCAATTATGTCGTGATTTCTGGAACCAAATACTTTCCTCTTGCGCTAAAACCAACTCCAAGTCATCTTTTAATTTAGCTTCAAGATTGGATAGAAAGTCTAAGTATCTGAGCTCTTGGAAATTTGGGTGGTCTTGCCACGCTAAAGCAAACCGAAAATGAGAAGTTGACATCTTAGGAGCAGATTATTTTAATTTAAAAAGAATATACCTATGGTCAGAACCGAGTCTATCTAAATGGAGTGTCAGCGATTCTGGAAACAAAGTTATCCAAACATCATTAACCAAGCATCTGTCGAGCCTTTGTCGTAGAGAACCGCGAACCCAAGTAAACGGATCACCACAGAACCTGACATCCAAAAGAGCACTATCAAAGACAAAGTAACTAAAACTCGAACTAACGCCGCTTCGCCCAATAGCACCCCCTCTCCTCTTCCCAAGATTGAGAATCGCATTGAAATCGCCCCCAAGGAGCCAAGTTGGTTATTTCCGGGATTAATCTTCTTAAGTTGTTTCCACATGTATTTACGAATTAAAATAGAAGGGTTTGCATACACAAAGGTGATATAAATCGGCCTAATTAAAATACTACAGTGAACCAGAACATGAACAAATTAATTAAAAATGTGCCATACTTCCACTTGAATCTCATCCAACCAAAGAAGGCAAATTCCTCCACTGAACCCTTGCGTTTCAACCCGAAAGGAATTAGGAAAAACCCAACTGTCTAACCACATTATCAACCTTACAACTACTAACTCTAGTTTCCAGCAAAGCCACAATTTTGGGATGATTCTCAGCCGTAAACTTACTGAAATAACGCCGAAAAGAAGGGCTTGTCGCACCTTGACTATTCCAAAACATAAACTTAACATGGAAAACCAAAAGAGGGATTAAGATTGGCTAACCTCGGGCATCAACGAATGATTGTCAACGCCATCTTATTCAGATTTGCACCCGCATTCTCTTTGGTTCCGCCAGGATGATTTAAATCCCGATTCCTTAAAACGATACCATCAATCATGTTAGTAGCTGATTGTACCCATTCCATGAGAAGAGGTCTTCTTGGGGTTTTATGGCTAAAAGATTTTTTGACTCGCAACCCTTTAGCATTGGCCTCCTTAGTACCTCTTGATACACTGTTTTTGTTGGAATCCCCACGAATCTATCCGGCTATTAATTGTGACCACTACCTTGTAAATTTGGCACCTTGACAGTAACGTGGGGCTATTTTCCATTTATCATTGGCTCAACTTGAAGCCTATTCTCCTTTAAAGTAATATCGCCAATAACCTTCTTCGATTTTGGCAAGTCAACATGGTGCAAAACCTGCAAAGGTATTCTTGAGGTACCTATTCCTTCACTTGTATCATGCTCAGTACTAACCACTATGTCATTGACAACATTTTTTCCTTTAGACTTATTCCCTGACGCCTTAGAAGGTGGTAAGCTAGCTTCACTTGTAATGTTTGGAATCACATTCTCCACATCAACGTCCTCAGCAGCAGAAGCTAGAGCATTAAACCTTCATGTAGCATGCGTAGTCTTACCACCGGTTGGCACCACGTCAGAACCTACCACCTTCTTTTCTTTTATTTTCCAGGGAGCCACAATCATCCATGGTCCATAAAGCTCAGCTTCCTTATCAGATGAGCCACCAGTTGTAGGAGAAAGGTTAGGTTGCTCCACAGGAAATTTCTTAGAAGCATTCGAACGAGTATCGCACGAATCCTGAGTGTGCCCATAAACCCCACATTTATAGCATATGTAATATCCATTATCAAGGTCAACCAATTAGAATTTGCTTTGAGGCTGCCAAAGAGCATTGATTTGATTCCACAAAACTTTATATCCGATGGTCTTCCCCAAGATTAACTGGGGATCCTGGTCGCTCCAAAGTTGCCGACAGATTAACTGTGGCCACCGCCGGAGCCAGCGGCACTGACTCAATAATATACAATCCCAAGACTTTCGCAAACACAATCCCAAGACTTTATTGGTGGCCGGTCGGTTAAAGCATCTATTCCTCGTCCGTTATTTTACTTATAATACTTTGATATATTGTATATTTTTAAAAAAATAATATATAAATGTTAAATTATTAAGTTAAATTATTAATAATTTAATTTAAAAAAATTAAAATTTTAATATATTATTTTTTCGAGTAGCTCGCGAGCTTTTCGAGTAAGATATCAAGTAGTTTGATTTGACTTGTTAAGAAGTCGAGTCAGATTTGATTTTGAATTGAATTTGTTAATTCAAATATTAACCGAATCAGACTCGAACAACTCACCATATGTCTCGTCTCATTTACATATCAAACCTTGTCTTTTGTCGATTGTATAGCAGCAACGACCGTGGTAGTATTCCATTGCAATTAGGGGTATGCATTTTCGAATATAAGATATTATTTGATTCGAAAATTCATATATTTGAGAATTTAGATCATATAAAATTGTGATCTGTATCTGATTCAAAAAATCAGATATTTAAAATTATCATATCGGATATCTAGATTTGAATATAAACTTTAATTTAATATTTTAAATTTAAATTTAATTTTTTATAACTTTATACAATATATTATATACCTCTACAATATATTTATGAAAACAAGCTTGAACAATTCTAAAATAAATACTTGGTGGATCATTTGAAGACTTGAAAAATATATAATTTAGAAGTTCAAATAATTTAATAGCTAAAAAAACACACACACAAAATCAAGGCTGACCGGTCGGGACACTAGGGATGGGGCATGTTGACTAGGTGAGATCATTGGGTTTATGTAAAATCTTTTAAAGGTATGTTTTTCAGAACCGAATCGGTTAACCAACTGGTTATGCTATCAGTTTATTAGTTCAATCGGTTGAATCGGTCTGACCGTCGAAAGAACCGAATGACGTCATAATTATTTAAAAAATTAAATAAAAATACCAAAAATATTTAATAAAAAAATAATTTTTTATATCACAAGTTATATTCAAAGCAAGTCATAACATAAGTTAAAAACCATAAAATCAAGTGAAACAAAATGATTCAAATTAACTACAACATAATATTTAAGGTAAAACTATTAAATAATAAATATAATTATATAACTATAATTAAAAAATAATTTTGGGGTTAAAAAATCATAACAAAATGATATTGTTTGGTTTAATTTTTTTAAACAATCTCACATGGCTAAGAAACATAGAAGAGCATCCCAAAAGTCTAAAGAATAAAAATATGAGAACAAAACAATCTTATATTGCTAAGAAACATTGAAGCGCATCACAACTAACTTCTATAAATAATAGAGGTAATTTGGCATTCAAAATCATGGAGCCTTTTGGTGAGCATTGAGTGAATATTCTTCACTTCAATCAAACTCGAATTTTAGGCTTCAATCGAGCTTCTAATTTCTTTTTGAGTTCAAGCCTTTTTGAGTTCAAATTTCAATATTATATTTCGAGTTTGAGTTGAACTTGATAATTTTTAGCTTGTGAATTTGAGTTTAGTTGAACTTACTTTTAAAGTTTTCAAGTTCGAGTCGAGCGAGCTTCTTCTTTTTGAGTTCAAGCCTTTTTGAGTTCAAATTTCAATATTATATTTCGAGTTTGAGTTGAACTTGATAATTTTTAGCTTGTGAATTTGAGTTTAGTTGAACTTACTTTTAAAGTTTTCAAGTTCGAGTCGAGCTCAGCAATACTCGAGTTCGACTTGGCTCGTTTAACAAACGACGTTGTTTGGTTTAATTTTTTTTTTAAAAACAAAAATCCCGGTTTTTCCGATTTTTAGCCGGTCCGGTTCGAACGGTTCAGCGGTTTTGACCGATTCACTAATAACGGTTCAACCGATTTAAATTAAACCGAACTAAGCAACAGTTACCGGTTGAACCGGTTGAACCGGCCAGTCCGTTTTTAAAACAGAGTTTAAAGGCTCAATTTTTTTAGATTTTTAGATAATTTTAAACTAAAATTTCACAGTTTTGAATTCGATCTGATTTTTTTTCAAATATTGGATATGAATTATCTAAAAATTAAAAATAAATCAAATATTTAAATTTCTAGATAAAATCAATGCGTCAACAAATTAGATCAATCAAATCGAATCTTTTTATAACCCCTAATTACAACAGTCGCCGCAGTTTTCTTTTTATGAATCACCTCAATTCAACTCTTGTTTAGTTAATGCTTTTCACTGTTTAAATTATAAAACCAAGAAAACTCTTTTTATTTTCTTTTAATAATCTAAGACGATTATAATATAATATTTATATATATATATATATATATTTTAATAATCAATAATGTATAAACACCCTATAAATATAATTACTTGAACTCATAAATTTAAGGGTGTACAATACTTCTTTTAACTACTAGGATCATTCAATATATTCACACTTTCTTATTTGAATTTAAAATAAGGTTATATATATAGGTTAAGATCCACATATATTTAGTGTAACATTTTTAGTTTTCACTCTTTTAATATTGTTAGATGAGAAAAAATTAAAAGTTTAGATTAATTTTTTATTTTTTTTAGTGAATATCTTCTCATTTCCTACTGTTAATCTTAACATTTGATTTCTCCGATCCAACATTCCTAAATAGATGTAAAATTAAAAAAGTTTACATTATGTAATTGGTTCCTAACTATATGTATGATTCAATTACACTTAGTGTAAAAGTTTTACACCTTTTTAGGATTGTTAGATATGAATAAATCAAAGGTTAAGATTAATTCATTGTTTTTTTTTCAACGAATATTTTCTCATTTTATTGTTAATCTCAATCTTTAATTTTTCTAATCCAACGATCGTAAAAATATGTAAACTAAAACTTTTACATTATATGTAATTGAATCTTGCCCTATAAGATACATAATGTATAACTCTTTAATTTTGCACATATTTAAGATCATTGGATAAGTGAAAATAGATGACTAATATCCTTATTTTTTTTCTAGTGAATATCTTCTCAATTTCTACTATTAATCTCATTCATTTTATTTAACTCATCTAACAATCTTAAATATTTATAAAACTAAAAGAATTTTATATCGCATATAAATAAATTGTTTTTGACGCATGTAACCCTTTCTCTTTCTTTTGTATAAGAACCGGGGTCTCGGGCTGACCCTATTTTGCAATCTAAATATTTATAAAACTAAAAGAATTTTATATCGCATATAATAAATTGTTTTGACGCATGTAACCCTTTCTCTTTCTTTTGTATAAGAACCGGGGTCTCGGGCTGACCCGTATTTTGCTGCTTTCTTTTTGCTTTTCTTTCAACCTGTTTTTGTTCTTAATTTTCTCTTTCTTTTTATCTATCTTTATTCTCTTTCTTAATTTCTCTGGACACTTCATTTTCTTAAAAAAAATCGAAGCTCTGAATTCTGCAAACCCAGCGCTGTAAACTAACGACAGCCGCCGCACTGTACCGTCTGTCGCCGCCTTCCAATGCCAAACATTCTCCCTTGTTTTAGACATCTTCTCACATTTCTGGCCTCCTTTTCTCTGAAAAAAACTAGACTAGTTTTTTTCTTCTTCTAAATTTACCACTTAAGCCAGAAGCTTAAAATCCAACCGCAGTCTACCTCTGGATCATCCGTAACTTTCAGTATGTTACCCTCTCCTACTGGCCTTTCTCTTCACCGTTTGATTCTGTTTAGAAACCACAAACCGAAAATCCAATTTCCCTTTTTGTCGGTGTTTGTTTTTCTTTTTTGTAATCTGGTGGGTGGTTTTGGTATTTTTTGGTTGCGTGTGCGTTTTCTCTTAAGTGGTGTGTTTTCAAAGTTGTGCAAGGGTGGATGTAAGTAGTAACTGATGATTACTATGTTTGATTTCGGTACAAATATGTTACGTTTGTTTTTGGAAGAGAAGACCAGATCCACGACTTAGGTTGATTGTTTTCTGCCTGTTTAGTTAAGAGTGAAAAATAATTATCATCTATAGATTTTCTCTCTTTTTTTAGTAACCAAACAGGGATTAATTGTAGTTACTCTTTTTCAGAATCTCACGTTAGTTAGATCTTCATGCTTCATTTTCATGCATTTTTTTGTTTTGTTTCCAGGATCAAAGTTGGTAGATCTGACAGTTTGAAGGGGTTTTCGTTTACGATTCTCACTTAAAAACTAAGGCTCGTGAACAGTCCTTGTCTACCATGGATTTCTCCCCTTACTGGATTTTGCGTTTTGTGTTTACTCTAGTATCGTTTTGAGTTCTTATAATTAAATGGATGTAACTTCATTTTTAATATTTGATGTTGCTTTAAATGCTTGGGGTGCTTGAATATTCTCTTTCTTTTTCATCTCCCAAGCATTTAGGGAAACTCGGTTCCCCCCGTTGTTTAACAGCTATTTTTTTTCTGATCTTTAGGATATTCCAAAACATCATTGAACTGATTTTTCCTTATTTTGTTATTAACTTTAACGGTTAATGTTGAACATTTTTCTTTCTTTTTTTTTTTTTGTTGTTTTGGGATACTGTTAACTATGGAACTTCATTTTCAGGTTTTTCTTTTGGGTCTCTTTGTTTGTATCCGAAGATGATGCCCCGTCCTCCACCCGAAGATTTCGCCCTCAAAGAGACCAATCCTCACCTTGGTGGTGGGAAAGTCAGTGGCGACAAGCTTACAAGCACTTATGACTTGGTAGAGCAGATGCATACTTGTATGTTCGGGTTGTCAAGGCCAAGGATTTGCCAGGGAAAGATGTTACAGGTAGTTGTGATCCTTATGTTGAGGTTAAGCTTGGAAACTTTGGGAAAAACTCGATTTTTTGAGAAAAAGTCGAATCCCGAGTGGAATCAGGTTTTTGCTTTTTCAAAAGATAGGCTTCAGGCTTCATTGCTTGAGGTTACAGTTAAAGACAAGGATGTTGTGAAAGATGACTTCATCGGAAAGGTTTTCTTTGATCTCAACGAGATTCCGAAAAGGGTTCCACCAGACAGTCCACTGGCACCACAGTGGTATAGGTTGGAGGATAGGCAGGGAAATAAGGTTAAGGGAGAGCTGATGTTGGCTGTTTGGATGGGTACTCAAGCTGATGAAGCATTTCCTGAAGCATGGCATTCTGATGCAGCTTTCGTTAGTGGTGCTGATGGTCTCGCAAATATGCGATCAAAAGTATATCTCTCTCCAAAGCTTTGGTATTTGAGGGTCAATGTGATTGAGGCTCAGGACTTGCAACCAGGTGATAAGGGTCGGTATCCTGAAGTTTTTTTGAAGGCTATCTTGGGAAATCAGGCTTTAAGGACTAGAATTTCTCAGGCCAGGGGTATTAATCCAATGTGGAATGAAGATCTAATGTTTGTGGCTGCAGAACCTTTTGAGGAGCCTCTAATTTTGAGTGTAGAAGACAGGGTTGCTCCTAATAAGGATGAAGTTTGGGGAAGTGTGCGGTTCCTTTACAATACGTAGACAGGAGACTTGATCATAAACCTGTGAATAGTAGGTGGTATAATCTTGAGAAGCATGTTATTATAGAAGGAGAGAAGAAAGAAACCAAGTTTGCCAGCAGAATTCATATGAGGATTTGTTTGGAAGGTGTTATCATGTTCTGGATGAGTCAACCCATTACAGTAGTGATCTTAGGCCAACGGCAAAGCAGTTGTGGAAGTCCAGTATTGGAGTTCTGGAATTGGGTATTCTTAATGCACATGGTCTAATGCCAATGAAGACAAAAGATGGACGAGGGACAACTGATGCTTATTGTGTTGCAAAATATGGCCAAAAATGGGTACGGACAAGGACGATCATCGATAGCTTTGCACCCAAGTGGAATGAGCAGTATACTGGGAGGTTTTTGATCCTTGTACTGTCATAACTATTGGGGTGTTTGATAATTGCCATTTGCATGGGGGAGATAAGGCTGGAGGAGCAAAGGATACTAGGATCGGGAAGGTAAGATTCGACTCTCCACTCTTGAAACTGATCGGGTTTACACTCACTCATATCCACTTCTAGTGCTACATCCAAATGGGGTCAAGAAGATGGTGAAATTCACTTGGCTGTGAGGTTCTCTTGTTCTTCCTTGCTTAATAGATGCATATGTACTCGCATCCTCTCTTGCCAAAAATGCATTACCTTCATCCATTGACTGTTAGCCAGCTTGATAGCTTGAGGCACCACCCACGCAGATTGTGTCAATGAGGCTAGGCGAGCTGAGCCCCATTGGAAAGAGGTGGTGGAGTATATGCTAGATGTCGGTTCTCACATGTGGAGTATGAGAAGAAGTAAGGCAAATTTCTTTAGAATTATGAATGTATTGGGTGGGTTAATTGCTGTTGGAAAATGGTTTGATCAGATCTGTAATTGGAAAAACTCAATTACAACAGTATTGATTCACATCTTGTTTATCATACTGGTCCTCTATCCTGAGCTTATTTTGCCAACGATTTTCCTCTACCTGTTCTTGATTGGAGTATGGTACTATAGATGGCGGGCAAGGCATCCTCCTCACATGGACATACGCCTTTCTCATGCAGATTCTGCACATCCCGATGAACTGGATGAAGAGTTTGACACATTTCCAACTTCCCGCCCATCCGATATTGTCAGGATGAGATATGATCGACTGAGAAGTATTGCTGGGAGGATTCAGACGGTGGTTGGCGATTTAGCTACACAGGGTGAGAGGCTTCAATCTCTTTTAAGCTGGAGAGACCCAAGAGCCACTGCGTTGTTTGTAATCTTCTGTCTAGTTGCTGCTATCGTTTTGTATGTCACACCTTTCCAGGTTGTGGCGCTCCTAGCCGGATTTTACATCTTGAGACATCCAAGGTTCCGTCATAAGCTTCCTTCTGTGCCTCTCAATTTCTTCAGGAGGTTGCCTGCAAGAACCGATTCTATGCTATGAACTAGGCTGACTTCATTTGCAGTTTCCCCAAGGTGTTGGGTTCTGGTATGATGTTTAAACTTACCCTGAAAGTAGTAGATTTTGTGGTTTTGTGTTAATTTATGTTATCTCATCTACATGGTTTCTGTTTTAAAACTGAGTTTATGGTGATGAATCAATGTCCATTGTAATTCTTTAGGTTGTGATTGAAATTTAACCAATGCTGAATCTTCCCTGAAAAAAATGATGGGATTATTGTCAGTGACATGTCAATCATGATTAAATCTTGCAGACATAACTAAGTAGAGTTTGGTGGGACCTTGGACATTTTTGTGGTTTTATGTAGATATTATTTGTCTTTCTTTACAGCCTGTGAGCCTGCTGTCCGTCTCGCAATCTTTTTGTTTCTGTTGGTTTCTCTCTTGTCCACTGTGCACAGAACTAGAGTAGTGGCTTTTTTGTTTTATGATTGTTTTCCAACTGTTAGTACTGTTCTTCTCATCACCACTTTGGCACTGCACGCTCTAAAATCTGAACCAATGCTGTTTCTAGGGATGCTTATCGAATGAGTTGAGTAGTGATCGACTTGTGCTCGTTAAAAAAGTTTGTTAGTCGACTTGATAAGCTTTTGTTTGATTTGTGCTCGTAAAAAAACCTTGTTGTTTGACCCGTTGCTCGTTGCTCTACTCTTTGTTTGTTAAGCTCACCTAAATTTTTATGTTGGTTTTATTTTTAATATGTAAAATCTAGTAATACTAGATAGAGTTTAAGATAAGCATAAGTTAATAAATTTAACAAAAAGAATAATCAAAAGAGTGTATGAGGTAACCTGTCAGATTGATTCGCTTATCACTATTCGTCTTGTATGATACATATAAGGAATTTTTGTAAAGGTTATTAGGTCTTTTTGATGTTGATAATGTTTCAGTTTTTTTTTCATCTCTGAATTTAATATTTTCATTTTTGTATGAATTTTTTGTGAGACTATTGCCTTTATTTTATTCTTTATGTTTGAATGAGTTGTAATTCTAAAATCCAATTGTTATTATTAAAAAGTGAAATAAAAATTTTAAAGTCGAGACCCCAAAGTAATAATTTAAAACTACACTAAATTAACCTATTACAACCAAATAACAATATCAAATACTAATTGATAATTAATAATTAGTATCTTTCTTATTATCTAGTAAATTAATAATTAATAAATATTAATTAGATTTTTTAACAGAATAATTTTCAATGTAATTATTAAGAAAACTATAAAAAATTAATAAACTATTTATGAATTTATCGAGTTAAATTAGATCTTATTTGACTTAATTGATTAAAATCGAGTTGAATCAACTTGAATCAGGTATTAATTGAACTTTCATCGAATCAAATTCGTTTATGAATTATTCAACTCATTAAGCCCCGTAGCTGTTTCTCTCACTGTACCATTATCTTGATTTTTTTAATCAAATTTACCAGTTTCTTGTTTATTATAACCAATTTTAAAATATGTATCTATAACAATTATATATTTTTTAGAAAAAAAAGCCCTTATATAATAAGAGAGATATTTGTTTCTTTTTGATAGGTTCGGCTTGTTAAATTATTACAAAGAAAAGGGGATAAAATAAAAGTTTAACTGTATTGCAAATCAAGAAAAAAATATGTATGATCAACAATATAATTCTAACTACTATTTAAATATAGGATGATGCACTAGATTCATTAAGTAAGATAAATGATTCAAATTTTTATGTTTGCTAATGGAGAAAATTGAGTTGGGATGATTACCTTTATCTCTACAGTATTCGATCTGGATTAGTCGATTAGTAGCAGTGATTAATTCAAATATATATAAGTGCGGCTACAAGTTCAAAAATAAAAATTGACACTATTCTAAAATATAGTTAACATTCTCTCCAAAGAACATGGGCACTTTTTTTTCTCATAAATTCGGACCGATTTAGGTTGAACGTTTGGTTTTGGTACGTTAATTTCTCAGTGGAGATTTTTTATATACACAAATTAAAACTCGAGACATGTTTAAACAATATAAAGTTGCATACTACTTGAACTAACATATTGGTAAAAAAATTTACACTCCTTTTAAAAAAATGGTATTTATCGTTAATTCTAGTTTATTTTAACTTTTTGTATATATATATTTTTTAAAGATTTTAACGCCGTATTGTATATTTTTAATTTCGTTTCTAATTTTAATATTGTCAAACTTTATTTATCGGAAAAAATAAATACTAAAATATTATATTGAAACAATAATAACATCGATAGATATACTAATAAATATAATTCTAAGAAAGGAATAAATTCACATTCCTACAAAATATCTTTGGAAAATTCCAGTTTAACTTATGCTCGTGTTATAAGATTGCGTGCTGGAACTGTATTTATAACAAGTACATAAATAAATGAAACGGACAATAATTAATTATTTCTTTTCTTTTATTGTTTTTATATAATATATTGATTTCTTTTTTTAATTGAAAGAGAATATGATGCACTCAAATATATTTAATGATTTATTTTTTTATATTACACTAATAATAATATAAATTAAACTCAATTTAATCAATAGTTTTTTTATCGTTGTTTTAATTTTGTTGTAATTCTTGTATTATTATAATACCAAATAATTAGGTGAAAATCATCAAAAGTATCACACGTTAAATATTAAATTTAGTTATACATTTAATTATTATAACTTTTAATTATTTATTATATTTAATACCAAATAATTAGGAGAAAAATTGACTTTTGAACCCGAAAATGCATATGTAAATTAAGTAATTTCGTTAAGTACTTTTAAATTATGGACAATGACTGATTTATGTTATTGATTATGTAAGGTACTTGTGATTCTCCCGATCGTTCGTCTGCTCGACCTGGTTCCTCCTGACCTGTTCATCTGTGAGAGCCATTGATTACTCTTATGGTTCTATAAATCATTTTACTAATCCATTTAAAATATTAATCTGGTAGTAACTCTTTACTAATATGACATAGGTTCACGTATTGCTAAATAACATAGTGAAGTCGGTGCTCAGTAGATCTCCTGGACTGATCTCTTTTTTGCGAGGTGTGTTCCTTATGTGCTATATATATATATTTTAAAAATGTCTGAAATATCACTTGCACATGACTGTTTTCTCTAATTTGAAACGTGACTGTCTTATATTTGATTCGACTTCTGAATGATTTATCTAATTTAAAGTTTGATTTCTAATTTTAAATCATGCTTGTCTAATACATGTTCTCTGGTTACTATTTTTACTGAAAAGTAAAAAAATGTCTGAATTATGATTTCCTGATGCTACTATTCATTGTCCGAAATTTGGGTTTTTTTACGGGGTACTCTGAGATCTAGTATGAAGTCTCTGTAGGTTCATCTTCGATCAAGCTGGTAATTTCTTATGAACCTAAGGCGACCCTTGGGTGAGCTCTTAAGCCCACTGGGCCTAAGGCAAGACCTTATGGACCATAAGACTCTCCCTTAGGGTGGCTCATCTGCTTTGTGCATTAGGTAAGTCCTTATGGGCCTGGGGCACTCTTCTCAGGTGGGCTCCTACGTTTCGGTTAGGGTAAGACCTTATGGACCCAATGTGCTCCCTTAAGTTGGTTTCTACGCCCACTGGGCCTAAGGTAAGTCCTTATAGATGCAATTATGGGAGACTGCATATGGTATACGGTTGGAGGGTAGCTACGTGTTTTAAATAAAAACTTTATTGTTGTTCTCGTACTTTGAAACTAGATTGATTTTGAAACTTATTCACATGTTTTTATTTTGCACTGTTGGAACACACTAAGCTTCCTAGCTCGCACCCCAAACTTTTCCATTTTAGATATTTTTGGATAGGCATCCCGAACCTAGCACTGGGAGGATTGACACATTCCGTACAATATATTTTGATGTAACGTTTTTATCTTTCGAATTGCCTTTATTTTGGGTGACATGTGCCTATATTTTGAAATACTTGTTTTTTTTTATGTATTTTAATTTACAATTGATATATAGATTACTTCAATACTGGTTATGAGATATTTTATTTTACTTATAGTCTTTTACGTTTTATATTACTCGATTTGGACTTTATTATTATTATTATTATTATTACATTTTAAGTATTGAAAAACATTTTTGAAATTTTAAGTATTTTATTATTACATATTGATTGTATTTATTAATTTTTATAAATATTATTATAAATTTTTATTACTCCAATTATTTAAGGATGATCATCCTAACCTGGATGAATCTATTAAGGGGTTGGGAGAGGCTTGTTGAAATTTTCAAATTTCAACTCAACTCGATAATTCAAGTTGACCCGAATAATTCGAAATTAAAAAATAAATTTCAAAATTTTAAATCAAATCATGTTTTGCTCACCCCTAATCTCTCTGTATCTCATTCTTTTGTTAATCTAACTCTAAAAAAATTAGCTAGAGGTCAATCTTCTTGGAGTTGATAACTAAAACTTAAATTTCATTTATTTATTCAACTTCTTCAAATCTACAATATTATTTGTGTATATGCTCAAACAATACCTATTATATCTAACTATAAAATTAACATTCTAAATTTCAACCCTCTTTTCTTTAATCTAAAAGGCATGCTTTGAAAACAATTTATAAAACTTGAGAGTCAACGGAATATGCATACTTGTCATGTGGAATAATTATTATTTATTAGTCATGTTGATGAAGCAAATCATGCTGTTTTATTTATGCAAAATAAACTTTGTAAGCCCCTAGAACCAACTTATGCGTTACGAGTAGGTCTAACGGATTACATTAAAAATTTCTTAAAACATTTTTAAACATGTTATTCGGTAATTTATAATATTACAATTAAAATTTATAAAAATATAATAGATAACGATAAAAACCAAACTCGTAATTATAAAACTATAAATGACTAAGTAAATAAAACATGTCATAATTTCATATCAAGGTAATTCGAATACCATTAGAAAAAGTAGTAAAAGCCATAAAATAAGTACTTCAAAATAAAGGCACATGTCACCGAAATGAAATCAACTTGAAACATAAAAACATTACAATCAGATGGACTGTAAGAAATGTGTCGATCCTCCAAGTGCCAGATTCGAAGTGCCTATCCAAAAGTATCTGAAAGGGGTAAAATAGTTTGAAAAGTGAGCTAGGGCAAAGTGTGTCCCAACAATGCAAATAAATCATAATTATGAAATAATCAAGTAATAGTTCATTAAAATATCATAAAAAATTATAATGAAGTTTAAGTTTTAAAACTCAAAGTTATCCTCCTCCCGTACAACATATGTAGTTCCCCAGAACTACATTTATAGGGCTTACCTTATACCCATTGGGTATAAGGAGCCAACTTAAGGGAGCATCTTGGAGCATGAGAGCCTACCTACGGGGCCTCAGAGCCTACCCAAGGGTCGCCTTAAGTCCGTAAGGATTTACCAGCTTCATCAGAGATGAACCTCCATACTCCAGTATCTTACCCAAATCAACATCTCAATAAAATAGTTCACATAATAAGCAGTAAATTCCATGATCCGTAATCAACATAATCATATTTCTAGTAAAAAAAATAATCAAATAACATATATTATTCAACCATAGTCCATAAGCCATCAACAACAAATCAATAAATCATAATTTCTATGAAACATATTTCAAAGCAGGTAAAACAGTCATGTACACATAGGGAACACACCTCGCAAAATGGAATCAGACAGACAATCTACTGAGCACCGGTCTCGCCACGCTTTGCAGCAGTGCTCGAACCTAATCATAGTAAAACTGAGTTACTAGCGGAATAACATATTTAATCTATGCAATCATAAGGTTTACGGGTCATACAAGTGACTACTGGATCACGAGGTTTAACTGATCGAGAGGAGCTGGGTCGAGCTGTCGAGCGATTAGAAGAGTCTCTATTACCTTCAAATAACAATATATGATCAGTCTCTAACCTTAATTTAATTATCCTTAAATAAAATTCTTAATTACATACGCATGTTTGGGTTTGTCAGCCAATTTAGAAGCTTTGGGTTCAAATTTGGCAAAATAAACTTCGAATTCAAACTCAGGACGTCGAAAAACATAAAATATGACTTTTTGAAAAATTTGACTTTTTAGTCAAAATCAACAGTCAAAGTTAACGGGTCAAATTCAATGCATCAAAGTCAACGGGTTGACTCAGACGAGTTAACTAAGTTCGGGTTGACACAGACTTGTTGACTTAGTCGAGTTGACTCGGTTCAGACTGGTTTGACAAGATCGGTTCGGTTCGACTGGACCAGTTCCAGAAGCCTGTTGGACTGGCGGACGAATCCCACACACACTACCGGTGTATGCGATAACAACGAGAGCCATTTTGACCGACTGATTACTCCAAATTTGAATACACCTTCCAATTAATCAATTATCAGTCCAAAATCACAACCAAACCATGCCAAAATTATCAAAATTCAATCGGGATCTTACCACGACAGCGAACAGCAAAAGAGGTGAAGATACGTCGTCCCACCGGGTGGGTTTCATGCGTACGGGGATGGCGAGCACAACTACACCGGTGTTGAGGAAAAAGGACGATGGTGGCAGCCTAATTTCATTAATAACCAAGGCAACTAGGAAGGGTTTCGGTGGTTCTTCAAGCTTTCGATTCTGACAAACGATGCTACCACACAACGAGGGGATATGGGGGTTTTGTTCGTGGGTTAACGGCGAGTCTAACGGCAGTGGTGGTGTGAGCTAGGGTGGCTGGATGGTGACAGATTGAAGCGATGAAGAGGGCCGGAAGGGGAGGAAATTTGGGGAGTTAGAGATTTGGGGTTTTTGATTTGGGGATTTAGGGGTAACCAGTTTTAATCTAATATATTATATATTTATTCAAAATATCTCAAACAGGACCTAGCCTAAATAGCTAGGGTATGGGTGACTATACCAGTGGTCAGTGGTTCGAATCCCCCAACCACCTAACCGATTTTTTATTTTTTTCTCTGATGACATAAAATATGATAATTCAAGTTCAAGTCCCTAAATTTTCTACGACTTCTAAAACAACCTACAAATTCTGAAAACTTACATTTTGATCCCTAAATTTCATTAAATTAATTTCAAATTTTCTTTTATTTAAAAGTGAGGGTTATTACAATTCTCTCCCTAAAATAAATTTCGTCTTCAAAATTTACTTGGAGAAAAAAGATGCAGAAAATGAGTCTTTATGGATTTCTCTGTCTCCCATGTGGCTTTTGGAGGACTACGGTTACTCAACTGAACCTTTGCCATCGAAATACGCTTGTTTCTCAGTATTCTCTCATCTCGATCTAATATCTGCACAAACCCCTCTTCATAGGATAGATCTGGCCTCAATTCAATATCCTCTAATTAAATAATGTGCCTTGGGTCTGGATGATAGAACCTTAACCTAGACACATGAAAAACATCATGAATACGACTGAGTTGGGGAGGCAACTCGAGTTGATATGTAACATGTCATATTCTCTTTAGGGTACGATGTGGTCTAATAAATATCGGACTTAATTTGCCTTTGCGTCCAAATCTCAATACTTTCTTCCATGAAGATACCTTAAAAAAGACCTGATTTTCATCCTCGAACTAGATGACTTTCTTTCTCTGGTCGGCATAAGACTTTTGCCTATCAAATGCCTCTTTCAGACGGTAACATATCAATTTGATGGTGTCCTCAGTCTTATGCACTAACTCAGGTCCCAAAGTCTTTCGATCATGCAACTCAGTCCAATAGATTAGGGTGCGACATCTACACCCATAAAGTGCTTCGTATGGTGCCATACGAATGTTGTCCTGGTAGCATTATTGTAAGCAAACTCAGTCAAAGGCAAAAAGTTCTCCTAACTACCACGAAAATCAATCATGTAGCCCTGTAAAATATCCTCAAGGACCTGAATCACTCGCTCAGATTGACCATCAGTCTCTGGGTGGAAAGTTGTACTAAATTTTAGTTTAATACCAGAGCCTTATAATGTACTTCCCAGAATCTCGATCCGAAATGATAGATAGCGGAACACCATGCAATCTAACAATCTCATGAAGTGAGCTGACTTTGTAAGTCTATCAACAATCACCCATACATAATCCTTTTTTTGAAGGGGTCAAAGGTAACCCAGTAACAAAATCCACAGTAATACGCTTCCATTTCCACTCGGGAATCTTAATAGGCTGTAACAAACCCGACTGATGCTGGTGCTCTACCTTAACTTACTGACAAGTCAAACATCTAGCCACAAAATCAGAGATGTCCTTCTTGATTCTGATCCAATGGTACCTCTCTCTCAGATTCCAATACATTTTATCTCCACCGGGATGTATATCATATGAACTACTGTGAGCCTCACTAAGAATAGCATGTCTTAGCTCTGCATCATCATGCACACAATAACGACCTTTGAAACATAAAACTCCATCTTGGTCAAAATCATAATTTGAGGCTGTCCCCTACTCCATTTGCTCAAAGATGGGGAGCAAGTATCTATCTAGAGGTTGCTTGGCCTTGATCTCCTTAGCTAAGGTCGGCTTGACCCACAATTCTATTAAGAGAACGCCATCGTCATATAACTTCATCCTGGTAAATAAGGACCTCAAATAAGCTATCATATTCCTTCTCAAAGCATTCGCAACTACATTAGCTTTACCTGGGTAGTAGTCAATCTCGTAATTATAGTCCTTCAGAAGCTCAAGCAAATGATGCTACCTCAGATTAAGTTCTTCCTGGGTCAGAAGATACTTTAAACTCTTATAATCCATAAAAATGTAACACTTCTCTCCATAGAGATAGTGTCTCCAGATCTTTAAAGCAAAGATCACTGCTGCCAACTCTAAATCATGGGTCGGGTAATTACACTCATGTGGTCACAACTGACGAGAAGCATAAGTGATACTTTCCCCTCATGCATCAGAATATAACCAAGTTCAGAGTGTGAAGCGTCACTATACACCGTAAAATCCTTTCTGAGCTCAGGTTGAGTCAAAATTGAAGCTTGAGTCAAATTCGTATTCAAACTTTCCTATTTTGCATCACTTCAGTTGAACAAAACATTCTTCCTCAATAATTTCGTCAAAGGAGAAACAATGATCGAGAAGCCTTCGACAAAACATCGATAATACCCGGCTAAACCCAAGAAACTATGAATCTCAGAGATATTCTTGGGTCGCTTCTAAGTCATAATGGCCTCAATTTTGCTCGGATCAACTTGGATACCTTTTATAGAAATAATATGCCCAAGAAACGACGTCTCTCGAAGGCAAAATTCGCAGTTGCTCAACTTAGCATACAAACGATGCTATCTCAGTGTCTGCAGAACAATCCTCAAGTGCTCGTCATACTCTGCCTCAGTCCAGAAATAGACCAGAATATCAATAATGAAAACTACTACAAACTGATCTAAATAGGGCCAGAACACATGATTCATCATGTCCATAAAAGCTACGGGAGCATTCTTTAGACTAAAAGGCATCACCAGGAACTCATAATGCCCATATCTAGTCCGGGTACTTATTCTTAATCGTCAACTTGTTCAACTTCCGGTAATCGATGCATAGCCTAAGTGATTCATCCTTTTTTTTCACGAACAAGACTGGAGCTATCCAGGGTGATGTACTATGTTTAATGAAACCTCGATCAAGTAATTCATGTAACTGAACCTTCAACTCCTTAATTTTCTTCGGGACCATACGATAGGTTTCCATAGAAACAGGTGCAGATCTGGAATAAGTCTCAATCTCAAACTCTACCTCTCTATCAGGAGGTAACATTGGAATTTCCTCCATAAAGACATCGGGAAACTTGCTGACTGTACGAGTCTCCTTGTTCGCGTGTTGTGAGTACTATAAATTATACGCAAATAATGTGCAAGTATACACAATCGCTCAAGTAATATAATGATGAGTGAGTATCGTCTCCACAGGGATTGGGTGAAATTACAAAAGTCTAACCAAAGCAATGCACTATTCTATCTAAGTATAGTTAGTCTTGATATATACAAATGTCACGGCAATGTAAATGTGTATGCTGGTGGATTTGTAGTGATGGTCTGATGGTGTAGCAAATGGAAATGCAATGGCAATGATGGATGTTTGATGTTGAGTATGGTGAAATGTCAAGGCAATGAAAAATGGTAAAAACAGTAGATAAAGATAAAATGAAAAGAAAATAATCCTCACGTGACAAGCTTCCAAGAGAATGAATGGTAGGGATTGATCTACGGATGCTAAACTTATTTCTCAAGTATATTTAAGCTAACTGGTCTTTAATTACTCGACAGGGCTTTCCTAAAGTGTTCTGAAGAACCTAACAGAATAGGATGCCAAGGCATCTGCTCTCACTCAACGATGTTGGCCAGCCTACCCTATTGATAAAGACACCCTTTTTAGTCGTTGAAATCATATCCTAGCCTCTTCCGAGATCTAAGGGATTAAGTTATAATATTCCTAGGTCGGTTCAAAGCCCCTTGAAAATACTATAACTAATTGCTTATGAGGATCTTATCTTGCGTTTCTTCCGAATACTTACAAGTATTTTTAGTCTAGGATTCTTCTGAATACCTAACCTTCATCTAAGAAATGGACATTTCCATGCCTCTTACAAGCCTAGATGGTGAAGCATTCATAAGCAAAGCAAATAAAGAACCAAAATAAACTTAAATATACCATTAAAAATAAAGTTCAAACAACCATTAAATCAACCACCACCAAATAAGTTAGTTCATGGTGGGGTTCAAAATATCCAAACACAAAGTCATGAAAATATTTGTTCCAACAACCCACAAATAAATATAAAATAGCAGTAAAAAAGGGAAGTTGAGAAGAAGCCTTCGACGCGCCACCAGAGGTCTCCTCTCGGCCACCGTGAACCACCTAGCTTGCTAGCTCCTTTTGGCTCCTAGCTCGCCACTCCTTGGAGCTTTATCAATGGAGGAACATCCCAAGGAAGAAGAAAGGAAAAGAGAATAAAAAATGTGACTTTTGCTACCGTATGTGTCCTCCTTTTTTCCCTTTTTTTTTCTCCCCCATGAGGTTTCATATATAATAAAAAATATCTAGGGGTAATGATGAGGTTGTTGGGTGCAAAATACTCCTCATACCCCTAGAATCTCATGTTGGGTGTGAACCTTATCCTCCAAGTGGCAGTGGTCCTTTGGCAGCTCTGGCAGGCGGTTACATCAGTCCTTCACGTGCAGAGACAGCTGTGTAGTGCCAACTGTCCTTATGCAGAAATATTTTTTTTTCTTTTTCTGCGCCGGAAATGCCAAGTCATTTCAATCTGCTTTAGCAACGTGTGATGCCGCGACATTACTTCCCAAAGAATCCTTTTTTCTTGCTATTCCCTGCACACCACAAACAAACTGCACCTTTCCCTCAAATAACACCATTAAGAAATAAAATAGCACAACCCCCACAAATGCACTATATGCAACTACATGATCCTAAAATGTCTAAAATGAGCTTTTAAATAAACTAATACTTAAGTGAAAAAGGCCTTAAAAGTAACCTTTTTAGGAAGTTAACGCACCCCCAAACTTAAGCTATTGCTTGTCCTCAAGCAATAGATAACAGTTACATAAGCAGAATGTCATGGCAATTTTCTACAGTAGGGGCGTAGGACAAAATTGAATTTCAACCCTCAGAAAAATAAGCTTCAACATGCTAGACTTATCAAGAATTCAAGTAATTTTTCCTAGGTCAAGATCCCTTGTGGTAGTGTGTGTGCGTGATTGTATCCAATCTATACTTAGCAAACTTAGACTATTTCTAATCAAGCCCCCTAGTTTTTGCCAAGGCATTTACTTATTCATCAAGCACATTTTTACTCCATTTTCTTTGATTTTTTTAATGCTGTTACGAAGGGAGTCAGCTCATCACACCTACTCTCTCACACTCTAGATGAAAGGGAGCATACCTTCCACCCCCGAGCTAGTTAAGTAGAGTCATCCCGTGACTACTTTCATTCACTCATATGCACAAGGCTTCCATTTATTAAAGAAAGTTTCAGGCAATGCCACGACAAAGATGAGTGTCCCTCTACAGCTATGCCTAAGCATTTATTCACAGTTTCATTTTGAAGGGAGTTTGTTTTTTATTTTTCTTTTAAGCACAAAACTATATTTCAATGCCAAAACTAACTAGTGTTCTTTCATAAAAATTTTCTAAATTTTCTAAGTATAGATAACATACAAATCGTGTAAAAGTTTTTGACAAAGAATCAAACCCTAGAGTGAGATTTATCATTCTCAACAGTCATTTACATTCAGATTCTAGCCTAACATTATCATCATCGGGTATCCTCAAAACATTTCATCTAACTGTCCTACCATTTTCTGATGCCATGGTATAAACCTATGCTAATGCTATCATGCATATGACCTACCAAGAACCATACCTCCCCCAAACTTAAGGGAAGCATTGTCCTCAATGCTAAAAGAGAACTATACTAAATATAAACTATATGCCATGTAATGAAATGCAACCAAATGAGAATGGATGTAAGAGAGGTACCTCAATGAGTGTGTGGTATTGCCTTGGAGGTGCTAGCAGCTCCTCGTCGGGTGCGCTTGCGTATAGGTACTGGGCTGGACTCGGAAGAAGTGGAGTAATAATGCGCAATATTGGAGCGTCCAGCCGTGGTTTTGATGCATTTGCCACGACGTGGTGCAGGAGAAGGTTTGGGTGCTGGGACAGGGTTGGGTGTTTCTTCGACAGGGACAGTGACCGGATACTCAGGAGTTTTGGAATAGTGCGGAGTAGGACTCGGATCATCAGCGGGAGGATCGACTGCATCTTGTTTGGGCTCTGGAGATGCCTTGGCATTAAATGCCAGCATAATTTCGTCAAGGAAGCCAGGGAAATTCCGTTGACCGTGGGGAATAATTTCTTGAAACATTGATTCCACCTCAGCATCTCTATGCTTCACGTATCCAAAGAAGTTACGGATGTCACCGTGTAAAGCATGCAGGTGTGTTTGAGTCTGCATCACAACTTCCTCGAGAGCAAGTAACCTTGCCTCGGCATTTGATTGTGTAGTACCTGCAGATTGCTTATGAACAGATTCTTTAGATTTAGGATTTTCAAGTCCTAATAGCAGTGGGACTCTGGCTCTAGTGATGCCCGATAAACCATGTAAAATTTCATCAAAAGAATTTTCCTCAACTTTTTTCTTACGACATAAAGCGGTAATTAAGTTAGGAAACACCAAAGCACTTGCCTTTTTACCCAAACAGTCGTTAACTTGCTGAACAATAATACGACCCACATCGATCGGACGGGATTCCATTATATAATGTAAAAGCAATAAGCGTGAAAGTGATACCGTCGTGTTGTGAGAAGTCGGCATGAGTTTATGCTTAAGGAAGTGATTCCATAACTTGGCACGCGGCTGGAGACGTTCTCAGTTGACCAAGTATCGTCTCGTTTAACACCCATTCCACTCAGTGTTTTCAAAACAAAGGTCCTCCAAGACCTCATCGTATGTGTTGCTATCAGCCTCCTCTTTGAACTTGGCATGGTTATCCACAACATCCTGCAAATGAAAATAAAGATTAATAGCAGAAGGTGTAAAATAGATATGCTTACCTCGAACGAAGATGGAGTGTTGGTTGGGCTTGGAAATATTCGCGTAGAACTCCTTAACCACCGAGGCATTCACCGAACCAGGATGACGGGTAAATTTCTTCCACTTGAGCGGTGTCACGATGTCCATAACATCGGGTCCAAAACTACCATCGTTTCCTCGGTAAAAATAAATCCTAACTCAAAAAAGAGTTTCAGGTTCTTAAAGTTTTGGAATCGAGCCTTGGCCTCGTCATCTTCGAACTGTTGCCAAGCGGTAGTGTCGGTTGGAGCCGGTCTTGAACGCACCATTTTCGTGTGTATATGAAGCAAGAAAAATGATAAAGGAAGAAACTTTTGAAAGCTTTAAAAACTTGGATGTATTTTGGCTATGGAGAGAATAACAAAAGAAGAAGATGAATGAAGGAAAGAGAAAAAGTAAAAGTTAAAATGAAAGAGAAAAAATTAATAAAGAAAGAGAAAAGAAAAAGTTAAAAATTTAAGAGGGAAAATGTGTGATAGAATGGTTAAGAGAGGAGTGAGTGGGTGGGGGTTTGTACGTGCATGGGGAAGGAAAAAAAAACTGCCAAAAGGTAATGATGGTGATAGGACAAGTCTGTGGAAAGAGAAAAAGAAATGTCAGAAATTAAATTAAATAAAAAGAAACAAATCAAAAGAATATCTATCTAATTAATGTATTGTCCTTTCCTCCTTTTTGTAACCGCTCCTTGCACGGTTTGCAGCACTGTGGTCCCTACAAATCATATCAAAAATTAAATACAAAATGAAATAAAAATAAAAATAAAAATAAAAATAAAAATAAAAATAAAGAAAAACTTAAATTTTAAATTTTTATTTATGCACAGATACAAATTCCATGCCGTGGCATCGAATTTTGGTTCTCCTCTGGGCACGCTTTAGTATCGTGCAGACGTAACACGTCCTTATTGTGTGGTGGTGGAACTCCATTGTAGGCTTTCAGACGCTGGCCATTGACCTTGAATATCATTCCATTGTCTATTCTCTTGATGTCAACAGCTCCATGGGGATAGACATAATGCACCTCAAATGATCCTGACCATCGAGATTTGAGTTTCCCAGGAAAGAGTTTGAGTCTGGAGTTGTAAAGCAAGACTTGTTGCCCCTCATGAAAATGTCATGGCATCAGTTTCTGGTTATGCCACTTCTTGTTTTTTTTTCTTGTATATCCGAGCATTCTCATATGCTTGTGCTCTAAACTCTTCCATTTCGTTAAGTTCAAGTAATCTCTGCTCCCCAGCTAGTTAAGCATCGAAATTCAATCGCTTGATGGCCCAATAAGCTTTGTGTTCAAGCTCAACCGGGAGATGACAAGCTTTACCATACACCAACTTAAAGGGTGACATCCCCAAAGGAGTCTTGAATGCATTTCTGTACGCCCAAAGTGCTTCATCCAATTTTGGCGACCAATCCTTACGCCTTGGGTTCACCACTTGCTTCATAACAGGGTTGAGTCTTCTTTGTGGTTCTATTGAATTGGCGTGACAATCTTCAAGCAGAATCTTGTGCATGCAGATCGTGGGACTTATGCCTTTCAAATCAGCCATAGTCCAACCAATTGCTTTTTTATGCTGCATCAACACACTTAACAAACTTTGCTCTTGATTAGCGGTAAGGTTAGCGGAAATAATCATCGGTAAAGTCTCATTGCTACCTAAGTATACATATTTAAGATGCCCTGGCAAAGTCTTAAGCTCTAGAGTGGGTGCATGCATTAATGAAGGCTTAGGAGGAATAAATTCATCAAAATTTAGAGGTTCAAAATTCATACCTGATCTAGCTTGTAGTAAGCTAGATTGTTCCTCCAACATTGGAAAGTTTTCGGACTCCACTAAGCTTTCATCATCCACCCAATATTCATTTTCTACTACCTGAATAAAATTGTTCTAGCAAAGATGTTCAGTCTCTTCTTCAATCACTGAGTTCAATTCAGAAATGCCTTGGCATTCTTTAATGTCATCAACATATTTGAGCGTTCGAAAAACATTGACAGTCACACACTGATCAGCCACTCTCATGGTGAGTTCACATTTTTCACAGTCTATCAAGATACGTCCAGTGGCTAGGAAAGGTCTTCCCAGAATGATTGGTGCCTTGGCATCAACTTCACAGTCCAGAATTAAGAAGTCGACTTGAAACACAAACTTATCCACCCTTACTATGACATCCTCGACTCTCCCTTCAGGTTTCAAATGGGATCTGTCGGCAAGTTGTAAAATAACTGAGGTGGATCTTGCATCTCCTATGCCAAGCTTCAAGAATATCGATTTCGGTATTAAGTTGAAACTTGAACCAAGATCACACAATGCCTTTCCAATGAAATTAGCTCCAATTGAACAAGGAATAATGAAGCTACCCGAATCATTTCTCTTTAGCGGTAACTTACTCAATGAAGAAAAAAATTCTATTGTCGTGGCAACAGTCTCTACTTTCCTCTTATTGGTACAAATTTCATTCAGAAATTTGGCATACATCGGCATCTGTTCAACAGCTTCCAAGAGAGGTATATTGATATGGAGCTGATCATGAATGTCCACGAACTTCTTGAACTGAACTTCATCATTATGCTTCTTCAATCTTTGCGGGAAGGGTGGGGGAAGTCTAGCTTCCTTAGCTGCAGGAATAGAATTTGCTTTTGCCTTGGCATCAGAATCTGGTATCTTAGCAGAATCCTCCTCATTGTCCTTCTCAGTAACTATATCATCATGTAATTCAACTTCAGTAGTGGGATTAGAATCATCATGTTGTGGCCCACTATCCTTGACTTGTTGATTGATTTGTGTTCCACTCCTAAGAGTTAACACATTGCAGTGCTCTTTTCCAGGTGCTCTAGTGACTTCAGTATCACTTGGAAAATGTCCTTGCTGACGCTCTTGCAATGCCGTAGCAATCTGACCAACTTGACCTTCCAAATCTCTCATAGACGAGCTATGGCTTTGAAGTAAGGCGCCTTGACTATGAAGTAAAGCTCCTTGATTCTTAATTGAAGTAGAATGATCTTGCAGCATTGTCTTCGTAGTGGATATGAACTCTTGAATTGTAGCTTCCAATGAACTCATGCTTGCTGAAGATGAAGATCCTTTGTTGGAATTATGCCATGGCATAGCATTTTGGTAACCTTGAGGCTCATTGTGATTCTGCTGCCGAGTAGGTTGATTAACATTGCGGGCTCCATGATTTCCCCATGAAAAATTGGGATGCTGACGCCATCCAGCATTATAAGTGTTAGAATAGGGATTATTGTTGCCTCGATTATAATTACCTAAAAAGTTGATGGACTCATGGTTGGTTGGGCATTCGCTCTCGTGATGAATGCCTTGGCATAACAGACATGCCAGGCTAGTTGCTTTCACTTCCTTCACATCAGTGGAACGTTGTAAGTTCTTCAACATATTAGTGATGGCTGAGAGTTGAGCGGACACTGAATCCTTGGTATCTAACTCAAATACTCCAGGTGTTCTCCTTCCACTCCCAAGCCTTGATGAAGGAAACTGATAATCATTATTAGCAATTCTGTCCAGTATAGGAAACGCCTCAGTAGGTGATTTATCCAGCAATGTCCCATTTGCCGAGGCATCCAGTAACATCCTCGTGGGTGCATTGACTCCATTATAGAACATGACTACTTGAGTCCAATCATGAAAACCATGATTTGAACACTTCCGAAGCAAACTCTTGTAACGATCCCAACACTCATACATGGATTCGTCGTCGCCCTAGCGAAAAGAAGATATTTCATTCCTTAGGTGCGTATTCATGTTTGGTGGGTTGTACCTCAATAAGAAACTCTTACAAAGATCGGCCCATGATTCCATAGAACCGGCTGGTACACCACTCAACCAAGCCCTTGCTTGGTCACGGAATGAATACGGAAAAAGCATTAATTTCAGAAAATCCTCATGCACTCCTTCTTGGCGAAAAAAATCACAAACTTCCAGAAAATTGCGAATGTGCTGCCTGGCATCTTCAGTTGGCATACCCCCAAACTGCCCAATAGAATTCAACATGTTGAACATGACTGGTTTTAGCTTGAAATGTGCAGCTTGAATTTCAGGTGCCACAATCCCAGGATTCAGATCATCCATCATCGGATTTAAGTGATCGCGAATAACGCGCGGCCTAACAGCGGGATCAGCATTGTCTAATGCCACGACATTATGATTTCCATCATCCT
The DNA here is from genome assembly GCF_006381635.1 of Hibiscus syriacus. Lineage (NCBI taxonomy): Eukaryota > Viridiplantae > Streptophyta > Magnoliopsida > Malvales > Malvaceae > Hibiscus > Hibiscus syriacus. Next base: position 2,252,324 of record NW_024062778.1, read on the forward strand.
TACCAATGCCTTGGTTTCCAATCTGATACATATTTCTTTGAGCACGTATTCTTCTTCTAAAGAGTCTTTCAATCTCAGGTTCTATTGGTTCCAAAGGCTCTTCAGAATTTCTTCTAGGCATACACTAGATAAACCTGAAAATAAAACAAAAATATCAAGTAAACTATACACAAATAAAAATACAAAACAAAATAAAATGCTCTGGCAAAACTAAATAACTTCAGGCTGCCAATCCCTGGAAACGGCGCCAAAAACTTGTTCGCGTGTTGTGAGTACTATAAATTATACACAATAGCTCAAGTAATATAATGATGAGTGAGTATCGTCTCTACAGGGATTGGGTGAAATTACAAAAGTCTAACCAAAGCAATGCACTATTCTATCTAAGTATAGTTAGTCTTGATATATACAAATGTCACGGCAATGTAAATGTGTATGCTGGTGGATTTGTAGTGATGGTCTGATGGTGTAGCAAATGGAAATGTAATGGCAATGATGGATGTTTGATGTTGAGTATGGTGAAATGTCAAGGCAATGAAAAATGGTAAAACCAATAGATAAAGATAAAATGAAAAGAAAATAATCCTCACGTGACAAGCTTCCAAGAGAATGAATGGTAGGGATTGATCTACGGATGCTAAACTTATTTCTCAAGTATATTTAAGCTAACTGGTCTTTACTTACTCGACAGGGCTTTCCTAAAGTGTTCTAAAGAACCTAACAGAATAGGATGCCAAGACATCTGCTCTCACTCAACGATGTTGGCCAGCCTACCCTATTGATAAAGACACCCTTTTTAGTCGTTGAAATCCTATCCTAGCCTCTTCCGAGATCTAAGAGATTAAGTTATAATATTCCTAGGTCGGTTCAAAGCCCCTTGAAAATACTATAACTCATTGCTTATGAGGATCTTATCTTGCGTTTCTTCCGAATACTTACAAGTATTTTTAGTCTAGGATTCTTCCGAATACCTAACCTTCATCTAAGAAATGGACATTTCCATTCCTCTTACAAGCCTAGATGGTGAAGCATTCATAAGCAAAGCAAATAAAGAACCAAAATAAACTTAAATATACCATTAAAAATAAAGTTTAAACAACCATTAAATCAACCACCACCAAATAAGTTAGTTCATGGTGGGGTTCAAAATATCCAAACACAAAGTCATGAAAATATTTATTCCAACAACCCACAAATAAATATAAAATAGCAGCAAAAAGGGAAGTTGAGAAGAAGCCTTCGACACGCCACCGGAGGTCTCCTCTCGGCCATCGTGAACCACCTAGCTCGCTAGCTCCTTTTCGCTCTAGCTCGCCACTCCTTGGAGCTTTATCAATGGAGGAATATCCCAAAGAAGAAGAAAGGAAAAGAGAAAATAAAAAATGTGATTTTTGCTACCGTATGTGTCCTCCTCTTTTTTCCTTTTTTTTCTCCCCCATGAGTTGTCATATATAATAAAAAATATCTAGGGGTAATGATGAGGTTGTTGGGTGCAAAATACCCCTCATACCCCTAGAATCACATGTTGGGTGTGAACCTTATCCTCCAGTGGCAGTGGTCCTTTGGCAGCTCTAGCAGGCGGTTACAACAGTCCTTCACGTGCAGAGACAACTGTCCAGTGCCAGCTGTCCTTATGCAGAAATATTTTTTTTTCTTTTTCTGCACCGAAAATGCCAAGTCATTTCAATATGCTTTAGCAACTTGTGATGCCGCGACATTACTTCCCAAAGAATCCTTTTTTCTTGCTATTCCCTGCACACCACAAACAAACTGCACCTTTCCCTCAAACAACACCATTAAGAAATAAAATAGCACAACCACCACAAATGCACTATATGCAACTACATGATCCTAAAATGTCTAAAATGAGCTTTTAAACAAACAATAACTTAAGTGAAAAAGGCCTTAAAAGTAGCCTTTTTAGGAAGTTAACACTCCTCAATCTTGGACAAAGAGCCATTCGTGTTCAAGATACAGGTAATGAAAGTCTCATATCCCTTCCGGATCATTCGATCAACAACCAAAGCCGATATTATATTGGAGATATAGCCACGACGCTCACCAACTAACACAACAATCCGACCATTAGAAGTTTTCAAAGTATCTCTCTTGTACTTGAAATTTAAATTGACCTTGTGTTAATTCAACACCCAAAATTAAATCAAACTTCTCTGAAGGAAGCTCCATAAGGCCGGTGAGAAAATTTTCACCTTGAACCTCTAGAAGACAATGCTGGAATACCTTATTCACAACCATTGACTTTCCTACTGGAGTCATAACTATAACAACACTCTTGGTGTCCTCCATTAGAATATGAAGGTCTTGAGATACAAAACTCGATACATAGGAGTTGGTGGAGCCATTGTTTAGTAATGCAAAATATGGAACATAATAAATAGTAAATGTGCATGTAATAACCTTTGGCTTATCTCTGTCATCCCGACGTCTAGTGGCATACACCAGAGCTGGTTGTATGGCCTCTTATACTGCTGGCCCTCTACTCTGCTGGATCGGGCTCTACTGTCTACCCTAGACGCTGATCCAAAAGTCTTTCCCTGACTACAACATCTAGCTGAGGTCTGAACTGATGCTTGAGTACGTGCAGGAGTCTGGGTAGCTTTCCGCTCTGATGAGGCTAACTATGGACAATTCCTATGGAAATGACCATTGTATCCACAATGAAAATAGGTGCCTGTCTTTTTATGACACTCTCCCCTTGTCGATTTCAACAAAAGTCACAAATAGGCACCTGAGGCACAACTAACAGCTAGGGGTGGAGATACTACAGGCATGGAACTGATATTGCTCATTTGGGGGGCCAAAGTACGAGTCCTCTTCCCAAGACGTGCAGAAGACTCAATCAGGCCGGAAGACCTCCTAGACCGCTCTCGATCAACACGATCTCTAACAGGAGCCAAGGCCTCCACCTCCTCTGCATCCTTCGCTCTGCTCACTAGAACATCAAATATCTTATCTTGATGGGTCACATCCTACCTACGCTTCTCATATCTGAGTCTAAGAGTGAACTTGCGACATCTATCTCTCTCAGTGGAAACTAGACTAGTACCATGCTTCATCAGCTTTAAAAATTTCATCTCCTGCTTAGAGACTGACATATCTCCCTACACCAAGTCATGGAACTGCATTCGCCTATATCCAGATAATGCTGTCCTAGAAAATACTTCCTGAAACGCTTTTTAAAGAAATCCCATGTCAGACGATCAACGAGAACACTGCTCACTACTAACTCCCACCATATGTGGGTATTCCCATCTAACATCGCAACAACTCCTAAATATCTCTTTGTTGGATCCAAACCTAGTTGATCCATATGTCTTTTTGTTTCATGGAGCTAGTCTTCAGCCTCAGTAGGAGCTCATCCAGTCAGTCCTCCAAAAGTCCTGACCTCATTAGTAATAAGGATTTAAGTAATCGAGACCTTAGGGACTGCACCAGTAGCTCTGATCAAACCCTGAATAAACTATAAAAACTACCTACCAAGAGTCTTATCTAGCACCACTCTCGTAGGTTCAGAACTAGTGCCCAGAGCTCTCCTAACAGGGGTCGTCATATCTATCTCAGGAGGAGGTGGCAGGTCTAAAGTAAAATCATTTATGGGGTCAGTAAACCTAGCAGCTCGACCTCGCCCGTTTCCAGGCTGACAAGCTCGTCTAACACTCATCAAGAATGATCACGAATTCACTACAAAAGGTAAACTTACGGTTAGAATTGGCACTGGAGTACTGGACACATTTAATTTGTAAAAACAGGTGACATGGCCTTACTAAAATTTTGTAAAGCGTTTTTAAAATAGTGTAAAATTTTATGTGGGACCCATTTATAATACGAGGTTTAAAACCAAAAGCTCTGATTCTATTTAAATGAACCCCTAGACCCAACCTATGTGTTACAACTAGGTCTAACGAATTACATTAAAAAATTCTTAAAACGTTATTCGATAATTTATAATATTACAATTAAAATCTATAAAAATATAATAGATAACGATAAAAACCAAACTCGTAATTATAAAACTATAAATGACTAAGTAAAATAAAACATGTCATAATTTCATATCAAGGTAATTCAAATACCATTAACAAAAGAAGTAAATGTCATAAAATAAGTACTTCAAAATAAAGGCACATATCACCGAAATGAAATCATCTTGAAAGATAAAAACATTACAATTAGATGGACTGCAAACAATGTGTCGACCTTCAAGTGCTAGATTTGAGTGCCTATCTAAAAGTATCTGAAAGAGGTAAAACAGTTTGAAAAGTGAGCTAGGGTTAAGTGTGTCCCAACTATGCAAATAAATCATAATGGTGAAATAATCAAGTAATAGTTCAGTAAAATATCATGAAAATCATAATGAAGTTTAAGTTTTAAAACTCAAAGTTACCCTCCTCCAGTACACCATATGCAGTTCCCCATAACTCTATTCATAGGGCTTACCTTATACTCATTGGGTATAAGGAGCCAATATAAGGGAGCATCTTGGGGTCTGAGAGCCTACCCAAGAAAGTTCTCGGGGCCTCGGAGCCAACACAAGAGTCGCCTTAGGTCCGTAAGGATTTACCAGCTTGATTAGAGCTAAACCTCTACACTCTAGTATCCTACCCAAATCAACATCTCAACAAAACAATTCACATAATAAGAAGTAAATTCCATGATCCGTAATCGGTATAATCATATTTCTAGTGAAAACAAATAATCATATAACATATATCATTAAGCCATAGTCCATAAGCCCTCAACCAGTAAATCAGTAAATCATAATTTCGGTGAAACATATTTTAAAGAAGGAAAAACATTCATGTAACACATAGGGAACACACCTCGCAAAATGGAATCAAACAACCAATCTACTAAGCATCGGCCTCGCCACGCTCTACAGTAGTGCTCGAACCTAATTCATAGTAAATCTGAGTTACTAGCGGAGTAACATATTTAATCTATGTAATCATAAGTTTTACGAGTCATACGAGTGACTACTGACTCACGAGGTCTAACTGATCGAGAGAAGATGGGTCTAGCTGTCGAGCGATCAGGAGAGTCTCTTGTACCTTCAAACAACAATATCTGGTCAGTCTTTAACCTTAATTTAATTATCCTTAAATAAAATGCTTAAGTATATATGCATGTCTGGGTTTGACGGTCAATTTGAAGGCTTTCGAGTTCAAATTTTGTAAAAAGGACTTCTAATTTGGACTCAGGATATCGAAAAACATAAAATATAATTTTTTTGAAAATTTTGACTTTTTAGTCAAAGTCAACAGATTGACTCGGTTGGGTTGACTCAGATGAGTTAACTCAGTCCAGGTTGACTTAGACTTGTTGACTCAACCGAGTTAACTCGGTTTAGACCAGTTTGACTGGATCGGTTCCAGAAGCCTCAAAGACCAGGGATCGAATGCAGTGTTAACGGGAACCGTTTTGACCAGCTGATTACTTCAACTTCGAATACACCTTCCAATTAATCAATTATCAGTCCAAAATCACTACCAAGCCATGCTAAAATTACAAAAATTCAATCGGGATCTTACCCTGATGGCGAACGACGAAGGAGGCGACGACGACGCATCCCACTGGGTGGGTTTCGTATGCACGGGGACGACAAGCACAACTACACCGACGGTGATGAGACAAAAGGATAACGGTGGCTGCCAGATTTTTCTAATAACCAAGGTGACTAGGCCAGGTTTCGATGGTTCTTCATGAGTTCAATTCCGACGAACGGTGTGATCACACAACGAGGGGATATGGGGGTTTTGTTCACCGATCAACAACGACTCTAACGGCAATGGTGGTGCTAGCTAGGGCGGCCGGACAGTGACAGATTGAAGCGATGAAGAGGGCCGACGAGGGAGGAAATTTGGGGTTTCTTTTTTAGGGATTTTGGTGTAACCTGTTTTAATCTAATATATTATATATTTCTTAAAAATATCTCAAACAATACCCTAGCCTAAATGGCTAGGGTATGGGTTACCATATCGGTGGTTAGGGGTTTGAATCCCCCCAGCCACCTAATTGATTTCTTTATTTTTTTCTCTGATGACATAAAATGAGATAATTCGAATTCAAGTCCCTGAATTTCCTACAGCTTCTAAAATGTCCTACAAAATCTGGAAACTTGCATTTTGGTCCCCAAATTTCATTAAATTAATTTCAAATTTTAATTTTTCTTTTATTTAAAAGTGGGGGTTATTACAAACCTGAAATTTATTTTTATACGAAAATAATGTTTTTAACCATTTAGATTAATTACAAGATAATATTTGTTTATATTTATTTTTAATTATTGACAATAATCTGCAGACACAACTACTCGAACTCAGAACTTTTAAGGAGAACGCCAATCTCTTTAATGAATACGAAATATAGGGAAAGTCTAAGGGACAACAACCTAATTTAAGACTAAAGAATGACATGGAATGGGCGCAACCGAAAATGTTATAAAAAATATAACATTTTCGGTTGGGCGCAACCTAAAATGATAACTTTTTCTTAACATTTTCGGTTGAAAAAAAAATGTTACCTTCTTCATTCATTTTCTATCAACAAAAAATATTACATTTTTCATAACATTTTAAGTTCAACTGAAGTGTTAGAAAAAGTTAACATTTTAGGCTGCGCTAAAAATGTTACTTTTTAATAACATTTTCATTTATGTCCATTCCTTGTCGTTTTTTTAGCTTTAAATTAAGTTGTCCTACAGTAGAATTATCATGTTGATATATACTTTTATATTTCATGTAAGCAGGGATCATAATTGTCATTTTCACGTAGAATGTTGGCTTAACCAATGAAAGAGCTGTTGGAAACTAAACCATTTAATATTACTTGTAAATTGAGTTTACTTTTTGCCTCTCGTTATAATATACCTAATCCAAATACTTTTGGTTTTAGAATATATATATATATATATAAAATAAGAACAAAAGAATAATTATTACGCATAAAAAACACCTAATTTAATTTTAGAGTGCAAATTAAATAACTTTATTTATTTATTTACTATTACTAAAAATTTTGGACTGAACTATTAGAATTAGCAATATGTCACATACTTGGAGTTGCCTCAATTTCAATTTTGGTTCACCCGAACTTTATAAAAATAATTTAATCCCTCCATAAAAAAATATCTAATAGTCTTTAAATTTGAAAACTTTATAATAAAATTATTTGATTATTAAAAATTGACAGTATTTATTATTATATTGATGTGGTCGTTAAAAATGATGACAATACACTCCACATGTTATAGTACCGTAGAGATGTTTAATTGATATTTTTAAAAAATTAAAACTATTTAATTCTTAAAAAAATAAAAAAAAAGTAAAGTTATTGGAAATTATTTTAAAAAACTAAATATCATTTAAAATACAAAATATAAATATTATTATTTTTTACAAATAATTTAATAAAAACTCAAAATTATTAAAATCTATAAAATCAAAAGTCAAAATATTAAAAAAAAAGAAATTACTTAAATTTATAATATTAGAAGTTAAAAAATTCATAAGTACTCCTCTTCAGGTTCTACTGGAGGCCTTATCCGCAATCATGAAGGGGACTGCCTCCTAGGCTTCAATAAACACTTTGGAACCTCCACAATCCTCGATGCCGGACTCTGGGGAATCCTTGAAGGTCTTCATGCTGCTTGGACTTATGGTTTCGAACGAGTCAAATGTCAAACCGACAGTACTGAAGCCTTCAACTTAGTCACCTCAACGACAGCAGTTACTAGTCCACTCTCACTCGTTCGCGCCATTGCTCAACTCTGCTGGAAAAACTGGTTGGTTGATTTCACTCTCATTAAAAGGGAAAATAACTTCGCTGCCGATGCTATGGCTAAACTTCCCACTGATCCTGATGGCTCGACTCATGTTTTCCTTGCTGCTCCTCAAGCCCTTAATAATATCCTCACTAGAGACCTTGATGTCTCTTCTTTAAAAAAAAGATTATACATTTTTTATCATACAAATCTTTGATTTTCTTTCACCAGCTTAAATCTATTGTCGTTCATTAAATATATTTTTAAGGTAATGAAAATTGATGAAAATTTATACATCTAATGTAAAAGCTCGAATCCAGATCCTTAAAGAAAAGCAATATTCCCTTTTATCACTAAGACACTTAAATTTTACTTTTTAGATAGGATGTTGCTGCCACGCTCGACGAGCATGGATGAGCACGATTAATGATGTACACCATTAAATTAAATCATAAAACATTAAATTATAAAATACTACACGTATAATTATAATTTAGTTAAAAATTAAAATGTAATTTAATTAAAATACAATATTTATTAAATATTAGTTCTTACAATCTTATTTTAATCAAAATTAGCTCAAATATAAATTTGAGAAATTTATAAAACCTAATTTATTTCAAAATCTTGTAAGCCATCACCGTTGTCAGTGCCATCACTGCCATCGGTATCATCTTTCATCGACGATTGAGTATTTTTCGTTCATCGCTACTGGCGTGCCCGCCGTTCACCACAGTTCACGCAACCAATCTCTTAAGGTAAGTTTTATTAATTTTATTTTGTTTCACATTTGGGCTTTCGACCAAGTAATCACCAATGGGTGGGACCTCACTGGTTGTTGGAACCTTCAACGGCAGTGGCGGTGAATGCCGGTGTGGGGCCACTGCCATCTCATCATCTTTTCCTAATCCACTAATTCATAAAACCTAACCCTAACCCCAACCCTAATTTTTCAATTAGTGTAATTTAAAATCCCTAATTATCAAATTAAGTACCATATATACTAAATTACAACCCTAATTAGAATAACTGGACCCTAATTTCTATGTTAGAATCGTATTTTTGAAATCCAATTCCGAATTCTCAATTTATTTCCCTTTGGTTGTACCGGTACCTTGGATCATGTGTACTGGTACGCGGGCATGCTAGTATCGGTACCCTATGCATACCAGTACGATAATTGTACACCATTAGTAATTTCAGTTATGTGTACTGGTACTCTATCAGAAGGTATTGGCATGATATGCTTGATTTGTGCTATTTTATGTTAAGTGTGCATAAATTCGGAGAAGACAAAAAACAAGGTACATTCATTATAATTAACTGAAATTTTAATAATAATGATGATTTTTTGTCGATATATATTATGCAAGATTTATTTATTTATTTATTTACTTTATATGCATTTAAGAAAAATTGAAGTTGTACAAGAGGAAAATATAAGAACTCATTATCAGAGTGATCAAAAGTTCGAGACAATAATTCATTTGGTGCAAAATATTGAAAAGGAATTTTCTATAATGAATGGTCAATTTGAAAGATTAAATGGCCAATTTGAAAAATTATTGAGCATATTAAGACATAGTAATGTTAAAAGTTCAATACTAGATGGTGATTCAGTAAAAGGAGAAGATATACATACTCGATCATTAAAGGAGGATACTTTAAATAACAGAGTATAAGATACTAATTTGTATAGCGTTCCATTGAAAGATGAGAGTTTAGAGAATAAATTACACATGGAAGAAGGATTACGAGTCACATCATTGAAGAAAGAAATTGAGAGTGGTATTAGAAAACTGAGTTTGTCTCCATTTATTAATTGTGATTGTGATTATTCTTCTCCCTAATTAGAACCTATGGACAAAAGAAAACTTCAAGTTAATTCTAAAGAAAACATTAAGAATGACTGTGATATTTTCCAAAAATTCCGATCGAAGTTTTTAACTTTTAATTTAGTCTCAATCGATTTTGTAGTCAATTAGTTACGTTGAAGCATACTCCAATGATTAAAAAAATGGAGTCGAAATTTTCAAACGGTCCTAAGGTTTGTCAAAGATTAAAGGCTCTCAACAGAAAAAGAGTGTGAGATGTTCAACCGTACGTTTTGATTTTACTGATGATCTGAGATCGCAAGATAAGACATCGAAAAAACGAGCTAGAACACCTAAAGTGAATGCCAAGGTATGCATACCTCATTCTTTATTGGTTATATTTCATGTTAAAATTTAATATTTATCGACAGTCATTTTCATCCAAATCCCAATTTGTTAAGTATTATATTATTATTATTATTATTAAATTATTACAATTTTGTTATAGGCCCAAATACAAATCTGACCCGAAGACCCAATTTTCGGAGCCCATTTACACATTAAACCCAAATGCCTATGTTATAACCATATCCGATTCAGACCTAGATCTGACCCGACAAGCCCAACAGACCCAGGAAGCCCAAACACAGCTAGGGTTTCACACATATTCCAGCGCCGCAAAAAATCTCAACTGTTGGATCTGGAGAGATCCAACGACTCTAAATGCATCCAGTAGAAGCCCTAGGGTTTCATTACACCTTATGGCCTATTCCGACCGCTGTAATAGAGTGATGATGCTCCCGCCACCATCGAATCCATCCAATAGTTGCCACGACGTTGTCACATCATCGTCGGATCCAAGAGATTTGGGTGCATTTAATGCACCCATTCTATCCACTACACATATCACTGCCCCTAGGGTGAGTCACCATTGTAGCTCCGGTGACTCACCGGGGTGCACTCCATTAACTGGTCCGAAGAGGGACTCGAAGAACCCTATAAATAGGGTCAAAACTATAAAGGAGAAAGCGAACAAGCAACCAATACACAACAACTGAACCAGCAAAATATTGAGAGAAGAGAGTGAGGGAAGTATTACCTTCGTCGGAGATCCCAAACGTCGTCGGAGAAGTCGATTTTCGAAGGTATAAAACTCAGATATGTTTTGATTAGAAGTATTTTAGGGTAAATAGCCATCGGTTTAGACTTTAGGGGAAAGAGAGGAACATTTTGGTGTGTTTAAATGTTTTCCAACCACTATGGGTGGTGGCCGGTGGTGGGTGTCGGTGCCGGCGTACGGTGGCCGGCCGGGAACGAATTCCCTCTGGTAAGGGAATTCTAGAGAGAGTTGAGAGCTTCTCTCTCTAAGAGAGAGAAACATTTTGAGAGAAATGAGGTTTTAAGCCTCTTTAGGCCGGTTTAGGGCCTATTTACACCCCTCCCTGAACGACGTCATTTTGAGAGTTCAGGTATGGGGAATTATACCAGTGATCCCTGTAATTTTGTAACCATTCAATTTAGTCACTGAAAACATGTTTTAATATATTATAATTTAGTTCTCAAATTTTTTTATTTTTTTATTATAGTCATTAATTATATATATATCTTAAGGTAAAAAAGCCTATTTAGTCTCTTAGATTTTAATTACTTATATTTATACCCCGTATTGGTATTTATGGCAAAATTACATTAATAATACCAATATTTAATAACATTTCGAAATTAGGATTATTAATTTAAATAATTTGTAATTTATTCCTTAAGGTTTAATATTTAATATCTCAAATATTATTAATATTTATAATAAATAGAATTAAGTAGTGATTTATTTTATTTATTTGTATAATTTAAATAAAATTAAATACAAATTTATTAGTTTTATTGCAAATACATTAATTAATAAACACCAGTACAAATTTTGGGCGTTATGGGGTACTAATCCTTCCCCATAGTTAACCGACTCCCGAACTCATTTTCTGGTAAGCAGACCTTGTTGTGTTATTTTAATATTATTCTTAGGAATTTTATTAAATTAACATAATATTTGGTGACCAATCACACCTCAACAAATGATTGGTGGTGACTCTACAAATTAGTGTTCTATCTTATGCCAGAAGATAAACACTTACTTTTTTCGAGACAGTTACACTTAGGTGTACTATTTGTCTTTTCCGTCGTCGGGCAGAGAAACATCTCGACAGCTTGGTGACTCTGCTGGGGATATTTTTAAAAGAGAGTCAAGCCACGAGTTTATTAATCAGTTGTCTTTGCAATAAAATCATAAATTTATTTTAATTTTGTTTTAATCCCTTATTATTTTTATACTAACTTGTTTTTTATTTATGTTTACAGATTTAATTATGGGTCTTTAGAATAGAATAATATTGTGTATATTATTTTATTTGTTTATGCTTTTCCTCACCCATTGTGCACTGCATTAATGACATGAGCTAAAACCCCGCTCTTATCCTATTTAGCTTGAATGAGAAACTACTCCCTCGTGTGGTTTGCACCTCCGTATGGGATAGGGGACCATTCCTTGAGCTCACATCTTTTGTTCCTCGTGTGGTTTTCATCTCTGTACGAACATAAGGAAGTGTGTTCCTTTGAATTGAAATCGATCTGAAAGTCTATAATAGACTAGGATTTAGGGTTTGGCAGTCTAAAGGGGCACCAACAAAGGATAATTCGTTGACCCTTTTTACCTTAAAACCTAAACTCAGCAAATAGGAAACCTAGAACTCGAATCTAGGCAGAACCTAACTCAATTAAGTATTTTAAGGTTAGCACACAAGGAAAAGCATGTTGCGTCTTTTAATTTATTTTTTTCTAAATAAATACAAGCGAACTAGAAATCATGCAGTTAGGTTTATTTTTCTGAATAAAGCATGAAACTAGATTGCATGAAGTTAGGATTTCCTGACTAATTATTCTAGATTAATTTTATGTTTCTTTTTTATTTTGTATTTTGCATTTTTCATACCATGGTGTTGATTCAAGATTGATTTCATTTAGAAAACTAGAAATATGGAACAAAGCATCCAACATGAAGTAGAGGACAATTCAGTTGTTCTAAGATGGTCTGTACGGTCTCAACTTATCAAGGGAAATAGTTTATCACCAGGATACGTGTCAGACCTGATTGGATATACACATATCAATGTCCACCAAAACAATCTGAGTGAGTTGAAATAAATCTGGGGAAAATGGGAAACGACTGACAAGCAGCTATTCTATCAACTATATGGAGACATCGTTTATCTTTTATACATCTCTATTGACTGACATTTGTTCACAGCTTTATCACAATTTTGGAACCCTGCCTACAGTTGATTCACCTTTGGTAAGGTAGATTTAACTCCCACTGTGAAGGAAAATCGAGCTCTTATTTGCTGTTCGAGATCCCATGAAGACAGGGTATATATCAAGCCACCTAATACTGCTCATTTTAAGAAAAAAAAAAGTGCTCTTAATGACCGGAATGAGTGAAGAGTGGGCTATAAGAAATATCAAAAAGAAGGGTGATAGTGAATGTATCACTTGGACTACTCTGAGAGAAGTGATCTACCGCCATCCAGACAAAAGAAAGAAGATTGATATGTTAGCTTTAGGTATTTATAGAATGGTTATTTTTCAAAAGATTCTAGGGCATGTGGATATATTAGCTATAGACCTGTTTGAAAGATTGGACAAAAATGCAGATCCAGTTCCCGCTATTTTAGCCGAAACATTTCGTTCCTTGAATTCCTGCAAACGTGAAGGAGAGGGACATTTTATAGGCTGTGCACCTTTGTTACTGGTATGGATTCTTAATCTTCTCAAGCATGAGGAAAGAACACCTGGCTGAGTATTTCTGTAATATTTTTCACCTCTACAAGATTTCTTTTCTCGAGAATGGACTGGAGGTTACGATGAAGAAAAATGGATGAACATATTTCAAAATCTCAAAAATAGTGACATATTATGGCGAGCCTCCTAGAATACTTCTTCAAATATACTATATAAATGTGGAGAATACGATTGGGTTCCTTTGCTTGGAATTTGGGGTTCCGTAGGATATGCACATTTGATGGTCTCCAGACAATATGGATCAAGACAGTTTATTCCTGCAACATTAGGTCTATCTGAATCAGAGTTTGCATTCAGAGGAGATCAGTACAAAAATAGAGTTAGAAGGGTCGCTACTGCTTGGAAATGTATTCATCAAGTAAATTTGTTCACTTTCCGTCAAATGCTTTCATAAGAATAAGAGCAATGGAGAACTAGCCGAGTCAACAACAACATCCCAATGGTTAATCTCAAGAATTTTCAACCTATCAAAGAACATTTGAGAGTTATATCATCTCCATTAGAGTTGGTAAAACATGACTTTGAGATTGAAAGAAAACAATGGAGGAAAACTCTGCAAAAATTGGTAGAGGAAGTATACCATAAAGGAATTGAAATAGACATTCATAAAGAACGAGCAGATCAAGTTAGTAAGGTTTAAAAGCAACTCATGTTAGATTTTAATGATCTCAAGTCATCCTATCAACAGATGGTAAAAACTTAGGTTCCAAAAGGTTCAAGCAAACAAGAATCCACAGGTTTGAAAAGAAAAGCTGAAGAAGGCAAAGAGGAGCTCAAACGAAGTCAACGTCATGCCAAGATACTTTCCAAAGAAAAGGAGGCATTAGAACAATGGTTGCTGGAAAATCAAGCCCAAAACCAGAAACTAAAAGGAAAGATCTTAAGGTTGGAGACAGCATTGCAAAACCAAGAAAACAACTCGGAAATTAGATGCCTGAGAAAGCAAGTAAATGAACTAGAGGCAAATGTCCAAGATCTTCAGAGGAAGGAGAATCAACTCCATATTGTCTCTTATGAAGGAATTTTTCAATGGAGCTATCACTGGGAACGTGCTCAATAATAGAACACTTGAACTTATATTAAGAAAATACGATCATATATTGTTGAATTGTGTTCATTATAAAATTTGAGGCAAAAACGTATTTATGAACAATAAAATACGGTATGAACAATACCGTGAACATTACTTCCGTAAAACATATATAAACTCTTAAAATTTAAAATGTTCATCTCTATACATTTACCATTTACAAAAATACATTTAAACATTACAAAACTTGTTCAGAACATATCATATTCAAATCTTTTATATTACATGCCAACTAAATTCTATATAACCAAATACATGTAATTCAACTACATTCCTGATCTGATCTTTGGTAAGGAGAACTGACTTGTCTTGTTCCTCTTTACTTCTCTTTTTCGATTTCCAAACCTACGTGTGAAACAATCACATGCTAAGTCATAGACTTAGCGAGGCATATAAACATATAATGGAAACCATAAAACATTTCATATAACAAAATGTATACATGCACATATACCATCATTATCATGATCTCTATCATAATCATTAACCCATTTATCATGTGATCTTGAACTTATCATTTCTGTATATCATGTATCCATTCATATAATCATTTCACACATATACATATGCCGTTAACATGCTTATCGGTACTTATATTACTATCACTAATTTCTTTTTATCATATAAGCATATACATCATTTCATAACAGAGCACACATAGTATCACATCAACTGATTTATTTATTCTCTTAAAATCCTATGTATTAGCCCATGTATACTTTTGAGAACTTAAGGTATGTGAGTACATTGAGGTTGTGCACTACTATGCTGTCACCACAGCTTGTATAAATGTCCCGAAGGACCTATCCAGAGGTTATAAAGAACCTCGGCAACTGTCCATAGGTCCCGAAGAACCTAGGTAAACTGTCCATATGTTCCTTAGAACATAAGTATACTGTCCATATGTCTCGAAAGACATAGGTAATTATGTCCATATGTTCCGTAGAACATAGGTAAACCCTCGACTCTTGGCATGCCAACTATACCACTAGCTCTCATATCGTATAACATTGGCATTATCATTTATACATTTCATATAAATTTTTCTTTCACATAGCTCTTTATCACATTTCATATGATCACATATTTCTTTCTCTTCTGTCACATACCATATGTATGTGTAAACATATATCTTATATCACATGTGCATATTATCACGTAGTTTATTTTCGTGTAATTCATATCACTTATCATATGATTTCATATTCACATGTCACATGGCTCATATCACTTTGCATGGTTTCACATAAACCTATATATATATATATATCATACCTTGTTCACATATATTTTCCATATAACTCATATCATTTTATTCATATCTTATTCTTATATCTCGTCTATGTTCATTCACTTAATCTTCTATGTTCATATATCACATATTCATATCATTCATTCAAATCATGTCACACATACAATAACATATTACTCATATCTCATTGCCACGTATTCATTTCATTCCATATGTCCTTATCACCTAGCTTCTTTCATATTCCTATAGGTTATATTATTTCTCATGTGTTCATGTAAGCACATATGTCATATCTTGTTCATGTATTCATATACTGTATATGCACGTAAACATATAAATCATGTCACATAAGAATCACATCAATCATATAACATTTTAGGAGTCACTTCTTACCATAGTAACTTCGTCACTGGCTCATCGCAAGCCAATATTTATTCAATAACATAAGTACAATTTAAATTGCACTCACCTTAGCCTTGATTTGATTCAATCCTAATTCTTTGATTGTTTCGGAACTTGTTTAGGCTCAATATCTACATAAACATAATTTCTGAGATGATTATCAGAAGCCTAAACCTTATAAATTGATGTTAACAACTTAAGCTAGTTTAATGAATCAACATTCCATTTTTTCTTTAGCGGGTATCGATACCCCCCATAGGGTATTGATACCCCCCCATAGGGTATCTGTACCCCCTACATAATATGGAATTTTCCATTCAAGAGGGTATCGATACCCTTTTCCCAGAAATCACATTTTAAGCACGAAAATTCACTCAATTCAACTTGAATACTTCATATTTCATCCCCTTTTCATATTCTTAACTTTCATATACATGCTTAAACTCATTTATATCCATTTATCTCATCTTAAACCTCAAAATCCTCTCCTCTTTATGAACTTCAAGAATCATACCCAATTTTCAATATGTTCTAATTTCAATTCTATCACTTCATATCTCTTAATTAAACTGATGACAATTCAAATTTAACTTCAAATTCAACTTATCATCTCTTTTCCGGAAATTCATTTAGAAACTCATTCTCTTTAATCTTTCATAACTTCTTCATCTTTTGATTTTAAGATAACTTAAGCTTTCCTTAAGCTTAGTTATCATCTAATGATCAAAACTCACTCATAAAATCAGTAATAATTGATTACCCAGAAAACTCACCTTTGTCTTGGAGCCTTCACGGGAGGAGAAAGAAGAATGGAGAAGAGTTTTCCAGATAACTCTTTCTCCACATGCTTATCTCTTAATAAAGAGATAATTATCTTTTAGATAAAAATACCATAATACCCTTTAATTCCTTTGATAATTACTAAAACTTTCAGGAAATATTTCCAAATAAATCATTAAACTATTCAACTATTTTACTTTGACCAACAAATTATGAAATATTTCAATTTGGTCACTAACCCGATATTGAGGATGTTACAAATTGTACTCACTTTAGCCTTGCTTTGATTCAATCCTAATTCTTTAATTGTTTCAGAACTTGTTTAGGCTCAATATCTACATAAACATAATTTCCAGGATGATTATCAGAAGCCTGAACCTTATAACTTGATGTTAACAACTTAAGCTAGTTTAATGAATCAATATTCCATTTTTTCTTTAGGGGGTATCGATACCCCCAAAGGGTATCTGTACCCCCTATATAATATGGAATTTTTCGTTCAAGAGGGTATTAGTACCCTTTGCCCAGAAATCACATTTTAAGCACGAAAATTCACTCAATTCAACTTGAATACTTCATATTTCATCCCCTTTTCATATTCTTAACTTACATATACATGCTTAAACTCATTTATATCCATTTATCTCATCTTAAACCTCAAAATCCTCTCCTCTTTGTGAACTTCAATAATCATACCCAATTTTCAATATGTTCTAATTTCAATTCTATCACTTCATATCTCTTAATTAAACTGATGACAAGTCAAATTTAACTTCAAATTCAACTTATCATCTCTTTTTCAGAAATTCATTTAGAAACTCATTCTCTTTAATCTTTCATAACTTCTTCATCTTTTGATTTTAAGATAACTTAAGCTTTCCTTAAGCTTAGTTATCATCTAATGATCAAAACTCACTTATAAAATCAACAATAATTGATTAACCAGAAAACTCACCTTTGCCTTGGAGCCTTCACGAGAGGAGGAAGAAGAATGGAGAAGAGTTTTTCAGATAACTCTCTCTCCACATGCTTATCTCTTAATAAAAAGATAATTATCTTTTAGATAAAAAGACCATAATACCCTTTAATTCCTTTGATAATTACTAACAACTTTCAGGAAATATTTCCAAATAAATCATTAAACTATTTTACTTTGACCAACAAATTCTGAAATATTTTAATTTGGTCACTAACCTGGTATTGAGGATGTTACAGACGATCTCATTACAAAAATATTTGGAGCAAGCTCAGGGAGTGGCGTAATACTTGGTTTATTTGTCATATGAGGCTACCAGTTTAAGTGAGGGATTAGAGCCAGGAACCGAAGAAGCTCATAAGGTCTTTGAGTTACTTGAGCATATACAACAGTTAGGAGAAATTGCTCAGATGTATATGTGATGTTGTATCTGTACTATGTTTAAAAGCTTTATAATAAAACTTTGTTTTAGTATAAAAGCTGTTCTAAAGGAATCATTCCAATATCAACACCTTGAATCTTGCATATTTGTGCATAAGCATTTTTCATATGGCGTTTTACATTATATTTGTTTGAGCATATTCATTAGTTAAACATTCATATTCATTAAAAAGTTTTTTTCTTTTTCGACGAATACTAGACACCTCTAAGCATCCATACAAAACTAGAAAAAGGGTAATGGATGATAAAATCAGTCAAATTGAAAAGACTCAGCTTGAGATGCAAGAAAATTTTAAGAATGTCCAGGAAGAAATGTATGAACAAATGATGAAATCCCAAAATGATATGATGGAAATATTTGCAAATATATTACAAAAGAGAAGTATGGACCAAGTAAATACCCCAGCTATTAGTAATATCACTGAAGAACCTTTGTATCCTCCAGGCTTTACACCAAGAGCATATCGTCAAAAAGCTAAAGTAAATGAAGAACCTTTATATCCCCCAGATCTTGCAACATCTCATGTTAAGGCTCTGTCATGAAGAGTAAACATAAATTTACCTATTGCTTCAATAGGCCAACAACAAGTTGAAAATGTTCCAGATTTTGATCAAGAAGAAAATAAAGAATCAAATAAATAATTGGAACAACTAATGGAAGAAGTTAGTGTTATGAAAGAAGGCTCTAGCATATATGGAATCGAAGCAAAAGAGTTGAGTTTGGTACCTGATTTGGTATTACCACTTAAGTTCAAGATTCTAGATTTTGAAAAATTTGATGGCATAAGTGTCCTTCTACCCATATCATAATGTTTTGTAGAAAAATGACGGGTTGTATAGAGAATGATCAATTGCTAATTCATTGTTTTCAAGAAAACATAACAGGCTCGACCATTCGATGGTACAACCAGTTAAGTAGAGCTCATATTAAATCTTGGAAAGATTTGGCTAAATCTTTTCTGGAACAATATAAGCATGTTAAGGATATAAGGCCTAATCGAATAATGTTGCAGAACATGGAAAATAAATTCAATGAAATTTTCAGGCATTATGCCCAGATATAGAGGGACATAGCTGTATAGGTACATCTACCCATGGAAGAAGAGGAAACAAATGTACTCTTTGTAAACACCTTAAAAGCTCATTTTTTTACTCACCTCATAGGAAATTCTTTTAATAGCTTCGTTGACATAGTCACAGCAGGTGAGATGATTGAAATGGTGGTTAAAAGTGGGAAACTTGAAAGTGGTGAATCAAGAAAAAAGCCATTAATGAAAAAGAATGAGAGTGAGGCAAATGATGTGAGGAAATATGAGTCAAACAATATCACTGTATATCAACCTCAAGATATTAGATCCTCTAAACAAAACTCTGCCAAGCAAGGGGTAAGAGAACCAAGACAGGAAAAGAAAAGCTCCAGTTTGACCCAATTCCTATGACGTATAAAGAGTTATACTAGATATTATATGACAAACATCTAGTGTCACCCTATCATGTTTCACCTATACAACCTCCATATCCTAAGTGGTACGATGATAATTTAAAATGTGAATATCATACAGGGGCTCGTGGACATTCTATTGAAAATTGCATCGCATTCAAAAGAGTCATTCAAAGCCTTAGAACAAAGAATATCATAAATTTTTGTGATAAGGAGCAACCGAATTGGCTCAAAATCCATTTCAAAACCACACAGGAGAAGGAATTAATGTCGTTGTAGAGGAAAAAAGAAAACAGGTCATAAGGCAAGTCAGTGAGGTGAAATCAACTATGCTTTGGGTATGGACTCAAATGATCAAAGTTGGTCTATTGAAATATAATCCGTCAGTAGAACAATTAAACTTTGGAAATATATGCCATTATCATTGTTGTGAATGACACGTTATACAATAATGTTAAGATTTTAGGGCTTTGGTACAAAGGATGATGAATGACAAGGAAATGGAATTTTTCAGTGAGCTACCAGAAAAGGAGGAAATAGATATTTGTGCCTCTGAATGATCATCTAGAGAGGTCTACAACTCTAAGTGTCCTCTAATTATTATACCCAGGACTCGTGTATCAGATAAAATAGCTCCAAAGGTGGTCATCAATTCTCCATCCCCGTTTTCATATAAAGATGACAAACAAGTTCCATGGAATTATGACTACAAAATGAAGGAAACAATGGGAGGAAATAAAACGGTAGATGAGGTCGAGCATTTTACTAGAAGTGGAAGATGTTATTCTAAGGAGCCTGAAAAGCAAGATGCGATTGATAAAGGGAAGAAGGTTGAATTACAACTAAAAGAAGATGAAATTGTCATCAATGAACTAGTGACTTAAAATAAAGCTATAGAATTCTTGAAGTTTCTCAAGCATATTGAATATAATATTGTTGAACAGTTACACAAATTGCCAGCTCGTATATCAGTCTTAGCACTTTTATTAAGCTCTGAAGCACATCGGAATGCCTTACTAAAAGTGTTAAATCAAACTTTTGTGCCAAACGAATTGAATGTAAACAAATTGGATAGGCTGATTGTAAACATACATGCTGACAATTTCCTTTCTTTTTCTAAAGATGAAATCCCTTCTGAGATGGGTGGTAGCCCTAAAGCCCTGCACATCACGGTTAAGTGTAAAGGACATATTTTATCTCGAGTATTAGTTAATAATGGTTCAGCTCTGACTGTAATGCCATTAGTAACTCTGAAGAAATTACCAGTCGACATTACACTCATGAGAAACAATCAGAGTATTGTTTGAGCCTTTGATGGAACCAAGAAAGAGGTATTGGGAAATATTAGCATTCCTTTAACTATTGGTCCTGCCACATATAAGGTGGAATTCCTTGTAATGGATATTATACACACTTATAATTGTTTGCTAGGAAGACCTTGGATTCACCAAGCAGGGTCAGTTCCATCCACACTACACCAAAAGTTAAAATTTGTAATAGATGGAAGGCTGATATATCTTAATGCTGAGGAAGTCATCATTGCTTCAGTCACTACCACTGCTCCATATGTTGAATTGGAAGAAAAAATTATTAAGTGCTATTTCATGTCATTGGAATTTGTCAACGCCACATTTTTGGCCGAAGGCAAAAAGGGTGCCTAAACCTAAAATTTCGAAATGCACAAAAATAAGACTCAAATTGACATTAGGAAATGGAGAAAAAGATGGAAAAGGGTTAGGAAGTTATCTGCAAGGACCAGTTAATCCAGTTCTTCCTATCTCCAAGAAAGATCAATTTGGTTTGGGATATCAGCCGACCATAAAAGAGAAACAGAGGGCCATTAGAAAAAATCAAGAACTGAGGGAGACAAAGTTAGCTGGAGAGGATCTCATATGGGAACCAATGACTTTTCCACCCTTGAGTAATACCTTTGTGTCTGGAGGAAACATTTTTCAAAAAGATCAGTAAGACAAAGGGTTGATTGTTGAGAATGCTTTGAAAGAAATGAGTATCAATGTCATATCATATGGTGAATCTGTAGAAAAGGAAGTTATGTGCATTTACCTTGCACCACCAGACTTTGAGTTAAATAATTGGACTGCGGAAGAATTATCTGTAGTTTTCAAGTCTTTTTCAGAGTAATACACCAGAACTTTTACTGTTACTTATACTCTGGGGGCAATAGTTTGATTTTGTGTAAAGGTTTAAACTATATGTTTTTTCCTTTTTCAATAAAAGATGCATTAATTTCAAATGGCAATCATTTTTAAGTGCATTTTCATGATTATATATATATACTCTTGTTCATTTTATTTTCAGGAACTCAAATATCAATAACATGAATGTTGGTGATACTGACTTGGAAATTGACTTTGAACAGCCCATGTGTCCTGAGGAAGTTGAAAGTTATGATAATAGGCGTGACGTACCTCTCAAGCTTTTAAAATTGGTGGAAAAAGGAGGATAAACAGATTCTACCTCATAAAGAATCTATTGAGACCTTAAATTTAGAGTTCGATATAGACAAGAATGAGGTGAAAATTGGTACTACTTTATCTGATAAAGGATGACAGAGTTTGATTGAGTTGTTGGAAGAATATAAGGACGTATTTGCTTGGTCATATGAACATATGCTAGGATTAGATATAGAATTGGTAGTACACAAGTTACCAATAAGACCAGAATGTAGGCTTGTGCAACAAAAGTTTAGAAAAATGAAACCTGAAATTCTACTCAATATCAAAGAAGTTAAAAAGCAGTTCGATGTCGGGTTTCTTAAAGTGGTCGAGTACCCTGAATGAGTAGCAAATATTGTCCCTCTATCAAAGAAAGATGGTAAGGTCCGAATGTGTGTTGACTACAGAGATCTCAATAAAGCTAGTCCGAAGGATAATTTTCCTTTACCTCATATAGACATATTAGTGGACAATACTGCTAAGAATTCTTTATTCTCATTTATGAATGGTTTCTTTGGATACAATCAAATCAGAATGTACCCTGATTATATGGAAAAAAAACAACGTTTGTCACCTTGTGGGGAACATTTTGTTACAAAGTAATGCCATTTGGACTAAAGAATGCAGGGGAAACATATCAAAGGGCTATGGTAACATTTTTTCACAACATGATGCATAAAGAAATAAAAGTTTACGTCGATGATATGATTGTCAAAGCCAAGTCAGAACATGAACATATCAAGAATTTGAGGAAGCTTTTCCAAAGATTAATGAATTGTCAGCTAAAGCTTAACCCCAATAAGTGTACATTTGGAGTAACATCTGGCAAGCTCTTGGGATTTGTTGTAAGCCAAAAAGGAATTGAAATAGATCCAAATAAAGTTAAAGCTATTCAAGATTTATCACCCCCATAAACACAAAAGAAGGTTCGAGGATTTTTAGAGAGACTGAATTATTTAGCTCAATTTATTTTGCAGCTAATAGAGAAATGTGATCCTATTTTTCGCCTCCCCAAAAAGAATGTCAAGAATCTTTTGAAACAGTTAAGAAGTATCTGTAAAATACCCCAATCTTGGTACCACCCACCCCAGGAAAGCTCTTAATTCTTTATTTATCAGTTTAGGAAAATTCAATAGGGTGTGTATTAGGACAACATGATCAAACTGAGAAAAAAGAAAAGAGCTATTTACTATCTCAACAAAAAGTTCACTGAATGTGAAACTAGATATTCTCCAATTGATAAATTATGATGCGCTTTGGTATGAACCACTCAAAGACTTAGAAAGTACATGTTATATCACACCACATGGCTTATATCCAGATTTGATCCTTTGAAGTATTAAATGGATGTAGCCGCATTATCTGGAAGGTTAGCTAGTTGGGTAGATTCTGTTGTCAGAATTTGACATCCAATATATTAGTCAAAAAACAGTAAAATGGAGTGCAATAGTTGAATTTATTGCAAGTAGGTCTTCTTAAGAATATGAGCCGATAAGTTTTTTATTTTCCAGATGAAGATTTAATGGCAATCTCAGTGGAAGAATTAGTTACATCCACCAATGAATATTTGAAGTTGACTTTTGAAGGTCCTTCAAATTCTTTGGGGCATGAAATTGGGGCAATCTTGGTCTCACCAAATGGGAAGCATTATTCGTTTACCAGCCGACTTAATTTTGACTGCACAAACAATATGGCTGAGTATAAGGTATGTATTTTGGGTCTTAGAGCTGCTATTGAATGTAAAGTAAAAATGCTTAAGGTATATGGGGATTCAGCTCTAGTAATTTACCAAATTAGAGGAGAATGGGAGACAAAGATTTTAAGCTTGTAGAATACCATAAATTGGCTATAGAACTCATCAAGGAATTTGAAGAAGTAACTTTCAATTACCTCCCCAGAGAAGAAAACCAAATGGCAGATGCCTTGGCAACTTTGGCGGCCACATTTAAGGTAGATGAGCATTCAAGCATGATGCCTATTGAAATGCAGGCTTATGAGTATCCAACTCATTGTTTTAATATTGAAAAAGAAGAAGAGGTGAAACCCTGGTATTATTATATTTTATAATATATCAGATATCAGAGTTACCCTGAACAAGAAACTGAGAATGATAAAAGAGCTATCAGAAGAATGGCATCAGGATATATACTCGATGGTAAAATCTTGCACAAAAAGAGCCTGGATCAAGTCCTATTGAGATGTGTAGACATTAAACAAGCTAAAATAATTCTCGAAGAAATATATGAAGTAGTATGTGGTACTCATGCTAATGGGCATACATTGGCCAGACAAATTATGAGTTTTGGATACTATTGATCAACTATGGAAACTGACTGTATCAATTATTCCCGAAAATGTCACAAGTGTCAAATTTATGGAGACATGATGCACACTCCTCCTCATCCGTTGCATGTGATGATAACTCCTTGGTCATTCTCTATGTGGGGCATAGATGTTATTGGACAAATTTTTCCAAAAGCCTCAAATAGCCATCGTTTCATTTTGGTAGCAATAGACTATTTTACCAAATGGGTAGAAGTATCTTTTTATACAAACATCACTCAGACCACAGTCTATAAATTCATGAAAAAAGAAATCATTTGTCGATATGGTCTACCAGAAAGGATTATTATCGATAATGCTTTGAATTTAAACAATAAAATGATGAAATCAGTCTGTGAACAGTTCCAGATAAAGCATCATAATTCCACCACTTATCGCCTAAAGATGAACGGAGCGGTTGAGGCAGCGAATAAGAATATTAGGAGGCTTATAGAGAAGATGACTGAAACTTATAAGGATTGACATGAGAAACTACCATTTGCTCTATTAGCTTATCAAACTTCAGTACGAACATCGACTGGGGCAACTTCGTTTTTGTTAGCTTATGGGATGGAAGCAGTCCTACCTATTGAGGTAAAAATTCCTTCATTACGGGTTTTATCAGAAATAAAATTAAATGAGGCAGATTGGGTATAAACCAGATATGACCAGTTAAATTTAATTAAAGAAAAGAGAATGAAAGCTATTTGTAATGGTCAGATATACCAAAAGAGGATGATATAAGCACATGATAAGAAAGTTCACCTCCGAGAATTTTATGAAGGAGATCTTGTACTCAGAAGGATTTTACCTTTTTCAAAAGGATTTCCAGGGAAAGTGGATGCCAAATTGAGAAGGATCTTATGTTGTAAAAAAGGTTTTTTCTGGAGGAGCTTTAGTCCTTGCTGAAATGGGTGGACCTGAATTACCCTACCCAGTGAATTCTGATGCGGTTAAAATATATTTTGCATGAAAGAAAAAAAGGATTTAAGATCTTGTTTCAGTACTGGAAATTCGGTGGTATAAGAAGGAATTCCACACCTTTATCACAATCTCGAGATCCTTTTGACAGAAGCTACACTTGAATCACTGTGTGGCATGTCAGTTCAAAACCATTTATGCTATTGATGTTTGAAGATATTTACTTTGTCTTTTACAAATTTTCGGTAAAGGTTTTCCATGTATTTACTTAAAGAAATTCTTCATATGAATAATAAGAGACATTTTCTTGTTAATTCTTCTTGCAAGTATCTTGTTTTGAAAATTTAAAACATGTACTTTAACCTGAAGTACATGAAATCATGGTGTATTATTATACAAAAAAAAGTTTTGAAGAATGCAGATATTCTGAGGCTAATAATGATTTTAACACATAATGACATGATACATAAAACACTGAAGTGCATAGGAAATTTCGGATAGTTGAAGGTGATCTGAAATATTTGATTTGTCATTTGAATTAATGGAATCCAAGAGAAACGAAAGCAGATATGGGTTCGACCAAAAAGGATCAAGATGTTCAGCTAAGATAAAATGATTGTGTTTACTGCACTCATAATGAGACTGAGTCAAGAGTGGATAACAAAAGAGGGTCCTCATTCGAAAAAAATACCCTAAAATTTTATCATTTCACACAATTTCCGTATAAGTAGAATATGACATTCATAAATGCATGATAGAAAATATAATATCATATCATATCTACATATTTCTCAAAGAAAAGCTGAAGGTGGAAGATATTCCAACAATGAAGATTTGCTCTCCACGGAAGAGTAGTTGAAGCAAATCGACATCGAATCTGATCTTCACGGAAGAGTAGTGAAGCCGATTCTTTTCAAGTAAATCCAGCCTTCACAAAAGAGTAGTGAAGCAGGAACAGACCAAAAGTTTTGTCTCCACGGAAGAGTGGTGGAAGCAAATCAACATCTAATCTGATCTTCACAGAAGAGTAGTGAAGCAGATTCTTTTCAAGCAAATCCAGCCTTCACAAAAGAGTAGTGAAGCAAGATCAAATCAAAAGTTCGATCTCCACGGAATAGTAGTGGAACAAATTTTTATCAAAATATAAAGCCAATTGGACGAAAACTTATGGTCTTTTTATCTTCGCTTTATTCTTGTTAACACAAAAATAAGCAAAGAGGGGCAGCTGTCGATTGTCGTTTTCATCCGAATCCCGATTTGTTATAAGTATTATATTATATATATATATATATACATATATATTATTAAATTATTACAATTTTGTTACACGCCTAAATACAAATCTGACCCGAAGGCCTAATTACAACAAAATTCGGAGCCCATTTACACATTAAACCTGAATACCCATGTTACAACCAGATCCGGTTCAGACCTAGATCAGACCCGATAAGCCCAAAAAACCCAGGAGGCCCAAATATAGCTAGGGTTTCACACATGTTCCAGCGCCACAACATATCTCAAGTGTTGGATTTGAAGAGATCCAACGGCTCTAAATGCATCCAAAAGAAGCCTTAGGGTTTCATTACACCCTAGGGCCTATTTCGGCAGCCGCCATAGAGTGATGATGCATCGACTCCAACCAACAGTTGACATGATGCTGGCACATCATCGCCGGATCCAAGAGATCTGGGTGCATTTAATGTACCCAGTCTATC
Organism: Hibiscus syriacus; assembly: GCF_006381635.1. Classification (NCBI taxonomy): domain Eukaryota; kingdom Viridiplantae; phylum Streptophyta; class Magnoliopsida; order Malvales; family Malvaceae; genus Hibiscus; species Hibiscus syriacus. The sequence continues at coordinate 2,279,563 of NW_024062778.1, forward strand.
CACCGCACATATCACTGCCCCTAGGGTGAGTCACCATCTTAGCTCCAGTGACTCACCGGGTGCACTCCATTAACCGGTCTGGAGAGAGACTCAAAGAACCCTATAAATAGGGTGAAAACTACAAAGGAGAAAAGGAACAAGCAACCAATACACAGCAACCGAACCAGCAAAATATTGAGAGAAGAGAGTGAGGGAATTATTACATTCGTCGGAGATCCCTAACGTCGTCGGAGAAGTCAATTTTCGAAGGTATAAAACTTATATATGTTTCGATTGAAAGCATTTTAGGGTAAATAGCCTTCGATTTAGACTTTAGGGGAAAAATAGGAACATTTTGGTGTGTTTAAATGTTTTTCAACCTCCGTGGGTGGTGGTCGATGGTGGGTGTCAGTGCTGGTGTACGGTGGCCGGCCGGGGACGAATTTCCTCTGGTGAGGGAATTCTAGAGAGAGAATTATTTTGAGAGAAATGAGGCTTTAAGCCTCTTTAGGTCGATTTAGGGCCTATTTATACCCCTCCCTGAACGGCGTCGTTTTGGGAGGGGCATGCATGTAATTTTGGGTATGGGGAGATTGTACCTGTGATCCATGTAATTTTGTAACCATTCAATTTAGTCACTGAAAACATGTTTTAGTATATTCTAATTTAGTTCTCAAATTTTATTTATTTTTTATTATATTCATTATATATATATCTTAAGGTAAAATAGCCTATTTAGTCACTTAGATTTTAATTACTTATATTTATACCCTGTATTAGTATTTATGGCTAAATTACATTAATAATACCAATATTTCATAACATTTCGAAATTAGGATTATTAATTTAAATAATTTGTAATTTATTCCTTAAGGTTTAATATTTAATATCTCAAATAAATTATTAATATTTATAATAAATAGTATTAAGTAGTGATTTATTTTATTTATTTGTATAATTTAAATAAAATTAAATACAAATTTATTAGTTTTATTGCAAGGACATTAATTAATAAACATTGGTACTAATTTTGGGTGTTATGGGGGTGCTAATCTTTCCCCATACGTAACCTACTCCCGAACTCATTTTCTAGTAAGCAGACCTTGTTATGTTATTTTAATATTATTCTTAGGAATTTTATTAAATTAAGATAATATTTGGGGACCAATCATACCTTAATAAATGATTGGTGGCGACTCTAGAAATTAGTGTTTTATCTTATTCGAGAAGATAAACACTTACTTTTTTAGAGACAGTTACACTTAGGTGTACTATTTGTCTTTTCCTTCGTCGGGCAGAGAAACGTCTCGACAATACTATTTTAATGCAATATAAATGTTTTTAAGAGTTAAATGTTTACCATGCATTATAAATATAAGGTAGGTGATTTGTTAGCAAAATATTTCACAAAAAAGGTATAATAAGTGATGCGTACAAGCAATATTTGCAGTTCTTATCGCCTAAAGAACGTAAAATTTGTACGAATTTTACTACTTGGAATGATATATCCAACAATGTTTACATGGCGAAGAATAATATTTCGGACGTTGCTAATGCTCGTAGTGTTTTTCCAGAAAATTGTTATCTGATTGAGTATTATAGATTAAATTATTAAATATTTTACATGATCAATATTTATTATTTTTTCTATTATTAATACAAGTGTTTGTATTGTTTTTAAATATTTGGTAGTTTATCGATATCTATCTATACAATTTGCATTTGAGAGAAGAACCTGTGCAAAAGAAGTTATATATGCCTCTATCCTTCTAGGTAAAAACATTATAGGGTAGTGATCACATTATTTTTAGTTTATGATTGCATGACATTTTTCATATTTAATGTTTGTAGCAGAGTATCCTTACGAATTTTACAAATGCTCAAAAGACGAGAAAAAATAGTAGCATTTTCAAATTTCATACCCGATGGATAGAGGACTTTATACATATTGATAGTAGTAATGTTGAACATGTATATTTATAATTTATTTTTTGCTTGTATGTAGTTGACTGTGATTTTTAACTCACATGATTTTACAGGTATTTGTGCCTTTACATGATATAGAAGGACATCATTAGTTTTTATTAGTTGTTGATGTTGTGGAGGGAATAATTACTTTTTGGACTCTCTTAACGTCAATGAAGTGCGTAAAAATATTGTAGAAAATATTGTAAGTTTTTTATTCATTTATGAGAACTAATAGAATTCGTGTAGTTTTTAAATATAAATTTCTTAATTTTGTTTTGACTTATTATAACAGTTGAGTAAAGCTCCACTTATGTATGGGGGTCATGCTCATTTGGGTAGATTATTTGAAGATGTTGCAAAATTTTCAATCCATTTTCTTGACTTACCGAAGCAGCCAAATTCGTACGTAATTTAGATTTAAAGTAAAAGTTACAATTTATTTTTCTGAATTTCTTTTTTAATAAATTATTTTATTTGATATTGGATTCAGAGATGATTGTGGCATGTACATATTGAAGTATATAGAAGCTGATAACAAGAGTGATTGGACGAAGATTATTTTCACGTTCAAGTATACCATGTAGTTTCATTTAACTATTGTGTGATATTGAATAACTTTATATATTTATTTTGTAGACACAACCAATGGGAGTTGAACGACTGAAAATTTTGACAAAACTTGTTACAATCAAACACAATGAAGTTGATCTTTTCAATTATCTTAAACTTCCTATACATGATTAAGAAGATGAGGATTTTCAATATAGTTTAATAATAGTGGTGTATTTAAATTTTCAAAGTATGACAAACATTTGAGTATTATTATACTTGTTATGATATATTTTTTTTGTTGATTCTAAATTATAACATTCAATTCAACATAATGTGTATTGATTCCGAAATATTGATTAAGAACCAAAACAATACTCAAACATTACAATGTTGCTTCTCCTATATATTGATTTTTAAATTATTTGTTGACTTGATCATATAATCAAAATTGAAGTTAATCGAACATATGAAACACAAATAATTGTTCTCAAACATGTTTTGTCTCCATTGTATCGGCACCATTACACGAAGCTGTCGTATTTGTACTGTTACACGAAGTTGTTGTATCGATACTCTCAATATTACTGAATCAGAATGATTAATATGTCAGTATCAGTACCTCGCGAGTATTGGTACTGTTGAAAGACCCTGGAATTACAGAAAAGGTGATCGTACCGATACATTCTCGTATCAATACCTTGGAGAAATACTGGAATTTCATAAAATGTAAGTGTACTGGTACAATTACAAGTGTGTATCGGTACACCCAGTATCGATACATCCTCGTATCGATACCTTTGACACATACTGAAATTTCATAAAATGTAAGCGTATCGATACATTTACAGGTGTGTATCGATACACGCAATATCAATACTATTAGTATTGGTACCTTTGACACATACTAGAATTTCATAAAATGTAAGTGTACTAGTACGTTTTACAAAGCCGTATCGGTACACATAGACCAAAATGGGCTTTTTGATTCCTCCTATCTTTGTAAATTGTAAATTATCTTTAAAATTTAATTCAAAATTATTTATTTATGTATATTAAATATCAAACAATTGATCCCACTAAACTTAAATCATAAATTAATGAACCCAAACTCATATAAGAATCAACACTTTTCAACTCACCCTTTAATATTTTTTCACGTTTATACTTGGTCAAATAACGACAAAATATCCAAAATAAAATTGAACATTTATCAAAGTATCCAAACATATCCAAAATCTATCAAGCAACAAATAATCCAACAAATCCAAAACCGTAGCATATCTTAAGTAAAATAAAGAAATCATAAATGATATCTAAAGTGGCATAGACATAAAAAAAATAATCCAAACTAATCCATAAGCCTCTGGTGCATCGTCGTCGCCATTGACATCATCCTAGTTATCATCCTGAAGAAGTTGAACTAAATACTCCAAGATGTCAACACGCTCATCAACTGAATCAAAATGACACATAATGCGACGCTCTATCTGAGTAATCAACTCTGAAAGTGATACCAAAGTGAGATCTCCTTTAGGCACTATATCAATTAGCTAACGAGCCGCTCGAGGTACTAGATCTGGTCGTGGATCATGAGGAATCCACTTATCGTAGATGAGATTGAAATAAGTCCTTCGAAGAGATGAACCATCAATCTTATATCCTAGAGGAAATGAAATATCTATGGAGCAATCTATGTTCTCCTTAAGAAAGATATGACTTAGGGCATAACTGTAGTAAAAGGAGGTAACCATAGAGGTGCGACGGTTGTTGATGATGTAAACTAGGTCAGCAAAAATAATCTAAGCAAGATTGATGCGTTTGCTGGTGTGGAAGCACTGAATCCACCACGCATCGACATTCCTAATAGTAGAATACTTACCTCCGGATGGTCGAAACCACCAAGTGATCATCAAATGGAGAAAGTGATCATAGAAGATTAGGTTAGTAACAGAGCCAGAGGATGGAGAACCAAGAATAAGTTGATCCTCATTATCAATACCCCTTTTTTCTAGACCTAGATGTTTGATAATTATTTCGGTGTCTAGCATAAAAGTCTTCCACATGAGATAAGACTCTATAGCAACAACACTGTTAGTAGGTTCATCAACAATACAATGAGAATTAGAAAAAATATTCGAGTTAAAGTGGAATAATATAATGGCTTATGTTGAAGAAAGGTAGTGAATTTCCAACACTTCATAAGACCAAGGTAAGGAAATTTAAAATTGGGATCATATATAAATTCAAAATCAATGATATGCTCATTCGTTATAGTAAATTTTTTTTAACATATCAAACATGTCCCTTTGGTTTATTCTCACTCCGGGTTCATCAAACCAACTGTCAAAAAAACTTGGTACAATGGGTTGAGGTTCGAGTTTGTGCTGACTTGAAGAAGATAAATCTGAACGACGATATTTAGTTGTAAGTTTTGATATTGGTTCCATTTAAAATTATGGTTCTAAACACGGTAAAAATCAAACTCCTGCAAAAACAATAATCACATTGTATAAAAAAACCATCAATTCCAGTCTATTTTAGATATTCGAACTATGTGTAAAAACCTAGAAACAAATATAATTTTTGAATAAATATAACTAAAAACAAAAAACCATAAAGGTTCAATCTAGATACAAAAAGCTAAAAAAATAATATTCAGATGAATAAGTTAAATGAAATTCGAACAATACCTAGGAATAATGTGATGAGTATGCACGGTTCATTGTTCAGAGATGAAATCCCTTGAAATGCTTGCAAAAACCATGAAGGATTAACCTAAAAACAAATATAATTTGTGAATAAATTAAACTAAAAACAAAAAACCATAAAGGTTCAATCTAGATACAAAAAGGTAAAAAAGTAATATTCAGATGAATAAGTTAAATGAAATTCGAATAATACCTAGGAATAATGTGATGAGTATGCACGGTTCATTGTTCAGAGATGAAATCCCTTGAAATCCTTGCAAAAACCATGAAGGATTTTTGTAGTTTGAGTGATAAAAGGGTGAATTTCTGGAAGAAAGTTGTGTTTTTAGGGTTAGGGTTTGATAAAATTTGGGAAAAATGGATAAGAGACATATAGCACCTAAGGGACACGCGGACCGGTAAGTGCATAAAAGAGTATCGGTATGCTTACTGGAAATGCATTGGTTCCTTTCCTGTATCGGTAAAATTGGAACATACTGGAATTTAACTTAAGTGTACTATATCGATACATATTCACATTGTATTGATACACATTACCTAAAGTAGAGATTTTAAAGGATTGAGTTGGATAAAAAATGGGGAAAAATTATATGCCACCTAAATCATGTACGCGTACCGGTACAGTCATCAACGAGTATCGATACAAGGAATATAATGAGATCGGTACCCATATGGTATCGATATGATTTAAAGATACTGGAATTTCACTTAAATGTACCGCATCGATACATATGTTTTATGTACCAGTACATTATCATCAAAAATAGAATTTAAAGAGTATGGACTTGATAAAATCGGGGAAAAACGTGCATGAGATACACCTACAGCACAAAAAGTATTCGTGTACTGGTACGCTAATTAATGAGTATCGGTACACGGAATAGAGCAGTATCGGTACTCGTCGTGTATCGATACTTCAATAACACACTGGATATGACTTAATTATAGCGTGTCGATATGAATATTGTACCGTATCGGTACGGTTGACACACTCTATGATTTTGACATAATTGTATTGTATTAATACACATGTTTTTGTATCCATATATAGGTTTTACTGTATCGGTATGTGATGTTAGGAACACGTGTTACGAATATAGACTTTGTTTCAAAATACTTTTATATCCCAACATTGAATTTGAATTTATTCCAAATAAGTTTTATATTCATATTTGACACTCATACAAATACCAAAAATTATTTGGATTAGATATTTTCTAATCTGAACTATCTTTGAATATTAAAAAGGAAAAGTAATATGACTAATTCAAGTAAGAGTACTAGTACTTGTAAAGGGAAGAAACTCACAAAACACCGTAAACATTGTAATTGCAAATAAGATAAAAGTAAAGTAATTTCTAACCAACTTCATACAATCTGAAAGATTAAAACTTAACAATATTTCATGCATATACTTAGTATGTCTTGCATGTATATCTAGAATAACATAACTAAACTAAATCTCCTGATGTACACAAAAAAGGATAGATGTAATTTTCATACGTCATGCGGTAATTTATTTCAATTTTAATATGTTATCGAGGCACGCTCAGCCATAGTACTATTTATAACGAGAGTAAAAAATTATAGAAAATGACATTAGTAATCGTAACAACAAAAAAAAATATTTTTTAAGTCAATGAATCATTAATAAAACTAATTATTAAATATTATCAATATAGATAAGTAATTACTATTATATTTCATATTTAATTACCTTAGATTTTTAGACGAGACCACACACTATCAATCCTTATTTAGTTGTCAATCCAAAATTGTTGGATCTTATTCCATATTTTTCAATTCATTAGTATATGCAGCATGCGAAAATATATTATCAACATACATAACAACAAATAGGAATCACTATTATTTTCATATTTAATTGCCTCAGATATGTCATCTTTTTTATATGTGCCGGGCATGTATCCAACTAATTTTGATATTTGAAGTACATCACTATGCCTCGTATCATGATCAAAAGGCTTGTTGGGAAAATGTTCAAATGTTTTATGCAAGTCCAACGTGATATCCTCATCATATGAAACATGTGTTAGGTTGGAGGATGAACCTTGGTGCTTTGTTCTCTTCGGTTTTCTTCTTCTTGTTTCAAGATCTATAGGATCGCCAATTTCAAGCATCTTTCCGCTTTTATCGGTTCTCTTTTTACATCCAACTTTCATCGTTTGCAAATTGAGACTCAATTTTGTAAATTGATCTTTAACCTCATTGAAAGTTTTGAAATTTTGTGATGCACGTTGACATATAGTCATATAATAAGAGGCTAGAATGTAATACCTGGCTTGTACTGTTGTTGGATTATTATCTTCAACATCTGTATTCTTATTGTAATCCAACATTTTTCTTCTCATAAATAGTCCATCGCTTCACTATACATCATTGAGGTATTTGTTTTGCCTTTTCATAATTCAATACGGCAAACATATGATGATATGGAAAACCAACAAACTTCAACTTAATACAACAACAATACATAGTATCATGCGTGATATCTTTAAGTACAAGATAAAACTTCTCCTTTTCAACATGCTCTAAACAATAAAATATGCACTCATTTTGTACTTCCATTTTTTTAACCAAATAATAACCCTCGTAAGACATTTCTTTGCACAGTGTAGCAAAATCATTTCTCTTATATACTTGGGATGCATTACATTTTAAACTTACCAACACACCATCACAATGCGATTGTTCATAAATTGTTTTATATTCCTGATGACCTTCCTCATATCTAAGAGATTATAATTGTCTATGTAAATCTCAACAAATCGATACAACATTACCTTTCTGTCCAACCAAGTTTTTATTGTTCTATTCATTGACTTGCACTGTTGTATAGTCCTTATTGATGCCACGAAAAAATATAATAATTTTCTTAAATACAATAAATAAATATAATATTAAATACAATTAAAGTGTATATAATTTTATATGTATAAAAATATCCTTGCAAATATGTTTTTGTCCATTTCTCTTTTTCTTCACATAATTCTTGAACACATCTCCTTCCTTCAACTTTGTGTTTGTCTACTAATTCTTTCCAAGCCCTTTCAAAATCAGATTTAGTTCTACACTTTCAGGACATCTAAAAAACCTATCGAGAAAACTGTGATTAGCATTAGACTATACGTTCATCATGATATGCCATAAACACAATCTATGTTTTGTCTCGGGTAGTACTTCAGAAATGGCATTTGCCATGACCTTATTTCTATCGGTAATAACAATAAGAGGTTTGTGGCCATTTCCCTCTTCAATTAATTGTTGTAACACCTACACATAGGTATCCTCATTCTCGTTCACAATCAATGCACATCCAAATGACACTATGTTTTGATTATGATTAACACCAACCAAAACAACGAATGACTCGTTGTATGCGTTGCACTTGTAAGTCGTATCAAATGCAAGAACATGCCCGAATTCTTTATAGTCTTCACGTGATATACCATAAGCCCAAAACAACTTCTCTAAGTTTCTGAATTTACCCCTCGTGTGGCTCACAAAAAGAAAGTATCAGATTCTTGCTTTCCATTTAAATACGCCATCACCGTTTCAGCATCACCATCTTGCACTTTCCTCATTTGATTCTATATATATAGTTGTACAAATTCTTCGGAAGAAATCCAACATTCTCAATTGAACCAGCTTCACTCACGAAATTTCGTATCATCTTACTTGGGTCAATTCCAGAGTTGTGCATACTCTTAATCTTAACTCGGTCTAACCCACTAATTTTTTGGACTTATAAAATAAATCATTAAATAACACACACACACATATATACATACATATGTATATATAAGATAAAAGTTAGTATGTAATAATTTACTTTTGGATGAATTACATACCTGATGTAAGCAACTTCTGTTTGCTGAACCATTCCATGGTTATGTTCTGTGTGGAATTTAGCAACTTTCCAATATTGACACCGTTCGTCCAATTTGAATATGATAAATGCTCCACATCTAACTCGGATAACCAATTGTTGTTCACGTTTTCTATTTGGAAGGTTAGTCCACATTTCATCTTTATATCCCTCCTTGCGACACAAAATTCAATGCAATCATCTAAAGTCTTCCACTTCAGCATATTCATATCATTCTCATCGTAATCTTTTATTTCCTTCCCAATCATATCTCATATACTTTCGTCAATAAAGTTGTCAATTGTCTTCTCATCAGCTATATGTTTGTCATCATCAATAGGATAATCAATTTGTTCTTCTTCAGTATAAGTGTTGCAATTAAATTCACTGTCGAACTCTGTAATTTGAATTTTGGTATCTTCATTATCAATCATCTTGAAAAAATCTATATTTTCAAAAACATAAACAAAAGCAACACTATTAAGATGGTGAATGCCATTATAATTGCATTAACAAAAAATAGCACAAATCAAGCATATCGTACTGATACCCCCTGATAGAGTACTGGTACACATAACTAAAATTACTATCAGTGTACAATTATCATATCGGGTATTGATACTAGCATGCCCGCGTACCGGTACCTTGGATACCTGTACACATGATCTAAGGTACCGGTACGGCCAACGAGAAAGAAATTGGGAATTCATAATTGGATTTTAAAAATACATTTCTAACGTAGAAATTAGGGTTCAATTATTCTAATTGGGTTGTAATTTAGTAAATATGGTACTCGATTCGATAATTAGGATTTTTAAATTACAATAATTGGAAAATTAGGGTTGGGGTTAGAGTTAGGGTTTATGAATTAGAGGATTAGGGGAAAATGATAAGATTGAGGCAGCCCCACACCGAAATCCATGGCCACTATCGTTGAAGGCGCCGACAGCTGGGGAGGCCCGCCCCACTCGTCGATGATTGCTTTTTCGGAAGTCCAAATGTGAAACAAAATAAAATTAATAAAACTTACCTTAATGGATTGGTTGAGTGAACGGCGGTGAACGATGGGCATGTCGGTAGGGATGAATGAAAAGTATCAATCGCCGGCGAAAGATGATACTGGTGGCGATGGGGACTGTGGCGGCAGCGACGACTTACAAGAAATTGAAATAAATTAGAGTTTATAAATTTCTCAAATTTATATTTGATCCAATTTTGATTAAAATAAGATTATAAAAACTAATATTTAATAAATATTATATTTAATTAAATTATTTTAATTTTTAATTAAATTATAATTATAAATTTAGTACTTTATAATTTAATGTTTTATAAATTAATTTATTAAAATTTATTATTAACCGTGCTCATCTACGCTCGACAAACGTTGTAAAATTTTTCTTTAAGATATAAGTCACATAATAAGATGACAATTATTTGTATTTCATCGTAAAACTCAACTTCTTAATAGTATATTGGATAAAGTATACCAATTGGCCCTAAAATATAATTATTTGATCATTTTGGTAAGATATCATTCAAAAAATACAAACAATCATTCAATATATTGAAATGTTATAAAATGATCACTTTGTCATTATTTGTCATTAAAGGGTATGTCGTGACTCGTTAATTTAATGGCTAATATCTCAGTATGGAAAAAGAATTTTTTGAAAATTTTTGACATAGTTAGATCAAATCTTATAAATAATCGAATTAAACGAGTTTGGTTGCAATTAGGTCCTTAATTAGTTAAATTAATTAAAAATTAAATCTAATAAATTTAACTTCTTTCAATTAGGTTCTTAATGAATTAAATTAGTTAATTATTGAGCCTAATAAGTTTTGCTTATGTCAAAATAGATCCTGGCGAGGTTAATTGCTTGTGATCTGACCCTAATTTAACCTCTAAGTGAATCTCTAATCAAGTTTTGAACTGCTTTTAGTCTTTCTTCATTTTTTTATCCCTACATGATTTATTTATGGCATAAAGGCACCATTGCCCCCCTAAAGTATACTATTTGTATCGAGTTACCCTTAAAATATTTTTCATGACTTTTATCTTTCTATAATTTAAATCGTTGTCTCATTTATCGTATAACGTTAACTCTGTTAAAAAAATAACCGGTAACTAAATAAAACATGACACATCACATCTTAATTTTATTTTCTTTATATGAATAAAAAAACAATTAAAAAATAAAATAATATACCAAAATTACAGCTCTTTCATCCCGTCCACTGTAACATCACCATCCTTTTCCTTAACCCAAACAATTGTTTTTTTCCCTTTCTCCATTTTCCACCATCTCTCTTCGGCTTCCTTTACCCTCTCAATCACTCCTTCGAACTCCATTAATTAATTGTGAATCCAAATAGGGTGTTGGTGATGGAACATAATAGATGGGGAGCGGGCAAGATCGGGAGATTGATAAGGCCAACGAGCTTGATTTTGGGTTCGAAAAACAGCAATGGAAGCTCATTTTTGACAAGAAGATTCGTAGCCCTCAACGACGTCGAGAACCTGTTCGATATTTTGCTTCAACGGCAGACCAATCATCTTCTCTAACGTTTTCTTTACTGTCGCCTTCTGCTTCTTTGATGAATGCTTCTTTGACATCATCAAGACTGATTTCCTTTCCCACATTTTTGCAGACGACATCAAAGCTATGAAATCAAAGAAAATGGATAGTATTTCTTATCTAAAAACCTCTCTTTTGTCGACATCAATGCCGCTTCAGTTTCTAATTTTCCATTTCTTGAGATTACATGGAGACTCTATTTGTAAAACAAAACCTCCACTTTCTAATTTTGTCATTCCCCCCAGACAACAACTCACTCAAAGCCCCCAACAAGAACTTTGCTTTCCAAACCGAGAAACAGGGAACACATTTGAATCAATCATCGACGAAGAGCCCTACAGTGAAACCTGGACATCGAATCCTGAAGTGGAAGTGACAGGGGTTTGACACCATTAGCTTTAGCTAAAGTAATTTTTGAAGGTATCGTAACCGGTTTTCGTCCGGACACATAATTTTTTAACTTGTGGAAAAAATAAAACGAATAAATAAATGATTTTGATTAAAAAAATATTTTGATTAAAAAAAATATTTTGGGAGTCGTCATTGACCTTTTGGGGTTAGGTAGGTCAAATACCTAAAAATAATCTTTTAAAATAGTTTAAAAAAACATAATTTAAAAAATAAACTGATCTGTGTATAACCAAAAATTAATAAAAAAGATTTGTGATCGGTTACGTTTAGGGAACGATTAACACCCCTATAACGCTCAAAATTGGTACTTTATTAATTATAAATTGTCTCTATTATTGAAAATTTTAAAAATTCAAAGATATATTTAATTCATAATATTGTTATTTAAAATTTATAATTTATGAAAATATATTCATTTAAATATAAATAAGATATTTATTTAGAAATATCAGAAAAGAGCTTCTAAGTGCTTTAAGACAGCTCTTTTCTTTGATTAAAAAAAATAAATATTAATAAAAAATTAGTATATATTTTACAGAATAAAAAAATATCAGAAAACGGACTTCTAGATGTTTTAAGACAGTCCTTTTCATTAATATTATTAAAATAGGATTATATATATTTATTTTTTATATAAGAATAATTTATATAAAGGATTTTAATAAAAAGTAAAATAAAATATATATTATTTCTTATATATATATATATATATATATTTATAATAATAATATTTTAAATATAGTGATAATAAACATATAAAATTAAAACAATAACTAAAATAAATGAAATTAAAAATAATAAACTAATAATTTAAAGTTAATGACTAATTTAAAATATATTAAAATTAAATATTTAATTCATAATTAATTATTTATAATTTCAGTGTCTAATCATGCTATTTTACATATTTATTAATTTAGTGACTAAATTAAAATTTTATTGAATTCGAATATTAAATTAAAACATGCTGGTCATGATTAAAATATTAATTAATAAAGTTACAAGGTTTAAACCGATTATTTACCTAAAATATATAATTTTAGCTAAGGACTAAAATACATATATGTAAAATTCATAAACCGAATTAAAAGAATCTAAAATTAATTTAGTGACTAAAATATAAATTCATAAAATTACTGGACTGCGGATGGGGTTTAACTTTTAATAAATTACAAACAGACCTCTCCCCAAAACGGCGTCATTCGGGGAGGGGTATTTAAGTCCCAAACCCCACGGCCTTAAGGCCATTTCTCTCATTTCTCTCTTTCACTTTCTCTCTCTAACTGAGAGAGTTATAAAACTCTCTCGCTTCTCTCTAAAATAGAGAGATATGGCACCGCCCCGCAGCCATCTGCCGGTGTTGACCCCACCACCGGCCACCGCATTCGGTGGCCGGAAAAAAAAATTTACACCAAAATATAGACCGGACCGTCCTAATGACGGTTCCAGTGAACGTTTCTCTTAAAAAGCTCCCGATCGGAGCAAATCTACGAAAATACCTTCGGGGTTTCGTAGGCCTTTGGTGATGCTTGGAGGCTCGTGTGAACTCCGGCGACGGCGGGGCTTCGTTGGTAAGTATCTCTCGTATTTTCCTTGCTATTTTGGTGTTTTATGGTTGCTGGGTTGCTCCTTCCTCTATGTGTCTTCTCTTCTCTCCTTTTTTTGTTTGTTTGCAGGTTCGGTTGATGGCTTTATAGCCATCACCGGCTCTTGTCTCGGACCGGGTAAAAGATTGAAGCTTGGTGAGTCACCGGACTTGTGGTGACTCACCGAAGGAAGACGACGCGTGTGCAGATGGTAACATTTATGGAGTCCTCGTTTGGGTGTCGTGGCAGTAGATAAAGCGACGTGGAGCGGTGTAGATCGGCGGTAACATGAGCGGCGGCCGCGTGTTTTCCCTAGGGTATGATACCTTAGGGTTTGGTCTGGAACCATATGGGTTGGTTTTGTCCTGAACGGGCCTCCATGTTTGGGCTCCGGGATTTGTAAAACGGGCCTCAGGTTTGGGCCTGAAATGTAAATAAATTTATTTACTATTTAATAATAATAATATAACATAATAATAATAATAATAATAATAATAATTAATAATATAAGCAAATGAGAAAAAAAACTAGTGTCTTCAGCTGCCCCTCTTTGCTCATTCTTGTATTAACGAGAATAGAGCAAAGACGAAAAGACAATAAGTTTTTTTTTATTATTTGACTTCACTCGGAAATGTTGAACAAGTTTTTCTTTGGGATTAGTTCTTCTCATTATGAACTTTTCCACTAGGGATGATAATTTATCTCCTTCTGTGATGTAATCTAGCAAAAAGTTGAACAAATTCTTCTCTTTCTTCAGATGAGTTCTTCTCATTATGAACTTCTTCTGGAAATGCTGATATTGATCGATCTTCTTCTGTGATAGAATCAAATAAAGGTTGAACAAGTTCTTCTCATTATGAACTTCTTCTTCCTCTTCAGATAAGTTCTTCTCATTATGAACTTTTTCTAGAAAAGTTGATGCTGATCTATCTTCTTCTGTGATAGAGTCATGCAAAAGGTTGAACAAGCTCTTCTCATTATGAACTTCTTCTTCCTTCTTGAGATGAGTTCTTCTCATTATGAACTTTCTTTGGAAAAGTTGATACTGGTTTATCTCCTTCTGTGATAGAGTCATGCAAAAGGTTGAACAAGCTCTTCTCATTATGAACTTCTTCTTCCTTCTTCAGATGAGTTCTTCTCATTATGAACTTTCTCTGGAAAAGTTGATCCATCGAGTGATGAATTAAAGAAAAAGGTTGAACAAGTTATTCTCATTATGAACTTCTTCTTCCTTCTTCAGATGAGTTCTTCTCATTATGAACACTTCTGGAAATGTTGATCCATCAAGTGATGGATTTTGAATCTTAGCTAAAATCTTTGGAATTCATGTCAAAATTCAACATTGATAAAATGAATGAAAATGCCCCTATTTTGCAAATGTCTAAATATGATGCATGAATGTTGAGTTCATCTTTATTTGATTTCAAAGTGGTGAACTTGGTCTTCCTTCACTTGGTTAAAATGTCATTTCAAACTGCATTTATGATTTGGAAGAGCAATCTTTATGTCTTCGTTGCTTCATTTGTATTAAAGTCTCAGAAGAAAATGTTTTATTTATGGAACTCTTGCTGTAGTCAGAACTATGACCTTGATGCCCCATTTTGTCTGGATAAAACGATTTTCTTTGTCTGGACTTGTGTAGAAATCCAATAAAGCTTTCGTCTTTGAAAAAAGAAACTATCATCTTCGGAGAGAGAATCTATTATCTTTGAAGATGTAGATATGTCTGATTTTTGTATAATGTCACAAAACCTCTTGAGAACAAAACTCAATGGCACAAGCTCTTGAAAAGTTTGCACTCATGTAACATGTTGATTCTGATAACTACTCATCTGATTATGAAGTGATCTTTCAAGATGATTTCATAGATATTGATAGTTCTTCTGATACCGAGGAAATCCTAAATTCTGATTCTGATTAGGATATTAAATTGTTATACTTGACGAAAATGGGATACTCAAATGCTAAGTCTTCAATAGTCATAGAGATGTGGTCTTGATTCATCAATTGCAGAGTTGACAGATTTTATATGTGCTGCTCAAATGACTAAGGCTGCTGACGCGCTTCTTCCGGTAAAAGATAGGAAGTTATTATGCAATGATCCCAATTACAAGAAAAGGAGAAACTTGGGCTATGATTTAGAAAAAGAAGAAGCAGAAGTAGCTTGAAAAGAAACTTCTTAATGAAGACGATCATGCAGTTCATCTTCCTTATCCAATGATTGGTTTTGGAGTTCCTACTGAACCAGATCAGATAACTCAAAGAACACTTCCTGAAGATGCTATTGGACCTCCTTATTTCTACTATGATAACATAGTATTTTCTCCAGTTGTATTTGGTCTGAAATGTCACGTACTTATACGACGTAGAGCCAGAATTTTTAGATTCAAGCATTTTTATATTGCTGCATGGAAAAGGGCTATATTCATAATCTGCCAATTGATAACAGATTTCCTCTTGTTCTGCTTCCAAATGACTCTATGATGGACATAACTTGTTTGCTTTTCAACAGTGATTGCAAATGTCGATAAGACTTACTTTAGATTCCATGTACTTAAAAGTATTAACATGAAGTAATAGCCAGAAATATTTTGTTTGTTTTTTTAAGATTATATTAATCTATTTACAGGATGTTTATATGAAACAAATTGAATTTCAAAAATAAATTAAATTTCAAAAAGATAAACTTGGAATAAATGATAAATATATAAAGATATATTTAAAGTCATGACAATCATAGGAATGATAAAAAGTCAAATGACTCAACAAATTAATCAACTTGATATAATTTAGAGCACTGAAGTAAGCTTTTGTCTGGAAGATCTCAAACGTTGTCAGAATGCTTGTAGATGTGAAGTTCCTCCCAAACTATCAAAATCTTATGAAGGTTTAATTGCCAGATGCCTAATACCAACATGCATTTGAGCATCCTTTTTTAGGTTTTCAACTCAAATCCTTCCTTTGGTTGCAAGACGCCCTTTGCGGGTTTTCATCCTGACCCTCATTTTCTATATATTTTTTTTTCAACATTTTTTTTCTTTTTTTTTTCTTCAAGCATAATATTTCTTGACAAAATATGAGTTTATTGGGTTTCTCAAAACTTTTCCATCCATTTCTGCCAAGATCAACGCTCCTCCGGAAAAGGCCTTCTTTACAACGTATGGCCCTTCCCAATTAGGCATCCATTTCCCACAGAAATCTTTATGTATAGGCAAGATCTTTTTCAGCACTAGATCATCCTCTTGGAATTCTCTTGGATGTATTTTCTTGTCATGAGACTTCATCATCCGTTTCTGATACATCTGTCCATGGCAAATAGCTTTCAATCTCTTCTCCTCAATAAGATTCAATTGATCAAATCGAGCTTGGATCCATTCAGATTCATCCAATTTTACTTCTCTCAAAATTCGAAGTGATGGAATCTCAACTTCAATCGGTAAGACTGCTTCCATCCCATAGACTAAAGAAAAAGGCGTTGCCCCAGTAGATGTTCGAACAGTAGTTCGGTATGCATAAAGCAAAAGGTAACTTCTCGTGCCAATCTTTGTAAGTTTCAGTAGTCTTTGTAATGATTCTCTTGATGTTCTTATTTGCCGCTTCAACTGTCCCATTCATCTTTGGACGATATACCACTGAGTTTGCATGTTTGATCTTAAATTGTGGGTCATCACTTTGTTGTTCAGGTTCAGAGCATTATCTGTAATGATCTTTTCTGGTAGCCTATACCGGCAAATTATTTATTTCTTTATGAATTTGCAGACTGTAGACCTCTTAATATTGGCATATGAAGCAGCTTCAACTCACTTGGTAAAATATTCAATTGCCACAAGGATGAAACAATGTCCATTCGATGCTTTTGGTGTGATTGCCCCAATGAGGTCTATTCCACACATAGAAAATAGCTAGGGTGTTGTCATTACATGTAAAGGAGATGGGGGTACATGAATCTTATATGCATATATCTGGCATTTATGACATTTCCTTGCATAATCAATGCAATCTGTGGGCATGGTAGCCCAGTAATATCCATATCTCATTATTTTTCTAGACATGGAAAGACCATTTGCATGTGTTCCACATATCCCACTATGTACTTCCTCAATGATGCTTCTGTCTTTGCTAGTATTTAAACATCTCAATAGTATTTGATAATTGCTTCTTCTATACAAAGTCTCGCCATCAAGAAAGTATCCATCAACCATTCTTCTCAAGGTTCTTTTATCAATTTCAGATGCATTTTGTGGATAGCTTTGATATTTGATATATTGCAGGATATCATAATACCATGGTTTGCCATCTGCCTCTTCTTCCACACTATAACAATGTGCAGGAATTTCATATACTTGCATTTTGATTGGCATCATATCAACTTTCTTAGTTTCTTGAAACATAGCAGCTAATGTAGCCAAAGCATCTGCCATTTGATTTTCCTCTCAAGGGAGATAATTGAAGGTAACTCTCTCAAATTCTTTCACTAATTCGAGGGTAAAATTTCAGTATTCCAACAATTTGGGATCTTTTGTTTCCCATTCTCCTCGTAATTGATACACCACTAATGATGAATCTCCATATATCTTGAGACATTTAATTTTTCTTTCTATGGCTGCCTTCAATCCCATGACACAAGCTTCATATTCCGCCATGTTATTGGTGCAAAAGAACTACAATCTGCTTGTAAAAGGATAATAAATATTTTCTGGAGAAATTAATACTGCCCCGATTCCTCGTCCCAAGGCGTTGGATGCTCCATCAGAGTAAAGTTTCCACGATTCATCATTCGTTTTGACTTCTTCATTCATGGATATGCACAACAAATCTTCATCTGGAAAATTAAAACTCAACGGCTGATAATCATCTGATACACGACTGGCAAGAAAATCAGCTATGACACTTCCTTTTATCGCTTTTTAGTTGACATATACAATATCAAACTCGGATAATAACATCTGCCATCTATCCATTCTGCCTGTCAAAGCTGGTGATTCCATTAAGAATTTCAAAGGATCAAGTTTGGATATCAACCAAGTAGTATGATATAACATGTATTGTCTGAGTCTTCGAGTAGCCCATACCAAGGCACAACATAATTTTTGTATTGGTGGGTATCGCATTTCACAATCAGTAAATTTCTTTCTCAGATAATAAATGGCTTTTTCTTTTCTTCCAGATTCATCATGCTGTCCCAGTACACATCCCATCGAATTTTCAAAGATTGTTAAGTAGAGAATTAATGGTCTATCAGGCATTGGTGATACTAAAATGGGGGCATTGGATAAATATTTCTTAATAATATCCAAAGTTTCTTGACATTCATCATTCCAGACTTCAGGATTGTTCTTTCGAAGTAACTTGAACACTGGATCACATTTGTCAGTCAATTGCGAAATGAATAGAGATATATAATTTAATCTTCCCAAAAAGCCTCGAACTTCTTTTTTTTGTATTGGGTGGTGGAAGATCTTGAATTTCTTTTACTTTATCTGGATCAATCTCGATTCCTTTTTTGCTGACTACAAATCCCAAGAGCTTCCCTGACATTACCCCAAAAGTGCATTTAGCGGGGTTGAGCTTTAATTGATAATTTCTCAATCGTTGGAAAAGCTTTCTTAGATTTTGAATATGTTTTTCTTCGGTTCGGGATTTGGCAATCATGTCATCCACATATACTTCAATCTCTTCATGCATCATGTCATGGAATAGAGTTACTATTGCTCTCTGATAAGTTGCCCCTGCATTTTTCAATCCAAATGACATTACTTTGTAACAGAATGTGCCCCACATGGTTACAAATGTTGTTTTTTCCATGTCTTCGGGTTCATTTTTATCTGGTTATACCCTGAAAACCATCCATGAAGGAAAACCATGCATGTCCTGTCGTATTGTCCACCAATGTGTTATGTGAGGTAATGGAAAGCTATCTTTTGGACTAGTTTTGTTGAGATCTCTGTAATCCACACATATTCAAACTTTCCCATTTTTCTTTGGTACTGGAACAATGTTGGCTACCCATTCTGGGTATTTGGCTGCCTGTAGGAAACCTGCATTAATCTACTTTATCACTTCCTCTTTGATATGCAACAACATTTCTGGCCTCATTCGCCTGAGCTTTTGTTGAACCAGCTTATATTCTGGACTGATTGGAAGTTTGTGCATCACTATATCTGTACTCAAACCAGGTATATCTTGATAAGACCAGGCGAAGATATCTTTGAACTCTTGAAGGAGATTCATCAATTCTTGTTTTATCTGGATTGTCAGAGTAGTACCAATTTTCACCTCTTTCATTTATTTATCTGTTCCTAGATTTACAGTCTCAATTTCTTCTTTGTGAGGTAAAATTTGTTTATATTCTTTTTCTATCAGTCTTAATAATTCAGTAGGAACATCACATTCTAGTTCATCCTCACACTCATTGATTTCCTCCAGACATATGGGCTACTCTAAATTTATCTCTCGATAAAATTTAGGAATAAGCATTCTATTAACATTGTGACACCTGCAAATTTAAGTCGGACATATTTCCGAAAGGATATAGTAAATTTATGAAATAAATGAAAATTAATGAATGTAAAGAATGATTGCCTTTTGAGAATTTTAAAGAAAATTTCTTATATTGGATATTAGGTGAACTTAACATAATTTCCTTTACAAGATAACAAAAAGTTTTCATATTCTTGGGCTAAACATAAAGATTAGTTCTGAATATTACTTTGTGTTAATATTAAAAACTACAGGGAGGTCTTCAGCAGTCCAATTGTTAAGTGTTTCTCCAGGAAAACAAGGGCGAATCTTAGCCAAGTATTTGCCAGTCTTGTTGTCATTCATGATCATGTTGATAAATAATCCTTCCATAGCTTCTTCAACTATGGTTTGATCTTTTGTCAACTTTTCTTCTTTAAAGGCCTCAACAAGCTGTTGTTCTACATTAACCGTTCCTCCTGATCTGAACGTGGTCTTCAACTGCGGGAAAAACATGTGTTCCCAAGGGATTTCTTCTCCTTTCAACCTTGCCTTTCTATCTTCGCATCTTCGTTTCATCTCTTTGTTCTTTTGCTGAAAATTGGGCTTAAATCCAAGCCCAAAGCGATCTTTCTTCATCTTCATACTTACAGGAACTGAACTCCCTTGAAGATTCTTTCCCAAACCTTTCTCAGTTTTAGCTCCAATGCCTAAAGTCTGTCGTACAGTCATATTGGTGCAATCAGACAATCTGGGATGTGGAATTTTGCTTCCCTTAGCAATAAAGGTTGCATTAACAAATTCCAAAGCTCGGAAAGAGCATTCGAAGGCATCATCATTGGTTTCAATATACGGAACATCACTTGTTACAGACGCAATGATTTCTTCCTCAGCTCCTACACATATTAGTTGGCCCTCAACAACAAACTTCAATTTCTGATGCAATGAAGAAGGAACAGCTCCTGCAGAATGAATCCACGGCCTTCCTAATAAACAATTATATGTAGGGTGGATATCCATCACCACAAAGTCAATATTGTACAATACTGGTCCGATCAACAACGGTATTTCCATTTTCCCAAGCACCTCTTTCTGAGTGCCATCAAAAGCTCGCACTACATTCTGATAACTTTTCATGTGCGATTTATCCACCGGCATTCTTTGAAGTGTGACCAGAGGCATCAAGTTAAGAGCGGATCCATTGTCAATCAATACTCCTGGAAAAACATGACCATGACAATGTATGGTAATATTCAAAGCTTTTACTTACCCCATTCTGCCTTCAGGTATTTCATCATCCGTGAACGTTATGTAATTGTCAGCGACTATATGTCCCACAATTCTGTCAAGCTTGTTGAGGGATATATCTTCAGGGATAAAGGTTTGATTAAGCATTTTCATCAAGGCATTTATGTGTGCTTTTGAATTCATCAATAGATCAAGAATAGAAATCCGCGCTTGCTGTTTATGTAGCTGTTCAACCACACTATATTCACTATGTTTCAAGAATTTCAAGAATTCTTGCGCTTGTTTTTCTGTTACAGGCTCATTGAATGCTGGAGGGGATTCATCATCAAATACCATTTGAGGTATTACCATGGCTTTTCCTTTTGCTTTCACCTGTTCTGATGTATTTGATATTTCAGAAGAGTAACATCTCCCACTTCTTGTAAAGAATCCGACTTCACTCACTGCTTCAGACGTCGAATCCACACTCTGTATTTTCTCTTCTGCTTTTTCCAGAGAAACAAATCCTCCTACCATTGAAACATTGGTAGTATAATTCCAAGGTACCCTGCGGGTGTCCTTATATGGAAATGGTAAAGGAGTTGTGATAACCACTTTCGGCTTTGTTGGTGCAGGATTCACTGTAGATGATTTCACATTAATAATCATAGGATCACTTGTTCTCTGATTAGGTTTAGAATCTTCTGATGAGAAAACGTCATCTTCTCTTTTCCCTGGTTCTTCTTCAAAGAATTTTATCTCTTTGTTATTCATCAATTTTTGCACCAAATCCCTAAATTCAGGACATAATTGAATTTCGTATCCCTTCACTTGATGATATTCACAATAATTCTTGCCTTCATTATGCTTTGGCTTGAATTCTTGTGGAATCATACCGGATAAGGAGAGTTGTTGAAATATCCAACCAAAAGGAGATTTAATCTCAGAAACGTCAGTTTTTGCTTTCTTTCTATTCTCTTCCTGAATTGCGTTTATGTTTTTATCTCCATGATTTGATGTAGTTGGTGAATTAAATTCTAACTTTCCAGTGTTGATCAAATTTTGGACCACTCTTTTGAATGCCAAACAGTTTTCAATAGAATGACCCGTAATTCCTTCATGGTAAACACAGTGCGCTTTTACATCATACCATGGAGGGAATGGTTGTTGTATGGGAACCAACGGATAGGGCCATATGACATCTACTTTTAACAGCGAATCATAGATTTCAGCATAGGGTACTGGTAAAAGTGTAAAAGACAACCTTTCACTTTCCCTTTGAGATCCTCTGGACTCTACTCGATTAGTGTTTGTTTCTTCTTTCTTAACCCTTGGCTGGTTTATTGTAACACTTTTCGAAGAATCCTTGTTGTAAGAGTTTGCATTGTTGACTTCGTTCTCTTTTTTTTTAGTACATAGGTCTTTTGGAACTAGACCCCTCATTTGATTCAATTTTGCCACTCTTCAAAACATTTTCAATGAGTTCTCCAGAAATGACCAGATCTGTAAAATTTCTGGTTGCATTCCCCATTAGATGACTTAAATAAGGAGCCTTTAAAGTATGGACAAACATTACTATGGCCTCTTTTTCTGATAGAGGTGGCTGAACTTGGGATGCTGTGTCACGCCATCTCTGAGCATACTGTCTGAATGTTTCATTATTCTTTTTCTCCAAATTTTGGAGAGTCCATCTATCAGGGACCATATCTGTCACATGGCGATACTGCTCTAGGAATGCCTTTGCCAGATCTTTCCAGGATCTTATATTGACTTTGGTCAGTTGAGTATACCATTTTAAGGCTGGTCCTATCAAGCTATCTTGAAAGCAGTGAATTAACAATTTCTCGTCTTTCACATGACCTGTCATTCTGCGGCAAAACATAGAATGACTCAGTTATTTCTACGAATTTCATTCGTTCTTCTAAGCTCTTGATTTTTCTGGTCAATTCTTCATTTAATTTTTCTTTCTTATTTAGCTCATTCAAATCTGGGATTAGATGCTCAACATTAAAATCCCCTATTTTCACATATGATATAAGTGGATTTTTTCTTGAAGATGCAGGATCCACTTGTTGATTTTCATGTGGTTTGGCCTCTTGAAGTGCTGATGTGCGGGCATGGATTTGTATAGGTGTAGTACCAGAGTGATAAATTGGTTCCAGTGGGAAACCTAGAGGATACATAGGTTCTTGGTCGAAAGATACATGATTTTCATAAATTTTTCCAATGGTAGCCTGCTTTTTGAGCATGTCTTCTATTTTCTGCATCAAGCTGTCTTGTGAGTTTGCAATACTAGCTTCAATTTTCTCTAGCTTCATTCTCATCTCTTCTTGTTCTTTGTTATGTTGTTCCTCAATACGTTGTATTTTATCCTCCATGATTTTCTTAGTAGCTTGTCTAGTATCGTAGTGATGTTGTATTTCTCGTTTGGCCAGAATAACTGCGATTGAAAATTCTTTTGATATTATTTTTTTCAAATTTTAATTAATGAATGTTTATCTTAATGTAAAATAAAAATTATACATAAAGAAAATAATGCAATGAATAATGAATGTATGCAAAATGCATGTATGCAAAAGGTATTGATCCCAAAAAGTTAAGTGTCATAGAACAACTTCCATCGGCATACAAAAGTTTCTTTATAATAGTTCATAATTACAGATACGACATATCTTTCTTATTAAGCTTTATTATTTCTTTCATCAGCCATGACATCTTCTTTTTGAACTTAGAAACTGGATCAACGTGATGCTCAATAATGTTTGCTTCAATAGCTAACTCCCTAACATATCTGGCAACTTCGCTCATTTGTACCATAGCCTCAAATACCATATTGCTTCTTTCTTCACTTCTTTCTACATAGAAATCAGTTGATTTTTGCCATTGTTCATTAGTTCCCTCGAGAGTCTGCTCTAACTCAGTGATTCTGACTTGACAACTGTGCAGAGTTCTTTCAAGATCTCTAATGCATCTTCGTAGTGAAGCATTCTCCTCATAAATTTCTTTAAGATCACTAGGTCCTAGACGAACCTTTTCTTGAAATAATGACTCTTCAAGTTGCAAAATATAAGCATTAAACTCTGAGTTTTTGTTTCTAGACTGATCCAGATCTTCTTCGAGTTTTTTTCGTGCTTCTTGCGTCCTTTGACTAAGCTTTTGGATTTGAACATTCTTGTTTCTGCATCTTTGCATCTAATTTCTAGCCACTTCTTGCTCTACTTCAAGTCTGGTGTTGAAATTCTTTTTCTCCAATTCCCATTTTTCTTTTTCAACATCGAACTCTTTAATCCTTTGGCCCTTGATTTCAAGTTCGGCAATCAGATTGTTCATTTCAGATTCAAATCCCTTGAACATGATGTTTTTTCTCACTTTTAAAATTCTCAAGCATGCCGTTTTTCATCTCTTCTAGTTCTTTGGCTCGATCCCTTTCTCCTTGCATTTCATTCATGATTTCGCGGCTTTCAACTTTTTGCTTTATGATTTGCTCCCTTCTGTCAACCTCAAAATCCTTCATTTTCTGCTTTCCTTTCTCAAGGTTTTTGAGTAGACGGCTATTCTTTCCTTTCAAATCTTCAACTCGGCCTTTCTCAATATTCAATTCTTTGGTCATCTGTTTTGTTGCTTTGCTTGATCCTGATGCTTTCTGGGATTTGTGTAGCTCATGGTAATTCTTCTTTAATGTTCTGAATTCACCATCAACTCTTTCTTTGTTTTCCCTCAGTATTGCACATTGTGCTGAATGAAAGTCAACGTCAACACCCAACATAGCTTTATCTCGTCTCATTTGCTCTAATTCTTTCAACCAACCTTCTCTTTCTTCTTCAAACTTAGCTCTTAGGATTTCAATCTCTGATGGAACCAAATTAATGCGATCTTCCATAGAGATATCCTCATTTTGGTCTGGTAGAGGAATATTTTCATTTTTCCTGATAGATCTACATTCCTTATAATCGGGAGTTAACATTTCTTTTGCTGCTTTAGCTCGGATACAAAAAGTTGTTTTCCAAGCTGTAAAGGCCTCCATGATACTTCTTTTATAATTTTTGCTGTGGAATGAAAACTCAGACGAATGTAATCCATCAGTGACAGGAACAAATTGATGACCTTCATACTGCCTTATGACCAGAAGTGGTGCATATACGATTCCTCCCCACAATCCGAGCAACATCACCCAGTTGTAATCACCACATTTGTAAAAGAATTCCCTTTGGATTTGCCACGGGGCTCGCCAAACAATGTCATCACTTTGCAGATTTTGAAAGGCATTAATCCACATATCTTTCGTAATTTCTTTCAGCCATTCTTGCTCCAGAAATTTTTTTCAATGGTGAGTAGTCCGTATTAAAGCGCCGGTATGAAACCTTTTCTGTCCTCCAAAAATGGCTACGGATCCAGACATATAACAATTGGGCACATCCTGAGAATCGTCCACCTCCTAGCTTTCTACAAGCGTTTAACGATCTGAAAGTCTCTGCTAGAATTGCAGAAGTAGGATTAACCCTTTTTGGTAGCTGCTCAGATAAATCTACTACTGCAGCTTCAATATATCCCAATACTTTCGGGAAGATGATCATACCATACATACCCAGAGCAAAGAGATCGAATCGTACTTTATCATCTGGATGACTCTGAATAAGTTCTTTAATGTTGGTCCAAGCAATGCCTTCGCTTTCACCCTTTTGTTTTGTACAAGATACCACCCATTCCTCTCGTACTCCGGCAAGCTTTGCTAATTTAACTCGAAAAGGTTGAGTTTTAATTGACCTTGAATAAATTTGATTCTCCAAAGCCCATTCTATATGTAGCAAAGTTGTGTATTCTTCAATAGTAGGAACCAAGTCCTCCTTATTGAGAGTGAAGCAATTGTACCCTGGATTCCAGAATTGAATTAGGGCTCGAAGTAAGTCATCATCAACTTCGACATAGAGCAAATATGGGGTGTCCCCGTAAGTCTGATAAAACTTCAACTTTTTGTTTGAGTCCCAACTCTCCCAAATGGCTCGCAAATCTTGCATATCATTTCTTTTCAGCAAAACTGGAGCATAACTGGCTAACTCAGATACATAGTCATCTTGCAGACTGTCTCCCCCTTGTCTTTGTAAGTTCTCAGCCCACTGTCTTACTTCTGAGTTTGGAACTATTTGATTTGAACACTTTTTATCCATAGATGAAGGTTTTCCAATGAGACGATTAACACGAAGATCAATACCTTTAATCCTGTATGATGCTATGCAAAAATAACAGAACACATAAAAAGAAATGAATTAGTTCATATAACAAAGAAGTAAAAATTAATTTAATAACATATATCCAAATATTTCTAATTAAACATGCTTTATTCATAGCATACTTAAAATAATTTAAATTTACATGCAATTTATTCATCAAGAAAATAAATAAATAAATAAATTGAAAGGAAAAAGTTAGAAATCATTTCTCCTTTGTGTATACCTATTTTGGATAAAATTTCGGCATGGCTTCAGATCAGAAGAGTTTCTAAGGTTTACTATATGCAGAGTTTCAGTTCTAAGAGTAAGAGTACCCGAATTGTCCTTGTTAGTGCCCCTTTGGGCTACTAACCCTCAATCCTAATTCATCACATACTAAAGTGGATCGAGTTTAATTCAAGGGGATACACTTCTCTATGCCTGACACGAAGAATAAATTTCCACGAAGACATAGAGCATATAAACCCTAAAAGCTACTTGCTAGGTTTGACACGGCGAATAAATTCTCACGAAGACGTCGCACTCCCACTTAAAAGGGACAAGCTTGATTAAAAAGCTTATGTTATGCAATGCATGTGTTGTGTGTGAGGAGAAATGTTCAAACCTCTGACAGACATTAAATAATGAAATTTAATACTTGAAAAATAAAAAATTAATAAAATAATATAAATATTATGAAAATAATAAATATATATATAATTTTTTTAAAAATAAAAAAAATAAAAAATTAAATATATGAATTTTTAATTTCTAATTAATAGAGACAATTTATAATTAATTTTAAAGCTTGACTTTTCTTCCCCAACGGAGTTGCCAAGCTGTCGTAATCGGTTTTCGTCCGGGCACGAAATTTTTTAACTTAGTGGAAAAAAATAAAACGAATAAATAAATAATTTTGATTAAATAAATGATTTTGATTAAAAAAATTTTTTTGGGTTAGTTGGTATTCATTTTAAAATTTAATTTTTTAATATATTTATATTTATCTTAAAATTTTATTAGTACTTAGAGACGTAGTCAAGATTAAATTATAAATAGACAAATTGTTTAACTCTAAAACAAATAGGTTCTTAAAATGTAATTAACCAAAAAAATTAAGAGATTAAGAATTTAATTTCATTAATTTTAAAATTAAAAGGTCTTAAAAAATAATGAAACCAAACAAATTTGAGGTCAATACTTAATTCTAATAATTTTAAAACTGTCAGTGTCCTAAAAACAATTATACCAAGAAGAAATTGAGAGGAACAAAGACTTAATTGTAATGATTTCAAACTAACATTAACTTATAAAAAATAATTAGACTATCAAAGTTTGGGGCCATTGCCCCTCCCACCTATAATGTAAATCCGTCTCTATTAATACTTATTTTATATATAATTTTTTATATTAATATATATATGGGAGGTTCTGCTGTGAGGCGGACTAATAGAAGGCTAAAAGACGACGTGACTGGTTAAAAGCATTACCGGAATTGTTATATGTTTTCACCATAAATGTTATTTTTGTTGGTAATAATAATGGTAATAACCGAGAATATTATCGTGATATGTAAAATGCGCAAAAAGAAATTGACTTTAACATAACCGATTAATTACTGGAAACATTATTAACCATAATAACATAACAGGTAGCGCTTATGTAACGTAATAGGTAGCACCTTTTTAAAGCTGATGTGGCCTTAGAAATCTGACGATAACAAAATAGGTTAATTACTTGATTTGTTATCAATATTATCAATATATTAGGTAGCGCCTAAAATGTTACCAAAGTTTAAGCTGATGGAGCCTTAGAAATCCTAGGATAACAAAATAGGTTAATTATTGGAAACATTATCAACCATAATAACATATCAAGTAGCACTTATTTAATGTAATATGTAGCACTTGTTTAAAGCTAATTGGGCCTTAAAAATCTGACGATAACAAAATAGGTTAATTACTTGATTTGTTATCAATGTTATCAACATATTATGTAGCGCCTAAAATGTTACCAAAGTTTAAGCTGATGGAGCCTTAGAAATCTGATGATAACAAAATAGGTTAATTACTGAAAACATTATCAACCATAATAACATAACAAGTAGCGCTTATTTAATGTAATAGGTAACGCTTGTTTAAAGCTGATGAGGCCTTAGAAATCCGACGATAACAAAATAGGTTAATTACTTAATTTTTTCAACATTATCAATATATTACCATGTACATTGTTAATTTACCTATTACTTTAAAGTAATAGGTTTCGAAATTATAAGAATCAATACTTTTATGACAATATCGATACTTGTACATTTACGCCTATTTTCATTATACAGGTAGAAATGTTTACCTGTATATTGTTGCAGACACCTATTTTCGTCCAGGATAGCATATTATATAGTATAAGTATATAGTGTATATAGTATATAATATATAGTATATTATATATATTATATATTGTATATTATATATTATAGTAGTTTTATATATATATATTATATCATATAATATATATGATATATGATATATATTATATCTATTATATATTATATATTATATATTATATATTATATATTATATATTATATATTAATATTATATTATAGTATTCTTATAGTATATAATATATTAGTTATATATATTAATATATACATATATTATATATTATTATTATTATTTATTATATTATATATTATATATTTATTTGTTTAGATATTTTATTTCATTTTTATTTAGGTCCAAGTTCATAGTCCAGTCCAAAACTAGGAAACCCAACAAGCAAAGCCCACCTGACCCAGTGAAGCAAGCCACCATACCCGGTCCAACAAGAGTAAGCCATCTGCTTGACCCAGCAGAGGAGGCCCCAACCCAAAATACGCTATGGTTTTTTACTTTGGCAGGAGCGCCGTAGCCGTTGGATCTAGCCCTTCGATCTAACGACAAAAATGCATTCGATCACCGTTTCAAAGGCGCGTTGAGATCACGCACCAATCGACCGAGAGTTTCGGCTGGAAAATCGTAAAATATGGGCAACAATTCGCACGAACAGAACTCGGCCAGATGTCCAGTGAAAGAATCAGACGGCCGAATTCAATGCTATAAAAGCCTCCGACCAAGCCATTGAAAAGCACAAAGGGGGGAACAAACTGAAAACAATCAAAGAACACAAAAAAAATGATCATATAGAACTGAAAAATACCAACAATACAAGCATCGAAATGTATCAAAAACTGAGCAAAAAAACATCTCGCAAAATCGAAAAAAAATCACAAAAAACAAAGGAGCAGCTTTGGTCATGGCTTAGAAAAGGAGTAGTCGTTGGAAGTTGAAGAGCTTTGACGAAAATAGGTAAAATTTTAGTCTTTATTCATAGATCTACGTCGTTTGTGTGTTTTTTTAGGGGATTTGGAGTTTGGTTTTGGTGTTGGGGTGGTGTATAGAACATTTTAGGTAGTCTTTTAGGTTCTCAACCACCGAAGGCGACAGCCAAAGCGACGGTCTGGGTGGCGGCCAAAGCGACGGTCTGGGCGGCGGCCAAAGCGACAGTCTGGGTGGCAGTTTGGCACCGACG
This sequence comes from Hibiscus syriacus, assembly GCF_006381635.1. Taxonomy (NCBI): domain Eukaryota; kingdom Viridiplantae; phylum Streptophyta; class Magnoliopsida; order Malvales; family Malvaceae; genus Hibiscus; species Hibiscus syriacus. Next base: position 2,309,700 of record NW_024062778.1, read on the forward strand.
GGTGGCTAACCATTAGCTGGTAGGGGGAAAGTTGAGAGGAAATTGGGAGAGAATGGGGAGTGATATTTGAGAAATGAAGTTAAAATGATTTTTTGGGTTATTTATAGGGAGGACTGAAGTGTAATTTGAAAAAATTTAAATTATTTTCGCAATCCCTGTAATTTTGATACGTAATTCATTTTGGTCACCTGTTGTAATTTTACCCTTGAATTTTGAATTAATTCAATTTAATCCCAATTTATATTTCTTATATTTTGCAAATTGACCCCCTAAACTTTTTATTTTTTTTCTTGCAGGTTTTATTTAACATCAATTTGATCATTGATTTTTAATTTTTTTTTCAATTTAATCCTTTTTAATTTGAATTTTTTATTTATTTTATTTTATTATTTAACATTAATTTGATTTATTTTTTAGGACAATTTTAAAATTCGTCAAAGGTAAGTAAATCAAATCAAACTTTTAAATTTTAATTTAACTTTTAATTTTAACAATTAAGATAACCGTGAAATTAATTGGTACCGAAAGAGCATTACAAGGGTGCTAATCCTTCCTTGACTGTAATCGACTCTCGAATTCGATTAATTTTTGTAAAACAAAGATCAAATAAATGGTAAGTTAGGTTGTCCGGTCAACCTAATTTTAAATGATAGGCGGCGCGTCCATCACATCAATTCAATTTGAAACCGATCCTGGGATCACTCGAAGGAAGGTTACGACAGCTTGGCGACTTTACTAAGGAATGATAAGAGAGTCGGGCCAAAATTGATTTCTGGTTATCTTCTTAAGCGAAAATTGTAAGTTTGGATTATAAGTTATCCTTTCGATCCTTGTTATTTACCTTTATTATTATTTTTCAAATAAATAGTTGTACTGATTTTTTAATGATTTTAGTTTTTTTTTTTCAAAAATCATTCGTCTTAGGCTGTGTTCCCGAGCTCCAAACCCTTTTTAAGTGGGGTGAAAGCGATGCATTCTTGGGAATTTATTCTCTGTATAGTCCTAGCAAGTAATCTTCGAGATTCATATACCTTATGTCTTCTTGTGACTTTATTCTCCGTACAGACATAAGGGAATGTATCCTCTCGAGTTTAACTCAGACCACACAAGCTTGTGATGGGCTTTGTACTGAGGGTCTGGCAGGCCTATGGGGGCACTGGCAAGGAGAACTCGGGTGCATTTTTTATAACCAAACTGTGATATTGCAAGGAATTAGGACCCACCCCGAAACTTTATTTTAAAACCTAGGATGCTTGATTTATTTCCTGCTTTATTTTTTTCAAAGTATGTGAATTAGAAATATACACAGTTAGGATTTGTTCAAGAAAATATCATGCGGGATAGAGAACATGTCCGGGTAGAAATAAAAAACATGTAGGGTAAATATCATGTGGGATAGGAATTTTTAATATTATTTTAATCATTATTCCTATTTTATTAACTTATTTTTTCATTTTTGTTTTATTTTCTTTTTGTTTTCATTTGCATCATTAAAAGAGGTGTTGATTCGTAAAGTGTTTGTTAAAACTTAAACAGTTTGCATTAATGGACAAAGGGATTATAATGCAAGAGGTGAAAAATGCAAAAGTACTGCTATGGTCAGAGAAGACTCAGAAGGAGAAAAGGGGACAGTCTGCAACATAACTATATGTCAAACCTAGTTGGTTACGCTTCCATCAGCCTCAAACAAAATGATAATCAGGAATTGTCAAACATTTAGGACAGTTGGAAAACTGACAGAAAACAGAAGTTTTTCCAGTGATACGGTGATATCACACACTTGCTCTATGTTAAGATAGACGAACCCCTAATTCGAGCCCTGATGCAATTTTGGAATCCAGTATACAACTGCTTTACATTTAATCAACAAGACATGGTGCTCACAATTGAAATTAAAGAGTACATTACCCTGTTACATTGCGAAGGAATCAGAATGGACTGGGTCTTCATCAAATACATAAAGAGTCGGTATTTCAAAAATGGGTTGGCAAATGTTGCAGGGTTGATGAAAAGTGGGTAACTGACCGGATTCAACACAAATGCAAAGGAGAATTACTTGGACTGACATCAAGCAGTTAATGAGAAATCATCCTGATGAGTTGAAGGTGATTGATCTTTTCGCACTGGGTATATATGGCTTGATTATTTTCTCGAAAAATTTAGGATACATTGAGGCGGTTGTAGTGGAATTATTCGAACAACTTCCAAAGCGAGTAAACCCTACACCAAAAATCCTAGCTGAAACTTTTCGCTCACTAAAACATTGTAGAATGACTGGTTGATGACATTTTATAGGATGCACGCAGCTGCTTCAGGTTTGGATCCATAGTCACTTTTGGAAAACTGATGGAATTTCTTATCGTCGATTCAATACGACATATTCACCCTTGGAGAAATTCCTTACACAAAATTGGTGAGAATGCGTCCCTAAGGAAAATTGGACGAAGGTATTTATGCACCTCCAAAACAAAGACATTATATGGAAAGCCCCTTGGTTGACTCATAGTGACATTTTGTATTGGTATGGAGATGCAAGAATAATAATGTTACTTGGGCTGTAGGGAGGAGTCGATTATTCTCGGCTTTTAGTACTTCGATAGTATGGGGCACATCAGTTTGTTCGAGACGCAAATGAGATATCTGAATCCGAGTTTGCATATCATGAAGATAATTACAAGAAGAAAGTCAAAGATATAGCCGAGTCATGTAAGAATATATTTTGTACATATGTTGTGCCTGCCAAAGACATGCTTACTCCAGACTATATGAAATGGAGGAAGTCGAGAAAAAATGAAACTGTTCTCATACCAGATCACGAGGACACTCGGACCATTGAAGAACATCTTAAACCAGTTCCCTTTGAGCTGGAAATAGAAAAGAAGGAATTTGAATCTGAAAAAGATGAACTGGAAAAAAGATTGTGAGAATTAGAAGTTGAAAAGTTCTAATGAAAGCTAGACGTCAATACTCAAAAGGATCGACCAGATAGATTAGAAAAGGAACATTAGAAAGTATGCATTGATTTAGAAGATTTGATAAAATGATATCAAGAATAGATTCAGAAAAATACCAGCTTGAAAGATCTTCTAAGTATTTGAAAGATCTTCTAAGTATTGGAAAGATGAAGACGACAGCCTAAAAAGGAAATTTGAAGGACATGATGAAGAGAATCACTGAAAAACCAGTTAAGAGCTTCCCAAAGACAGTTATCAGAAAGTCATCACCAAAAAAGTGGTTGAAGACAAAGGTAACTGATCTTGAAAAGTCTCTTCAAAGGCAACAGGAACATGATGACAAAACTATAGCAGAATTGGAGGTCATAGTGGACAAATTCAAGAAGCAGGCAAATGAACTCCAAATAATTCCCTTTGACGGAGGGCACCAGGGGCATTTCTGTTAGGAACAAGCTCAACAAAGGGTAAAAGCTAGAGATGCAGTCATTCAGGACTTCCTAGAGTAGGTACAGAAAACATCACGCCACTTGCATGGTTTGGTAAGAGAAGCCAGGGTGGTTCGACAAGGTATTCAACCAGTGACAGAAGAACAATAAGACTTATCAACTTATTAGAAGCCATTTGGGGTCTAGAAGATCTAGCTAGAATATACCTTTGAATTATTTTTGGTCTCTTAGAAATAACACTTTTGTCCCAATAAAGACTATTTATAATAACATACACGTTTTGGATCAATGCCTCAAAAATTTCATACATCATGCATTTTTGGATTTTTTTTGCATTTTTATTTCCTCACATTCAAATTAACTACCATAAAATGTATTATAAAAAAAGGAACAAACACTGGACACACCTCATCAAGCACTGGACACACCATCCTTACAATACCCGTATAAAGAAAAAGAAAATGGAAACAAAGATTGCTCAACTTGAGGAAAACATGCTGAGACTGCAAAAGGAGATTGAGAAGAAAATAAGTTTGGTCCCATATTTGATTCTTCCTCCTAAGTTTAAAGTCCTAGATTTTAAGAAGTTTGACAGGAATAGTTGCCCCTCAGCTCACATTACCATGTTATGTCGAAAGATGACAGGTTATATCGGGATTGACCAGCTTTTGATTCACTGCTTCCAGGAGAGTCTGACAGGTTCAGCCATCCGGTGGTACAATCAACTGAACCGTTCTCACATCAGGACATGTAAAGATCTTGCCAAGTTATTCTTGGAGCAATACAAGCATGTAAATGACATGAGACCAGATCGTGTTATGCTGCAAAGTATAAAGAAGAAGCATAATGAAGTTTTCAGGAAATACACACAACGGTGTAGGGATTTAGCCGTGCAAGTTCATCTACCTTTGGATAAAAAAGAAACAATAAATATCTCCGTGCATACTTTGAAGGCTCATTTCTATAGACACCTGGTCGCAATCACATCAGAGAACTTTTCTGATTCAGTTATGGCCGGAGAAATAGTTGAGACGACCATAAGATAAGGAAAGATAGAGGGAGGTGAGTCAAACAGAAGGCCTCCCATGAAGAAGAGAGAAGGTGAGATCATCAACATCAATGCTTTCAACACTAGTAAAAGCGTTACGATCTCTCAATCAAAACCAACTACAACCGTATCGTCAGGTACTTCTAGAAAAGACTCAAGGGAACTAAGGAGATAAAGAGAAAATGAGCATTTCAATCCTATTACCATGACATATAAAGAACTTTACCACCATCTTTTCGACATACATGTGGTGTCACGATACCCATTAGAACCTCTAAAACCACCATACCCTAGGTGGTACAATGAGAATGCACAATGTGAATATCATGGTGGTGTCTTGGGGTATGTTATTGAAAATTGCCTCGCCTTTAAGAGAATTGTACAAATGATGCACAATAAGAACTGGATTCATTTCAATAACTCAGAGTCGCCCAATGTTGCACAAAATCATTTGCCTAATCACCAGGATACTGGGATCAATGCAATTATCGAAGAGGGGTAAGAAGGTTAAGACCAAAGTTTTTAAAGTGAAGTCACCTCTTGCTTGGTTATGGAGGCAAATGATAAATGTGGGGTTTTTTGCACCTTACCCTAGCACATCATATTACAAAGATGATTGTCATGTTGTTATCGCAACAAGGATGGACATGATGTACAAGAATGTGTAGAATTTAGACCATCGATCCAGCTAATGATGGACAAAAAATAGCTGGAATTTTACGAGGAAAATAATGACACTCCAGAAGCTGATGTTTTTTTCACCTGTAGATGCATTTGAAAGGGGATATTGTGTGGGTCGTCCATTAATAATTACCCCAAAGGTAAAGATAGTAGATAAGGCATCTGCAAAAGTGAAGATACTATCACCAAGACCTTTCCCTTATAAAGATAGCAAACAAGTGCCTTTGAGATATGAATGCCAATTGAGCTCTGTAAAAGAATATGTCAATGAAGTAAGGCATTAAATTAGGAAATGCTACTCCCAAACATCTAACTTACTATAGAGAATGCTTGAGCCATTCAAAGGGGATAAACTAGTAGTGAACGAGCCAATAAAAGAAGAAGAAGTGGTGGAATTTTTAAAGCTTCTAAAGCACAGCGAATACAACATCGTGGAACAGCTACATAGCTTACAAGCTCGCATCTCAATGCTGGCTTTACTACTAAGTTTGGAGGCACACAGAGAGGCACTACTGAGGGTCTTGAATCAAACATTTGTGCCAAAAGACGTACCAGTCAATAAGTTGGACAGGCTGGTTAATAATATCCAAGCTAAAATCTTATCTCATTTTCTAATGATGAGATCCCATCTACGGAAAGTGGTCGGGCCAAAGAATTACACATTACCACTCATTATAAGGGGCATGCTTTACCAAGTGTACTAATGGACAATGGTTCTGCCCTTTATGTAATGCCTTTGGTCACCCTTAAAAGGCTACCAATGGATACTTCCCATATGAGAACATGCCAAAGTGTAGTTCGACCATTTGATGGGATAAAAAGGGAGGTATTTGGAAAAATTGAAGTACCATTAACCTTTAGGCCTTCCACTGATAATATAGAATTCCTGGTGATGGACATTATGCCTTCATATAATTACCTTTTGGGAAGGCCATGGATTTATCAAGTTGGGGCAGTACCATTGACACTTCACCAGAAGGTCAAGTTTGTTATTGATGGGGTTCTTGTAATCATCAATGCTAAAAAGAAAAATATTACCATACAAATAGAAAATTGAAGTTTTTGAATTTAGGCATGGAAGAAGAAAAGAAAAAAGTTAAAATTGGCACAACACTTTCGTCTGAAGCAAGGCAAAGCTTGATAGACTTACTCCAAGAGTACAAGGACGTGTTTGCATGGACGTACCAAGACATGCATGGTTTAGACACGGATATAGTGGTCCATAAACTACCAATCAAGACAGAATGCAAACCCGTACTACAAAAACTAAGGATGATGAGTCATGAAATGCTCCTTAAGATAAAAAAAAATGAAGTTCAGAATTAGTTTGATGTTGGCTTTCTTCATGTACTCAAGTATCCAGACTGGGTGGCTAACATAGTGCCAGTGCCAAAGAAGGATGGAAAAGTACGTTTGTGTGTTGATTATCAAGACCTCAATAAAGTAAGCCCTAAAGATAATTTTTCGTTACTGCGCATAGATACTTTGGAGGATAACACATCGAGAAATTCATTTTTCTCATTTATAGACGATTTCTTAGTATACAACCATATTAAGATGCATCCAGATGACATGGAGAAAACCATATTCGTAACAATATGGGGAAAATATTGTTACAAGGTAATGCCCTTCAAATTAAACAATTGTTGGGTAGCATACCAAATAGCAATGGTAACCTTGTTCCATGACATGATGCATAAAGAGAGTGTTGTCTATGTTGACGACATGATTGTAAAAGCACAAACTGAAGATGAATATATCGAGAATCTGAGGAAACTCTTCTAAAGACTGAGAAAGTTTCAATTGAAACTAAACCCAAACAAATGCACCTTCAAAGGTAACGTCTGGTAAACTATTGGGCTTCGTTGTTAGTAGAAAGAGCATTGAGGTTGATCCAGATAAAGTTACAGCCATCTAGAATTTACCTCCCCCACAGACACATAAAGAAGTTTGGGGTTTTTTGGGTAGACTAAATTATATTGCTCTTTTGATATATCAATTGACAGATAAATTTGATCCGATTTTCTATCTCCTTCGAAAGAATAGCTCCGGGGCATGGGAAGATGATTGCCAACTCGTATTCGAGAAAATAAAGGAGTATTTGTATCACACTCCTGTTCTAATGTCTCCCATTCCGGGCAAACCATTGTTTCTATATATGTCCATCTTTGAGAATTCAATAGGATGTGTCTTGGGGCAAAATGATGAATCTGGGAGAAAACAAAAAGTCATTTACTACCTTAGCAAGAAGTTTACTGATTTACAAGGCCATATATCTATCCTTTGAAAAGGTTTGTTACGCTCTAGTATGGGCTACTCGAAGGCTCAGACAATACATGCTATATCATACCTCCTGGTTAATTTCCAAGTTGGATCTGCTAAAATTCATGATGGGTGTACCCACTCTCTTTTGAAAGGCTAGCCCGATGGAAGATGCTATTATCAAAATTCGACATTGAATACATGAGTCAAAAGGCTATAAAGAGAAGTGTCATATATGACTTATTAGAAAGTAGAACTTATGAAAATTAAGAACCATTGGACTTTGACTTCCCAGATGAAGACTTGATGGCCATATATTTAGAAGAAGCAAGAACTTTCATCTGTGATTCTTGGAAAATGCATTCAACGGTGCATCAAATGCATTAGGACATGGTATTGGGGCTATCTTGGTGTCACCCAAAGGAAACCATTACCCATTCACTAGCAGATTGAATTTTGACTGCACTAACAACATGGCAGAATATGAAGCTTGTGTTTTAGGGATTCGAGCTGCTATTGGACAGAACATAAAGACTTTGTAGGTGTATGGGGATTCTGCCATAGCGATTTATCAGCTCTGAGGAGAATTGGAAACAAAATATACCAAACTGGTGGAGTACAGAAAGCTCATTTTGGATCTACTTAAGGAGTTCGATGAAGTCACTTTCCATTACGTGCCTAGAGAAGAGAATCATATGGCAGATACATTAGCTATCTTGGCAGTAGCACTCACAACTGGTGGGGAGTCTGACATGATGCCAATTGACATGTAGTCATATGAGTACCCAGCTCATTGTTATCACATCGAAGAAGTAAAAGACAAAAACCCATGGTACCATGAAATTCTGTAGTACATAAGAAATCAAAGCTTTCCAGAAGAAACTATTGAAAATGAAAAAAGAACAATTAGAAGAATGGCAGCAGAATATGTCTTTGATGGAGAAATCTTATACAAGAAATGTCGTGACCAAGTCTTGTTAAGATGCGTGGATGCAGAAGAGGATAAGATGATCCTGGAAGAAGTGCATGACGGAGTGTGTGGAACTCATGCAAATGGTCATATGATGGAAAGAAAAGTCATAAGATGCGAATAATTTTGGTCTACATTGGAGAGTGATTGTATCAATTATGGCAGACGATGTCATAAATGCCAAGTCTATGGGGATAAAATAAATGTCCTGCCTCGTCCTCTTTATGTGATGAAGGCTCCTTGGCCTTTTTTTATGTGGGGTATGGACATTATCGAACAAATCTATCCAAAAGATTCAAATGGTCATCGGTTTATCTTGGTGGAAATTGAATACTTTACCAAATGGGTGGAAGCTACATCATACGCTAATGTCACTTAATCCACTATTTGTAAATTCTTGAAAAAGGAGATCATATATCGGTATTGTTTACTAGAAATGATCATTACTGATAATGCAACAACATAATGATGGATGCTGCATTTGAATAATTAAAGATAAGCATCACAACTCTATTGCTTATCGACCAAAGATGAATGGAGCAGTAGAGGCAACAAACAAAAATATCAACAAAATAGTGGAGAAAATGACTGAGATGTACAAAGACTATCACGAAAAGTTACATTTTGCCTTGTTTGCTTATCGAACTTCGATGCGAACTTTGACTGGGGCAACCCCATTTTTATTAGCATATGGGATGGAGGTTGTGTTGCCCATTGAGGTGGAAATCCAAGTTTTGTCAGAAGTAAAGTTGGAGATGACGTGGAATGGGAATAAACTCGATACGATCAACTGAACTTAAAATGGATGCCGAATTGGGAAAGGCCTTATGTCGTGAAAACCAAAATTGAATTATCTGAGTACACAATAAGAAGGTACGCACAAGAGTATTCTATGAAGAAGATCTCGTGCTAAAAAAGATTTGGCTAATTCAAAAATATTTCATAGGAAAATGGATGCTGAATTGGGAAAGGCCTTATGTCGTGAAAAAGGCCTTCTTTGGAGGAGCATTAATCTTGACTTAAATGGACGGGCCAGAACTACCCAATCCAGTTAACTCTGATGTAGTTAAAAGATACTTCACTTAGGGTAAAAACCTAAATGGGCGCCCTAAGTCAAAGATTCATAAAAAATGTTTAGAGTGAAAACCCGAAAGGGCACTCTAAATTGAAAAAGAGAAAAAAAGAAAATAAAAGGTGGATCCAAGATGAAAACCCGCAAAGGGCGTCTTGAAACCAAGGGAGGATCCAAGTTGAAACCCAAAAGGGAGGCTTGGATAATAATCCAAGACTCACTAACAGGGAGGTCTTGGATCAAGGCAATAAAGCATCATGGCATCTAAGTCTTCGGAGACTTAATAATTTGAGAGGAACTTTGCACTCTTTCAAGTATTGTCATAATCTTTTTAGTCCTCTTGACAAAATTTATACTCAAAGTCATCTAACGTGTTCCAATTCAAAGGCGTCCACATTATCGAGATCTAGGTCACCTATTTGTCTTTTGAATATCTTATCTTTTTAGAATGTTTGCCATGTATTTTATTTTTATTCCTCATAAATAAAATATGACTCTTTTTCTGAGAGAAATCAATTTCTTAGCATCTTGCATTGAATCTAAATAAAATGATTTATTCAATTTGAAAAAGATTATTGCGTATTACTGTACAAAGACTTTTTGTAAAGTACAGGTGTGTGGAAGATAATAGAGGTTCTTGCACGATATTCAAAATAATAACATGGTTATTAGTTCAAAACTCTCTGAGAAGTAGAAAAGGCATCGATTAAAGATCAAATTCACAAGAAGAAATCAAGACATCTTTACGAAATTCCAAGAGGGTACCAAAACAAAGCTCGATGAGAATCATAAAATCAGGAGTGACAAGAGTCAAGTAACCAAGACTGACAGATAGAGATTGAGATATCTCTCTAAAGCAGAAAATCCTAAAATGAAAAATTTTGCATATACATTTTAGGCATACATAAGAACGTCGCATCTATAGTATTGCACACATGGGTACAATTTTGCATATCTTTGTCCGATTCAATTTCAACTTAACAAAGGAGGATATTGAGCTCGAAGAACACTCAACTTATCAAAGTATAATTTCAACTTCACAAAGAAGGATATCCGACTCAAAAGAACATTCAATCTAGACTCAACTTCACGACGAGGGAGTCATTGATATAAGACGAATCTACACTATTCAAGGGAAGTGAATAAATAGCCTTATTGTTGACCCGATCTAGGAATGACAAGTAGTAATGTCCTTGAATTCCATGTATGGCTGCAACAAAGATGACAATTATATAGTGTTAGTAAAAGTATAAGAAATGAATAAGTAAAATAAATAATGGAATAAGGATATAAAGAGTTGGTTGCGGAATTATAAATAAAGATGTTGATGTTCTTCAATGGAGGATGGTTGATGGTATTGATGTTGAATGGTTGATGGTGATGATAGTGTATCTCAAATACGCCAAAGAAGAAGCTATTGTAGAGAGCACAACCCCGGTCTTTACAAACTTTCTTGGGGGATAGTAATGTTGTCTTCAACCCACTAGATATAAATCTAGGAATTATAAGAATCAAGGTGAAAGGTTTGACTCCACAAGTATAGAAATATACTTGATTAATCGATAAAGTTCTCAAAGAAGTTTGAAGAGAGATTTAACTCACAAAAAGTTATTTTATAATATAAATTAGATGAGTACAAATGAAAGCAATCCTCTCAATTTATAGGAAATGAGAGGGCTTGGCCGAATAGGCACCTAATGATTCAGCTAAGTACATAACTTTAATAAAAATACATAATGCTTCAATTGGAAGGATGAGTCCCTTGGCATGTTGATGGTTCATCTATTTCTTCAAAAGGAGTCATGTTGTTTTGTTCATGCATGAATCAATCCCCTTTGGCCGAAAGGTGACATGTTGGTTCATCTTGGCATCAAAGTTATCTCCTTTGGCCGAATGATGTTGTGATGGTTCATCTTGGTGCCCAAATTCTTCATGTGCAAGGAATGTAAGTGATGGTAGAATAGGCATGGTGCTTGTCTCATGTCTCTTAATGATTTAGGCCTCCAATGGATGTAATTTCGTCATTAACGTGCACCTTTTTGAAAGGTATCTTCATGGACAACAACATTCATGGAATGTCACAATTGTTGGAAGATAACCTTTAATGTTTGAGCTAGTTCTAAGGTGAATGAGTTGCAGGTAAGCTGGCCATAGGTGAGTTGTAACATGATGAATATTATGGCAACTCCTTGTGAAAAGTACCTCTTGGAATGTCAACTATTCGCGAAAAGGTACGATTTCACAAAAATTGACTTAGGACATATTTGAAGTGTCCTGAGTGGTGATGATGATGGTACAGCTCCCCAGCTGAATTGAAGTCATCTTGTAGCTCAAATCTTCAGCTCAATGGTCTCCAAACAACTTTTCACCAAATGTTCATTATGCTCTTCTAAACGTCCCCATATAAGTTTCCTTGTTGTTGCTTTCACCATTTAGCTCCAAAATAGTTCCCAAGTTGTGGCCATATGTACCTACACTCAAAACATAAAGAATAAGTTAAGTACATGAACTATATTAATATGTATATGATAAAGATGTGTTGTAACACCCCTAACCTGTACCCGACCCGGTTACGAATCCGAGGTGTGACATTGACTTTTCAAAACATATGTAATTAAAAAATAAGCACAATTGAAAATTTTTAATCAAGATAAAAAGGTATCAACATTAACTTAAATAATATAAACATTTCACATTCATATTTACATAAAAGCTTTAATAGTTTACATAAATACAAAATATATATAAGTTTACAAAATCGATAAGAGCATTTCAAATTTAAACATATAATTCATGCCAACAGTTTACAAAATTAACACAAAAACCTACATTTAATTTGTCCTGATCTGATCTTCAATTTGTATGCTATCCTCAATCAATCAGTCTTCCTCTTTCTTCAAACATGCGCGTGAGGAAATCACATGCTAAGTCGTTGACTTAGTGAGGCAAATACTAATAGTGCTAACTTATTAAACGAAATCTTTATTGGTTTTTATCAAAGCATTTTATAAAACATTTCAACTTAATTTCTATATCTGAACAGGTATACTTATGTATATTATTCACTTTGTGCCATTTGCACCGAATTGCCACATATTTGTCCCGAAGGACCACATAATTGTCCTGAATGACCACATAAAATCCTCGACTCTTGGCATGGCAACTATACCTCTAATCCTCATATATATACCTTGGACTATTAATCACATAATTATTTTTCTTATTATTCGAAGTGTTTCTTATTCACATAGGTATTTTCACATACACTTGTTCAAAGTTCACATTTCCATAATCATATGATCAGAAAACATAGCTTATATAATATAAATTGTATAAAACATTGAAATATAACATAAAGAAATTATAAAGTTTTTGATCGAAAACACAAGGTTGGCTTATCGCAAGCCTTCATCAATTCTGTTACCAAACCGAGAAGTTACACCCACCTTTGCCTTACTAAAGTTCTAAGCAAAATCCTTACACCTTCGAATCAATACTTAATATATCGAGCTGACCAAAAATTGATTACATTCAAACACTACACAAAACCAAATCAACAAATCAATATCGTTCTTCGAATCACTTATAACCCATCAAAATAACTTAAGATGAAAGAAACACTTAATTTCCATTCCATGCCTAGAAGTATCGATACTACCATTACAGTACCGATACTTCCCTTCAAGGGTATCGATACCTCCTAAAGATACCGATACCATTTCGAGGTTATGGAATTGCATCTTAAAAATGGTATTGATACCATCCCCCTGGTATCGATACTACTAGCTCAGTATCGATACCCTCTTCAACTGGTATCGATACTACTCTTACGGATTACACAGATTTAACCCTTGAAGTATAGGTATTGTTCTAACGGTACCGATACTCGAAGCCCATAATGGTTATTTTCACTTCGAAAATAACCCAAAATCCTCCTAAATCTCTTATATTCATCACAAATTATACCTTTTAAACTCACCCTTATACTTCCAAACTAACTTGTCCTCATATACTACTCCTTAACATACAAAATCTCACTAATACACTTACATATAAAAAATCATACCATGTTTTCAACCAAGCTCTTAATCATTTCTAATACTTCTAACCCTTTAATTAGCTCATTGAAAAGTCAAATATCTCAATAAAACTTCAAAAACTACTCCATATCAAAATTTCATTTCTAACCCATTTTACAAATCCCTTCATAATTTACTCATCTTGTTGTTTTAATCCTATATAAACTTTCCTTAAGCTTATATAACACCCAAACCTTCATTACCAAACCAAAAATTAAACGAAAACCACATATTTCATAATCTTACCTTTTAGGAGTGGAGCTCACATAGAAGAAGAGATAAGAAATAGTTTCCAGACTTCTCTTTGCTTTTCCTTCCAAACCCATGTGTCTGTCTCCTTTAAAAAGGAAGATAAAAATTCTTCTTAGAAAAGACCATAATACCCCTCTTATAATCCAACTTTGATATCATTATCCTAACCAAACATTTCCACAATAAGTCCTTGAATTTTTTTAAATTATTCTAATTAAACCACTAAGTTTTGAGTTCTTACCTATTGGTCATTGACCCGCTAATTGGGATATTACATGTGTACTATAGTATGTGCCTCACATAGTAATGAATAAGTTATTATCATTATAACTATAGATGTAGTATATATATATATATATATATATATATATATATGATTATAGCTATGTTATAGAAAACGAAATAAGCATCATTGTGTAGAAAAATAGAAAGTTTCTTCTCTTGAAACCGAAGCGTCGAGTTAGATTTCAACTTCACAACGAAAGATATCATGCTCGAACCATATAAGATTGACTTGAATTTACAACGAATGGGTTAACTAGGATTCAACTTCATGATGAATGATATTGTGCTATCTCAAGGTCGACTCAACTTCACGAAGAATGAGTCATCCATAATCCAACTTAATTACATGGGCCATTTCTAATTATTTTCAAGTCAAATTTCAACTCCACAATGGAGGATATTGGACTTAGAGGCCTATCCATGATGAACGAAAGTAGTGCTTTTATCTTTGTCTTATTCTTGTTGCACAACAATAGGCAAAGGGGGCAGCTGTAGACACCTATTTTCGTCCGGGATATCATATTATATAGTATAAGTATATAGTGTATAGTGTATAGTGTATAGTGTATAGTGTATATATTATATTATATATATTATATATTATAGTAGTTTTATATATTATATATAATATATTTTAATATATATATATATATATATTAATATTATTTTATAGTATAATTAAAGTATAATTATATTAGTTATATATATTAGTATATACATATGTTATGTTATGTTATGTTATGTTATGTTATGTTATGTTATGTTATGTTATGTTATGTTATGTTATGTTATGTTATGTTATGTTATGTTATGTTATGTTATGTTATGTTATGTTATGTTATGTTATGTTATGTTATGTTATGTTGTTATGTTATGTTATGTATGTTATGTTATGTTATGTTATGTTATTATGTTATGTTATTGTTATGTTATGTTATGTTATGTTATTTATGTTATGTTATGTTATGTTGTTATGTTATGTTATGTTATGTTATGTTATGTTATGTATGTTATGTTATGTTATGTTATGTTATGTTATGTTATGTTATGTTATGTTATGTTATGTTATGTTATGTTATGTTATGTTATGTTATGTTATGTTATGTTATGTTATGTTATGTTATGTTATGTTATGTTATGTTATGTTATGTTATGTTATGTTATGTATGTTATGTTATGTTATGTTATGTTATGTTATGTTATGTTGTTATGTTATGTTATGTTATGTTATGTTATGTTATGTTATGTTATGTTATGTTATGTTTATGTTATGTTATGTTATGTTATGTTATGTTATGTTATGTTATGTTATGTATGTTATGTTATGTTATGTTATGTTATGTTATGTTATGTTATGTTATGTTATGTTATGTTATGTTATGTTATGTTATGTTATGTTATGTTATGTTATGTTATGTTATGTTATGTTATGTTGTTATGTTATGTTATGTTATGTTATGTTATGTTATGTTATGTTTGTATGTTATGTTATGTTATGTTATGTTATGTTATGTTATGTTATGTTATGTTATGTTATGTTATGTTATGTTATGTTATGTTATGTTATGTTATGTTATGTTATGTTATGTTATGTTATGTTATGTTATGTTATGTTATGTTATGTTATGTTATGTTATGTTATGTTATGTTATGTTATGTTATGTTATGTTATGTTATATATTATATATTTATTTACTTATTTTATTTCATTTCTATTTAGGTCCAAATCCATATTCCAGTCCTAAACCGGGAAATCCAACAAGCAAAGCCCACCTGACCCAGTGAAGCAAGCCGCCATACCTGTTCCAGCAAGGGTAAGCGATCTGCCTGACCCAACAGAGGAGGCCTCATCCAAAATAGGCTAGGTTTCATACTTTGGCAACAGCACCGTAGCCGTTGGATCTTACCCTTCAATCCAACAGCCAAAATACATTCGATTACCTTTTCAACGGCGTGTGGAGATCACGCACCAACCGACTGATATTCTCGACTGGAAAATCGCAAAATATGGGCAACAACTCAAACAAACGGAACTCATTCAGATGTCCAGCGAAAGAATCATATATAAATCCCGTCCCTTTCGGGGTTACAACGACCATATTCAATGCTATAAAAGCCTCTGACCAAGCCATTGAAAATCACAAAGAGGGGAACACAATGAAAACCATCGAATAACACAGTAAAAAGCATCGCATAACACCAAAAAATACCAACAAAACAAGTATCGAAATATAGCAAAAACTAAGCAAAAAAATCTCATAAAATCACCAAAAAAATTACAAAAAACAAAGAAGCAGCTTCTGTCGTGGCTTAGAAGATGAGCGGTTGCCGGAAGTTGAAGAGCTTTGACAGAAATAGGTAAAAATCGATTCTTTAATCCTAGATATACGCTGTTTAGCGGTTTTTTTTAGGGGATTTGGGGTTTGGTTTTGGTATTGGGGTGTTGTGTAGAACATTTTGGGTAGGCTTTTAGATTCCTGACCACCAGAGGAGGCTGTCAGAGCCGCGGTCCAGGCGGCGGTTTGGCACCGACTGGTGGCTGGTCATTGGCCGGTGGGGGGAAAGTTGAGAGGAAATTGGGAGAGAAGGGAGAGTGATATTTGAGAAATGAAGTTGAAATGAATTTGCAAATTGAATTTTGAATTAATTCAATTTAATCATCGTTTATATTTCTATATTTTGCAAATTGATCCCCTAACTTTTTTTATTTTTTTCTTGCAACTTTTAATTCACATCAATTTGATCATTGGTTTTAAATTCTTTTCAATTTAATCCTTTTTAATTTGAATTTTCTATAATTCATTTTTTATTTAATATTTTATTTTATTTTATTGTTTAACATTAATTTGATTTATTTTTTAGTACAATTTTAAAATTCGTCAAAGGTAAGTAATTCATATCAAACTTTAAATTTTAATTTAACTTTTAATTTTCGCAATTACGAAAACCAGAAAATTAAATTGATACCGAAAGGGCAGTACAAGTGTGCTAATCCTTCCTTGATTGTAATTGACTCCCAAATTCGATTAATTTATGGTAAAACGAAGATCAGATAAATGGTAAGTTAGGGTGTCTAGTCAACCTAATTTTAAATGATCGGTGGTAGCTTCATCACATCAATTCAAGTCGAAACCTGATCCTGGGACCAGTCGATGAACGGATACAACAATTGTTAATTTACCTATTATTTTAAAGTAATAGGTTTCAAAATTCCACGTATCGATACTTTATACATGTGTATCGATATTTGATGTTTACACCCCATTATCATTATACCGGTAGACTTTTACCATTTTCATTGTAAATTAACCTATTACTTTAAAGTAATAGGTTTCAAAATTATAAGTATCGATATTTTATATGTGTATCGATACATTTTACGTGCAAATTGTTTGAGAAACATACTGGAATAAAAGTATCGATACCTATATAGACAGTATCGATACTTGGTATTTACGTTTATTATCAATATACTAGTAGAATTTTACGATTTAAATTGTAAATTTACCTATTACTTTAAAGTAACCAGTTTTGAAATTTTGCGTATCGATACTTTATACGTGTGTATCGATATATTTTGCGTGCAAATTATTGAGAATCATATTGGACTAAAAGTATCAATACCTATATATAAAGTATCAATACTTGGTATATACACCTATTATCATTATACCAGTAAACTTTTACTCTTTACATTGTTAATTTACCTATTACTTTATAGTAATAGGCTTCAAAATTCCAAGTATCGATACTTTGTACATGTTTATTGATACGTTTTGCGTGTAAATTGTTTGAGAATCATATTGGAATAAAAGTATCGATATCTATATAAAAAGTATTGATACTTTAAGTTTACGCCTATTATCATTAAACAAATATATTCTTACCGTTTACATTGTAAATTTACCTATTACTTTAAAGTAATAGGTTTCGAAATTCCAAGTATCGATACTTTGTATATGTGTATCGATACTTTTTGCGTGCAAATTGTTTGAGATGCTTACTAGAATTAAAGTATTGATACCAATATAACAAAATATATGTGTATCAAAACTCCAAGTACTGATACTTTATATATGTGAATCGAAATTCCAAGTATCGATACTTTATATATCTCCTAACAAATAAATTTTGTGCCCATCCTTCAACTACCACCACCTAATATAATTGAAAACACCACTGAAGCATGTTGTTTTATGAACCTCTACTTCAACTTCTAACATCAAAATTCAACATCAACTCCTATTGGGACCATTGAACTTTCCTACAACAATTTTTTTTATTCGGGCTAATGAACCATTATTTATGGACCATATTGCATCAGACGATGTTAAGACGAGCGGGGAATGCCATGTAGTACTTACTGTTAATGAATCTGAAAGATTGGTTGGTCAGCTCTTTTCTTCACGTGAGGAAGCTTGGGATTTTTACAAGTAATACACACAAAAACATGGTTTTAGTGCACGTAGTGGAACAACACGAAAACATGAATTTTATGAACATTCAAGCATTAAATTAAATCAAATCAAATCAAATACAAGTTACATACAGTTTATTCAACATACAAGTTACTTGTAATCTCTACTACAAGTATCAGTACCTTTATACAACCTAGAATATCAATTTTTACCTATAACATTATATAAAAGTATCGTTATTTATTTTCTACCTAGAATATCTCTTTCTACCTATAATCGATCCCAAATCTTTGTTTTACTTTGAAAACCACAAACCCTAAAACCTAACCCCTATTTTCGAAAACTATAATACTAAAACACTAGGGTTTCGACAACATACCTTTTGATTCGATTACAGTAACAAACAAACAACTACGCTTTCAAAAATGTCTTGCTTCTATTTCGTGATGCCCTTCAAATTCTCTGTTATCAATAGCTTTGATATTTTAACCGGTTATGTTATTTATATTTAATCGATACCATTCCCCAAGCGTCGATACTTTTATGTAAGGTATTGATACTTTCGAGACGCTTTCCTTTTTTCATTTCATTTCAATTCCTAAAGTATCGATACTATGGTACATATACTTGTAAAAGTATCAATACTTTCAATAATTTCGGTAGTGCTTTATCAGTTTTGTCAAATTGAAACCGGTTTTGTCCAATTTCAACATGTTATATTGTCATGTATCGATACATGTGTCTAAGGTGTCGATACTTTATAGGCGCTATTATTCATTTAATTCCTACAGTATCGATACTTTGGTACACATAATTATAAAAATATCGATACTGTCAATAATTCTGATATCTCTTCATCAATTTTGTCAAATTGAAACCGATTTTGGAAATTTTCAACCTGTTATATTGTCATGTATCGATACATGTGTGTAAGGTATCAATACTATTTAGCCTTTATTATTGCAATTCTTTTAAATTCGTAAAGTATCGATACTTTGGTACATATACTTATAATCGTATCGATACAAATTTCAACAATTCCGGTTGCTTTTTACAAATTTTGTCAAATTTCAACCAGTTTTGTCAATTACCAACCAATTTTGTTAATTTCGTCACCTCTTTTGTCAATTTGAAACCGATTTGTTAAATTTCAACCTGTTATATTGTCATGTATCTATACATGTGTGTGTAAGGTAATGATACTTTAGATGCACTTTTATTTTAATTCTTTTAAATTACTAAAGTACCGATACTTTTATACATATACTTATAAATGTATCGATACATATCTACTCATATACTTATAAATGTATCGATACATGTCTACTTTTAACCGGTTTTCTTCACTTTCTTATATATTACTATATATATCGATACTTCTGTGCAAGGTATTAATACCTACCGATAAGCAAAGTTTGTCGGTTGCCAAATTTTTTAATATTTCTTCCTGTTTTCCACCTACAACATTATTATTAAACATTTCTGGTAGCGCTTAACCGACTTTGTTAAGTATCTTATTAAATTTCTGATCACGCCGTTTCTTAGCTGTATTTTGGTTTGTCTTTCCTTAGACAAACCCTATATATATACTCACCCTTAAAATTCTTTCTAAATCCATCGTTATTCGTCATGTGTTATTTATAAATTTGTTCCTCAATTTACATTTTTATTTTAATTTGTTCACTATTCTGCATGATATTTTTGTAACCATAAATCAAACTTGTTTTATCCATAAATAAATAGCATTCCAATCTTTTGGGTGAAAAAAATAAAGTGATTAATTTGAATTCTCATTGAAGAAATGTATCTATTGATTGTTGTAGTCCACACGAAGTATGAGAAAATAATTAAATCCAAAATGTCGAAAATTCTACATGGTATCTTCAAGTCTAAGCTAAGGTTGAATTGAATGAACAACTTAATTTCCTCAAAGTTTTCCAATAATAAGACAACTAGTATATGATTTCTCTCTTCTTCTATTACATGGACTTTTGGTTTCACCAATCTTCCAAACCCAATCTACTTAACGTATTTATATATATATATTTTTTTATAATTATTGGTATCTGATTTATTAATCGACTAGTCCGGATCAGGTACTGCAGAGATGAGGGCAACCTTTCCAACCCAGCTTTCTCCATTTGTAAACTCCAGGATTCAAACTCCTGATCTTACTTAAAAGATTTAGTACCTAATCTCAATAAACCAATTGGTTGTTGGTTAATGTATTTATACCTTGATTCATATATATATAAAATGTAAAAAAGGAAGTGTAGTTGGAGGGAAGGCGCCACCGCAACATCTACGTATGAAAATGTCAATAATCAATATGATTTTTGGGTGAACTACGTATTTAATATATAAACTATCAGTTTTGGTATGTTTTTATATGTAAAATTTCATTTTTTTTAAAAACACCATGCCTAACGTTTAGTTTTTGTTTTATTTTAGTACCATGCCATTGAAAACTTAATGGACGAGCTCGCTGGTTGCCACGTCTACAATCATCGACCGTCGTATCGGTCAGCCAATAAAGCCTAAACTTTCCAGCCTATACATTTGCAACCTCCTGCAATTCCGGCCTCTGTTTCACTAAAACGTATCAATCTCCCCAAATTGACAATGGACTCCTCGATTTCTTCATCCTCTGATCTCCATGGTGTACCGTCCGATGGGCTTGAAACTAGACCATGTTTGTCGACTCGTTATTCTCTCTTGGTCCACTATTCTGATTGGTCATCCATTCACCGAAGCTATGCCACTTCAGCCTATCTGTTAAGTTTTTAACTGCGGGATACTAAAATGAAACAAAAACTAAATGTTAGGTACGATTTTGAAAAAAAAAATTTAGATACTAAAACGGATTAAAACTGATAGTTTAAGTACTAAACACATAGTTTACCTATGACTTTTTTGGGTAAGGTCATATAGTCATTCCAAATAAGCGGTTTCTATAAAAAAAAATAAAAGGGTTAAATGCATTATTACCTACTAAACTATATTATTTGTAGAAAATTGCCTCTTAAAGTATGAATTCAATATATTTATTGTAAACAAACAGAAAAACTAGGCGCAAACCAGAGGAAACTAGTAATAATCCATCTCCACTCGAATCGAATATTCAAAAATAGATTATAGTAAGAGATTTTTCATTAAAAATATTATTGATTTCTCCATTATTTACTCTCTTGCAGTGTATTTTTTATGAGTAAACTCGACAATCATAGCTATTGAGATTTATAAATTTTTATCTTTTTTCACAAACTTTTTACCCCTACATATTTAGAAAAAAAATGATTTACCTTTATAGTCATGAATATCGTTAAAAATAAATAGTTTTTCTTTACTTTTGTTAACACCACATTTAAATTATATAATAGAAAAATTCTACAGCTCGTGTGTATGAGCATCGTTAATGATGAGTACCATTAAATTAATTTATAAAATATTACATTATAAAATATTAAACGTATAATTATAAATTAGTTAAAAATATAAATTTAATTAAAATACAATTTTTTATAAAATATTATTTTTTATAATCTTATTTTAATTATAATTAGATCAAATATTAATTTAAAAAATTTATAAACCCTAATTTATTTTCATAGCTTTGAAGCTCCTGCCGCTAGTATCATCTAAATTAGGGTTTATAAATTTGGGATAATATTGACACGCTCGACGAGCACAGATGAGCACATTAACGTTGAGCACCATTAAATTAATTTATAAAACATTAAATTATAAAGTACTAAACGTGTAATTATAAGTTAGATAAAAATATAAATTTAATTTAATTAAAAATAATATTTGTAAAACATTAGTTTTTATAATCTTATTTTAATTATAATTAGATCAAATATTAATTTGAAAAATTTATAAACTCTAATTTATTTTCACCAGTGGCAGGATCTTCAAAACTATGAAAATAAATTAGGGTTTATAAATTTTCCAAATTAATATTTGATCTAATTATAATTAAAATAAGATTATAAAAACTAATTTTTTACAAATATTATATTTTAATTAAATTAAATTTAGATTTTTAACTAACTTATAATTATATGTTTAGTACTTTATAATTTAATGTTTTATAAATTAATTTAATGGTGCTCAATATTAACGTGCTCATCTATGCTCGTCGAGCGTGTCAACATTATCCTATATAATAACAACTAATTATTAAAATATTTTAATTTATATCACATCACATGTTAATACAACTCATTATGTAATAACATAATATATTTGCTTGAATCCTAAACTTTAAAATTTGGTACCCATCAAACCATCAAACTCATCAAGTGGTTTAATTTCACTGTTGACAGTGATGCTGATAATCTAGAGTTGAAAATGAAATAATTTAATATTTTGTTTATTATTTATTATTATAAAATAAAATTCATGTATCAAGTAAGAAATATGTGATATAAATGAATTCTTATATTGTCACACTCCAATTTAGGGGTCAAATTATAAATTTTTAAAACTTATAGGCAGTTTTAGAAAGTTGCAGGAAATTCGCCTTGAATTATCCCATTTTTCTGGTAAAGTGAAAAATAAACCCCCGGTCGAGCAGCTGAAATCCTCAATTTTCCTAAACTCTGAACCTTAGCCCCGTTGGCCCCTTTTGGCCTCTATTCAGCGCCGTCCAACCATCTCTGAGTGTAGCCACCGCCTCATTCGATGCGTCGTCGATTGGCAACTATAACCCGAGCAACATCGTGCCGTTACACGTCGCCGTTTGTCGCCAATCAATGTTCGAACGTGTTAAGGTAACCTTTAAAATCACACCTTGGTTTTTCACCGATTCCGGCTGAACCGGTGACTGACACAACTCACCGCCTGCACTAGTTTGTCCCCCATCGTAGGCCGTACAAAACCCATCCCTTGAGTCGATCCTTTGTCGTCGTTTCCTCAATCGTCAGCGTTGAGGAAAGTTGGGTCACTTTTTCAGTTGTTTGTGGTATTTAAC
Organism: Hibiscus syriacus; assembly: GCF_006381635.1. NCBI lineage: Eukaryota > Viridiplantae > Streptophyta > Magnoliopsida > Malvales > Malvaceae > Hibiscus > Hibiscus syriacus. The sequence goes on from NW_024062778.1 coordinate 2,333,142, forward strand.
GATAGTTGTTGGATTAATTTTTGATGACATGGATGTTGGGATTGAATAGGGTGTAATCGGCAACCGTCCCCTGACCCGTCACTGTCATCACGCTCCACAACGCGTCGCCGCGTGTGCGTGGGGCTTGTCCCCCAGCCCTGGAAACTTTCTAGAAACGATCCAGTCAGTCTGGACCGAACTGGCCCAAACCGAGTCAACTCGACCCGACCTGTTGACTTTGACTAAACCCGACCCGTTGATTTTGACCTGACCCATTAACTGTTGATCGGTCTGACCATTGACATTGACCCAAGTCTGATTGTTGACTTTGACAAAAAAAGTTAAATTTTCCAAAAAAGTCCTATTTTATGTTTTTCGATGTCCTGTGTCCAAATATGAAGTTCGTGTTGCCAAATTCTCACTCGATAAGCTATTTTTCAGTATCTTACCTTCGGATTCAATTTGGTTTCTCAATTAAGTTCAGTTTCTGACGTAAATTCGTTTGTTATGTATCTGAGGAATTATTGGACGTTGAATTCAAATTCGAGAGTAACCGAATGGAGTTTAAATATTCGATCGGTGGAGCACGAAAATCGAGGTAATACATTGCTACCTTATGCATGCTTTATGGAACATATTGGAATTGGTAAACACGTGGATGAATATGTTTGGTCTCATCTACATAGTAAATTATTTCTAAACTTGATCCGAATTCGGTAAAAAGTCGGTAGCTGAATATGACTCAGATGACTCGTATAAGAAATTGGTAGACCGATAGGAATTAAATTACAAGTTCTGTGATTAAGTGGTAAAGCAATAAACCTCTGGATCTGTAAATTCTGATTTACCTCATTAAAGGTTAAATGCCAAAGGTACTTGGATGAGAAATTATGACAATACTTTGGTTAGGTAAAATTATGAAAATACCCTTATGGGGTAAAATTAAAAAATTACCCTTATGTTGTAAAAAGATAAGTATTGTCCTGGAAGCTAAAAAATAACTCTGAAAAGACATTGATCTGATGAAACTACTGATGTACATGGAAAATGCTAGTTTTGCTTAGAAAATCTGGATAACCAATTTCTAACATCCAAGATGGCAAAAGATTTAGAATTTGTGGTGTTTGGACAAAACCACCTAATAAATAAATTACTAGAATGATACATATGTTTGAATCGAAGAAAATAATTGAATACCCTTGAACTGTAAAATGACCTAAATGCCCAAGAGAGTAAATGACCTAAGGTAACCCCAAGTCATGGAATGACCGAATATATGTTCGTCTCCCTAAGATTCATTCAGTGATGATTCTGAAGATGATCAATTCGACAAGAGTTCTTTGTATTAAAGAGTGAATACCCTTGAAGTGCAACGATTTGACCGGTTGACAGGTATCAGTGATGTGATTAGTTCAGTTCGGGTTAACTCGATATTCTGATAGACCGACACAAATCTTAAATGCCCTAAATCTTCGTTTATCCCTTATTAGATCAAATCACTAAGAATTCTCCAAGAACCTAATGCCCAAAATACTTCTGATTTACTGAATAATGGAATCACTTCTGACATATCTGAAAACACAAGTAACTCTGATGCAAAGGATTCTGAATACCTTTCTGATTACATAGTTCCTCCAAAAAATATATGAATACTATATGATCCTGATAAATCATGTTCTGAATAACTGATGAATCTATCAGCTATCAAACCCTTTTATAGGGATCTCATTTTTGAATTTAATCAGTTTACAGAAATTCATGACTCCCTATCTGATAAATACCAAGCATCTTTGGAAAATAATTGGATCATTTAGTGTGTTCCCTATATGTTATATGATTGGTTTTATCTGTTTTGAAATGTGTTTTACCGAGATTTCTAAGTTACTGAAGTTCTAAGTCTGCCTGTCTGATTCATGATCTTTGGATATCGTTTCTACTTAATTGATATGTCTGAACTCTGATTTTCTACTACCACAGATTTTTTTCTGGAAAATGTTTTTCTTCGGGGTACTCTGGGATCTGGTATGAAGTCTCTGCAGGTTCAGACCGATCAAACTGGTAATTCCTTATATAGGTTCAGACCGATCGAACTGGTAATTCCTTATATATAGGTTCAGACCGATTGAGCTGATAATTCCTTACGGATCTAAGGTGACCCTTGGGTGGGCTCCTAGGCCTAATGAGCCTAATGGTAAGACCTTATGGACCCTAAGGAACTCCTTTAGGGTGGCACCTCTGCTATGTGCCTTGGGTAAGTCCTTATAGACCAAAGGGCACTCCCCTCAGGTGGGCACCTATGCTTCGGCTAGGGTAAGACCTTATGGACCCAATGTGTTTCCTTAGATTGACACCTATAGCCAATGGGCCTAGAGTAAGTCCTTATGGATGCAGTTATGGGGAACTACATATTGGCGTTCGGTTGAAGGGTTTTACTACGGTTTCAAAAATATGTTTTAAACTGTTACTATTTTAGAAAGATATGTATTTTTCCTTGGTTTTATGGGAACCCACTAGACACCCTATTCCGATCTCCTAAACCTAGTCCTCTTAATGTTTCCTCTGAACTGTAAGCTTTATGTCTTTTGCAACCTGAAATATCAGTGGAACCCTCAGCTCATCACAAAAATATGTAGACGTCTGAATCAATAAGGAAAATTATGCTTTTCCATTATCTGCATGTCCTTCAACATCACTTGGTAGTTCTGTATTACCGAGCTTCTCAAAGCTCACTCTTTTTACTTTCCATTTCTGGTTAAAAGAATTTATCCAATACACCTATCGACATCAGTAAAGGAGTTTCATTTGACGTTGCTTGCAGAGTACTATACAAGTGTAGTTAGGGGGCATATAGGTCACATTTGGTTTTTATATTAAGTATGAACATGTGTGATTTTAATTATGTCTGTAATTTATGAATGATTTTCTGAACTTGTATTTTAATTATAAATTGTTTTATGATTTTACACATTTTATCAAAAATTTTAAATTTTCTGGGAATTTTACTGTGGGTCGCTCCGGTGGCCCTAACGTGACACATCTGATCGGATAGGGGCATCGGTCTATGGGTGTTACGTTTATACTAAAAAATTTAAAAAAATTGAATCGAATTGGATGACCAAAATGCAACAAAAACTTAAGTTTAGTGATGATTTTAAGAAAATAAAATAGTTAGGTGACCAAAGTAAAATCTTCAAAATAGTTGAGTGGTTATATATGTAATATACCCTTTATTTTTTAACAGTATTAGCAGTTTGGAGAAAACAAGGAAACGATTTAAACTTCGAAGGGTAAAACGTCTTGAAAAATACTTTAGGGGACAACTAAGTATAAATGATTCAATTTAGGGAACAATGGTACATTTAAACCAAAATAAATAAATGTTTATTTATCCGAAAATGTTGGCTTAATTTTATTTCAGGGTAAAGAACACAAACGATCCCCTGACTATAGGATATTATTTTATTTAATCACCCGACTATTAAAAATTACAAAATAGTCCTATAACTATAGGGAGTTACTTTGCTGAGTCCCTTGACCATTAAAAGTTATAAAATGGTCACCCAACTATTGATTATGTTTCAAACTCGTCATTGTCGGTTAAAAGATTAATGATAGTCTCAGCTGGACGTTAACATGCTTACTGAGATATGATAAATCTGATCTCATAATCTCAAACGACTATCATTTTTCAATCAACATGTTAACATCCAGCTGAGACAATCGTTAATTTTTTAACAAAAAAAGATGAGTTTGGAACATAATGAATAATCGATTGACCATTTTGTAACTTTTAATAGTCAAGGGACTCAACAAAACAACTCCCTATAGTTGGAGATTATTTTGTAACTTTTAATAGTCGATGGACTCAACAAAACAATATCCTATAGTAGGGGAACTATTTATGTACTTTACTTTAAGAAAAGTAATACTAATTTATATAGAGATATAAAAGGGCTTTTGTCTCTTGTTTATGTTCTTTCAAATCCCACTTGTTGTTTCTCTGTGTGTATGTATCATGCTATCATAAAGAAAATCTCTTTCTACCTTTGAAATTACAACCGACTCCACTCTTGCTTGTTTCTTTCTTTCGTTTCTTTGATGATTACTTAGATGGTGGTGGAGGTGCAACAAGTGATATACAAAGGAAGCTGGTCCTGCCATTAATGCTGAATTCAAGAGCTCTTCAAGTACTACAAGTTTAGCTTAACTTTGGTTTAGGGTTGATGTTGTTTTCATGGCTACTAGTGGAGACAATTACATGAACCACTCTATCCAACTCCAACAAAATAATCAACATCAACAGCAGCAACATCATCATCATCTGAATCAGGTTCCTGATGCAACGATGCAATCGTCGTCGTCATCTTCCATCCCTGACAACTTCATGTAATTTCTTTTGCAGTGCAAAACTATACAAACCCAAATTCAGAACCTCCCCCTTTAAAAATTTAATATCACGTTTCTTTTTTTTTTGGGGTAAGCAGAAGCAGAGACAGTGGATCTTATGATTTGGGTGAACTAGATCAATCCCTTTTTCTCTATCTTGATGTACAAGATCAATACCAAACAGACATGTTCATATCTGCCAGTACTTTCTTTGATCCGGATCCTTACAGAAAAAGAACTGATATTTTCATAGGAAAACAATTTATTTTATTTTCAACATCTTTGTTTTATATGTTAACATGCTTATGAGTTTCTAAATTGGACACCAGTAACAAAGAACTCTATGATAATGGATTCCTTGATGAATTTTCTTTACATTGACTGGAAATTTTCTTGTTGAGTTAATGGCTGTGAGAATTTATATACGCAGATAACTTTGGAATGAAGCCTCCAACTCTGAACATTTTCCCTTAACCTATGCATGTTGAGCCGCCATCATCAGCAAAGGTGAAAATTTATGTTTGTAGATGGTGCAAGTAATAATAATTTTGTCAAGTGTTGTTTTTTTCCCTGATATTTTTTATTTGGTAGACAAATACAGGATTAGTTTCTCCAGCAACTAGTAGTTGTTCAAAGAGACCATCAATGGAGTTGGCAAACGCCAGAAATGATGGTCCAGTTAAATCTGTCAAGGTATGATAGGCTAGCTATGGATATTAAAAAACACAAAGGAAATTCCCATGTTTCAATTTTAATTTACTAACAAATCTACGTTTTAATTTGGCAGCGTAAATGGCCAACATCAAGTTCTGAGCAAGGAGCACCCAACACACCAGACGCTAAGGTTAATTCTTTGACTCCCTTTTTAACGACGGCGATACTCATAATGACCGTAATAATATCCGTTATGTCCGCAATAGTAATAAACAAAACACAATTGAAAACGTGGCGACAATCACAGTTGAAATGCCTGTTCCTATATAGGATCTTTGCTTAATGTAATTTATTAGTTATCATTTCCGATCAGACTTTAAGAAGACTTGCTCAGAATAGAGAAGCAGCAAGGAAAAGCCGGCTAAGAAAAAAGGTCAGCTCATTTAAACAAAGCTTTAATGAAAGAAATTACCTAAGCATTATTATTTCTGGGGTTCATTTATTTTTGCTTTTAATTCGATGACAGGCATATGTTCAGCAGTTAGAGTCAAGTAGGATTAAGCTTACCCAACTGGAACAAGAACTTCAAAGAGCCAGAGCTCAAGTGAGATTATTTGAGATCATATATATTGTTTCTCTATATATATTTGAGATTATCTGTTTTACTGTTTAGGGCTTGTTCTTTGGGGGTGGTAATATCCTAGGAGGAGACCAAGGCCTTCCTGTTGGTATTATAAATGACCCGTCTCTCTTCTTCATATTTTGGCTTTTTGATCATGGCTATATGTATGTTTATGTACTTGGATTTGATGCTTCAGATGCTGCCATGTTTGACATGGAGTATACAAGATGGCTAGAAGAGCATGATCGAGTAATGTGCGAGCTTAGAGCAGCGGTTCATCAGCATGTACCGGAGAATGAGCTTGGGATCTTGGTCGACAACTGTTTAGCACACTTGGACCATGTGATGAACCTAAAGAGCATGGTGGCTAAAACCGACGTCTTTCACCTTGTGTCCGGCACATGGAAGACTCCAGCTGAACGATGTTTGATGTGGATGGGTGGGTTTCGCCCATCTCACCTCATCAAGGTTATATTGAATGAGATAGAGGCAGTGACGGAGCAGCAGATAATAGGGATATGTGGGTTGCAGCAGTCGACACAGGAAGCTGAGGAAGCTCTAACACAGGGCCTGGAAGCCTTGAACCAATCTCTTTCTGATATCATAACATCTGATTCACTGAGCTGCCCTCCTAACATGACTAATTACATGCCCAAATGGCCATGGCCATCAACAAGCTCTCCGCCCTTGAAGGTTTTGTTACACAGGTATTTACTCCATCCTATATACTCCTACTATTGTGTTATCATGGCTTGATGTGCTTGTGGACACCCCCCCATGAATGATGATGATGAATTCATGATCATCATACATAAGCTTTCCATGAAACTACTCCATCCTTGTGATGGCTTTGGTGGTTTACATAGTCTCGTGCATTTCTAAGAAAGTGACATTTGTATGTGGTACCTAGACTTCTAGGTTAACTTCCATGTCATTTGCGCATCATATTTTTTTTAACCACTCGTATTTGATCTATTGGTTGATTATTTTGAATTGGATTTTGCAGAAGCCCATTATGGGATGACCTTCATAACCTAATTTATTCTATTCGTAAATATCAGAGTTTAAACTCCTTACTTTATTTGAGGGATCTAGTATCTCATCTTATTATACCAATTGATTTACTGTGCATCATATTAGTAATTAGTTTACCAAATAGACTATATGCAATAGATTAGTGTATGTTTATAGCATTTGAAGACTTGAACACTTGTAGGAATTTCTCATCTTTGAAACAATGGGCATATTAATTTTCCAAATAGTTGGGTCAAAAGCAATCATGGCTATTTGTAGAGAAATTAATGAACTTGTCACTTGATCAATAAATGATGTTGTTTGATCTTTGATAGAGCATTTAGTTAACTTGGTAGTTGTGGGGATCATTAGGGTATTTCTAGCTCAACATTTTGACGTTTTAGGATAGGTAGGTCCTAAGCCTTTTGAAATTATGGGTAAAAAAAACCCTTAAAATCTGAAGGATTTAGGATCCCTTAAGTCAAATTCTGAGTGATAGCCATGGAAAATAATGATAAGCCAACAGTCACCTGTAGGGCCATATGTTCATTAAATTTTCAGGTTTCTATAAGCAAAGTACCTTTGAAGGATGGGTTGAGTATGAAATTAAAAAGCTTTAAGTGAATGACCAGCTGGGAATTATCCGTCAGGACAGAGACAAGATTTAATATTAGGAACTACGAATTTAAGAAATTATATTAAAAATTAAAAAGAATTTTAAAATTTCAAAAGGTTCGATGTACCTCAGCACCTTCTCTGTCATCCCTGTTCAAAACCTTCTAGATTAAACAAGGTAAGAAAAAGCCATACCCCACAAGTGAATGTGAACTTAAGAAAATGCCCTAAATTCATTTTTCAACTTCTCTATTCATTTCCCATTTTGACAATCCTTGGTGCTGCAAAGTCATGAGTGGATGGCCAATTAGTAAGTAAATTTATCTTTAATTCCATCCTCAAAATCAAGTTAGTAAGTTTTAGTCTTAATGTTGCAGTCTGAGTTTTTGACTGAGATTTAGATATTTAATATTTAATTAATTTTGATTAAATCTTTTTTTCCTTTAATTTAACATATATTTTACTTTTAAAAATGAGTTGCAGGCAGATAATTTGAGACATCAAGCTATACTCCGATTGCATCAAATCTTGACAATCCATCAATCTGCAAGATGTTTGGCGGCGATCGCTGAGTATTTCCATCGCCTAAGAGCTCTGAGCTCACTTTGGTTGGCCCGACCTCGGCGAGAACAATGAAAAACCTATTACCAGGGATTTAAATAGTGATCCACGATATAGTGGTAGCGATGCCGTCCGATACCGTTATTATATAACCGCAATACCCGCACTCACTACAAGGACATCTAAGATAAACACAACGCGATCACAACTGCAATTTAAATCCCCGCCTACCTTTGTATCTTTTTACTCCAAATTATCATTATTGTTGCCTTCTTTGATATCCTCTTCTAGCATAGAGAGATGTATAGATAGACTAATAAATAAAAACATATATAAAATTTAAACTGAAGAATTAGAAGTCTCGTATTATACTGATTTTTCTAGACAAAGAATTCCAAACAAGAAAACAGTGATTTTGCAGCCATTTCTGACTAATCAAATTATTTGTTTGGTCATTATTTTAAGGGATTAAATATTCTGATTATCAATAAAATTTCATTTGTTAAATTATTAATATTTTATTTTGATATCAAATAAGTTATCCTTGAATCGTTAATATTGAAGTTAATATAGTTTTTAATTGAAATAATAATAGGTTTAATCTTAATAAAGAGCTTTTTAACTTACACATTCACTAATCAACATATTGGTTCTACTTTATAGACATTTTCTAAACACCGTACTCTTTTTTAGGGGGTGTTCATATTCCGGTATCTGAGATATCCGGTTATCAAAAAGTCTGTCCATGACCCGACCCGTAATATTCGGATACTCGTTAATTTGGGTAATAGGGACCTATCTTTCCATGATCGTATTGAGATCGAGCTGTTTTTGGAGTTTTTCCTAAAGTTAGCAACCTGAACCCATTGCCTCTTACATATTTTTCTTTCGCTTCATGCATTTTCTGGGAAAAAATAGTTAATATGTGGAGTGGATGTGACCGAATGGTAATACACCGTCCCTCTCTAATCATCCAGGAGGCTGCCCATTATTATGAATAATGTTCAAAGTTTTATAACCTTTAATATCTAAAGAAACCAATATGTAAATTTTTTTTTCTTTGATAAAAATTAAATTAAATTAACAAAATTGGGTATCGGGTTGACGAGTACCCAGTTAAAAGATTTTTTCTTGATCCGAGTCCAACTCAAAAACCCGAGAAAAACAGCGGGCCAATTACCCGACTTCTAAATTCGAGTATTTCATTATAAATATGATATTTTTTAATTAGGTCGATAGGTAGAGTAGTTCAGGTCGGATATTTTTTAACATCCCTACTCTTTTCATATGAGATTAAATGTTGTAAGGTACCTAAATTTTCTCAATAACATTTGCATGTAGCTTACTTTGAGCATCAATTTCTCATCCATCATTCATCATTTAATCATTTTGAGCATATTATATATCATTTAAAAGTCTCATAAAGTAGAATATAAATCATAATTTTATTATTAAAACCTTTAATTTTATCCATAAATAATATGTCTTAGAGTTTTAAAAAAATCATAATTATCTAACAATCTCTCACATGAATGAAATTAATAGATCAACAAAATTTAATAACTCAATATGGTGATAAAATTTACATTCAATATTTGCATAAAATATATAGGCATCAACTCTTGAACCTTCCATTGTGAAAATATATTTACTTTACTAACTGACCAGAAGAACACTATATTATTAAATGTTATGTCATTTTGGCAATGATATATCTAATTATCTCACACAAAATACATCTCTAATAAGGTTTTGTTGTCAGGAGTATGGTTATATGGTCGTGAACATCTTTTTAGCTCTGTAAAAGTTTTAGAGAACTATACCTAGTAGTCTCCTTGAAACGGTTTCATTCAACTCTCATATAAGTGACTTATGTCGCTCGACTCAACGAAACACACATTGATCATTTAAAACATTGCTTAATTTTTTTTTCTTATATTCTAACCATTGTTTTCATCATATGAATGAACTTGAGATAAGAACCCTAATAAGTCAGATATTTGCAGAATTTATATATATATATTATATTTTAGCATTCTAATCTATCTCCAAATCGTTGTTTTGGAAAGTATTTGATTTTCAAGTGTTTGAATGGTTAAAGGATAACTCATGCATAAACTTAGAGTTTTAGCCGGATTTGGACACTTTGGAGTTTTTATCGCTTATATAAGACATTAGCGCTCGGTGAATAAAGCGTGCTCACATTTCGAAAAGAATTCAAGAAAGAAGAATCCTACTCAAACTGCACTTCTATCTTTATCTTGTATTTAGATTAAGACCAGACTTTGAGTTGTATTTTAATATAAACTCCTTCTCCCTACTGATGTAAATGACTTTTGTTATAAATAGAGTCGTGAGGGAAAGACAGAAATCATCATTCGTTTTAGTTGATTTCTCCCCTTTGTCGTCGATGCCTTGTCCATAAGTTGCTAAACTCTTTTTTTCTAGTTAAGAATTTTTTTCAATATTATTAATACAAGTTCTTAGTTAGATCTTGTGTTTCTTCATCTTCTTCATCTATTTCAAGTATCTTTATATCTTCCAAGCTTACTCACAAAGTTTATATTGTTTTACAAGTTCTGTGTGATTATCTTCGGTTTATTCATCTTTATATGCGACAACCAATCAAGACATTCTTGATACAAGTGTTATATGACCTAGAAAACGAGTTTGAAGGTATAGATTCATATTCTTGATAAGTTAACATATTGATAGTTTATGTGCATTGGGTCTCTTAATCCAATAGAGCTATTATTGGGTTCCAATTCTTATGTGTTTCTCTAAGAGTTTTAGTCTTGATAATAAAAAAAATTGATCATTCATGCTTTTCTTAGTTATTATAGATTAATTAAGAGAGATACGATTATACAAGTGCTTTTCTCTAGTAACCTATAACCAAGTTATTTTAGATAGATGTAGATTAATCTTTTATGAAGATCAATGATACAAGTCCTGAATTAAAACATCAAAATCTACCTTGACTAGAATCCATCTCCATATCAATTTTTTTTAACTTTAAATAGCTTTCTTGATTTTTTCAATTTTACACAAATTGTTGCGGAAGACGACTATCGGATAGAGCAAGATCGCAACTGATAATTTGAGAAAATAAAAATTGAAGATAAAAGAGACACAAAATTTACGTGGAAAACCCCTAAATAATATAGGGTAAAAACCACGGGCAACGGTAGAAGAATTTCACTATGAGAAAATAAGAATTACAACCTCTCTCGATCTACCAAGGAGAAAACAATGATAATTCTCTCTTAATAAAAATGAGAAAACAACTCTCAAGAAAACTCTCTAAATTCTCTCTTGTATTGGAAGAAAGCTAGAATGCTTTGGGATAGTTTTGAAGCTAAATGAGCTATGGTATTTATAGTTGAAGCTTAAGGACTAATTTGTAAATATCCTAAATTACAATGACTAAAATTGAGATTTTACCATTTCAAAAGTCATCAAAATCATGCTGCCAATTGCTCCAATTACCCAACCAAATTTCGGTGGAATTATTTTTTTTTAAACTTTCCACCAAAAATTTGGCGGCAACAGAAAATTGGAGCAATTGGCAGCATGATTTTGATGACTTTTGAAATGGTAAAATCTCAATTTTAGTCATTGTAATTTACGGTATTTAAAAATTAGTCTTTAAGCTCAGCTATAAATACCCTAGCTCATTTAGCTTCAAAACTATCCCAAAGCATTCTAGCTTTCTTCCAATACAAGAGAGAATTTAGAGAGTTTTCTTGAGAGTTGTTTTCTCATTTTTATCAAGAGAGAATTATCATTGTTTTCTCCTTGGTAGATCGAGAGAGGTTGTAATTCTTATTTTCTCATAGTGAAATTCTTCTACCATTGCCCGTGGTTTTTACCCTATATTATTTAGGAGTTTTCCACGTAAATTTTGTGTCTCTTTTATCTTTAATTTTTATTTTCTCAAATTATCAGTTGCGATTTTGCTCTATCCGATAGCCGTCTTCCGCAACAATTGGTATCAGAGCTAGAATGCTTTCTTCCAAGGAGAAAACAATGATAATTCTCTTGATAAAAATGAGAAACTAACTCTAAAGAAAACTCTCTAAATTCTCTCTAGTATTGGAAGAAAGCTAGAATGCTTTGGGATAATTTTGAAGTTAAATGAGCTAGGGTATTTATAGTTGAAGCTTAAGGACTAATTTGTAAATACCCTAAATTACATGACTAAAATTGAGATTTTACCATTTCAAAAGTCATCAAAATCATGCTGCCAATTGCTCCAATTTTCCAACCAAATTTCGGTGGAATTATTTTGTTTGTTTTTTCAAACTTTCCACTGAAAATTTGGTGGCAGCAACTAATTTGGACTTTCCAAATTTGTATTTCAACAATCTCCCACTTGAAGATTTGATTGGAACAATCATATCTTCACACCATTCTTTCTACCTTGTACCATCATGTTGCTTACGTTTCTGACAGGCCACAAGAGGATCGACACCAAGTAAATTTATCAACATTGATCGCCTTCGTCATGAAATCTGCTATGTTCTTTGGTATGGATCTTCTACATATCTACCGTCCCTTCTTCTACCTTTTCACGAATAAAATGGTACTGAACTCGTATGTGCTTTTTCCTTGAATGAAATGTTGGATTTCTTGCTAGATGCAATGAGCTTTGGCTATCACAAAACAGAGAGACATACTCTTGATTGTGCCCAAGCTCCTCCAATAACATCTTCAACCAAATTGCTTCTTTACTGGATTGTGTAGCTGCTACATATTCTACCTCTGTTGTGGATGTAGCCACAACTGACTGCAATTTTGAAACCCAGCTTACAGCTCCACCAATTTTGAACACATCCTGTCGTAGATTTGCTTTTATCCAAATCCCCTGCATAGCCAGTATCTACATACCCATTTAGTAGTTTGATCATCTGTAACAATACAACATTGAGGTCCCTTTGATGTATCTCAGGATCCTCTTTATGTATTCCAATGCTCTTTGCCTAGATTCGCCATGTACCGATTAACCACTCCCACTGCTTGTGCAATGTCCATTCTTGCGCATATCATAGCGAACATTAAACTTCCCACTGCCGATGCATACGGCACTCGAGACATCTCCATCCTCTCTTCTCACTGCTAGGACTCATACTGGAGGATAATTTGAAGTTATAGGAAGAGGGGTAGAAATTGGCTTACAATCTTGCATGTTGAATCTTGACAAGATCTTCTTCAAGTAATTTTTTTGTGAAAGCCAAATCTTCCTATCACTTCTGTCTCGGTGAATTTGCATCCCTAGAATCTTGTTTGTTGATCCCAAGTCCTTCATTTCAAATTCTCTAGCCAGTTGTGCCTTTAATTCTTTAATATGATCTTTGTTGGGTCCTGCAACCAACAAGTCATCCACATACAACAACAATATAACAAAATCGTTATCACCAAACCTCTTAAAATAAGCACAAGGGTCTGCATTAAGTCTGTTGTATCCAAGGCACATAATGAAGGAATCAAATCTCTTATACCAACACCTCGGCGCCTTCTTTAGACCGTAGAGATTTGTTCAACCTACAAACCAAGTTCTTCTTTTCTTCTTCTTCAAAACCTTCAGGCTGAAGCATATAAATCTCTTCTCAAGATTTCCATGAAGAAAAGATGTTTTAACATCTACCTGCTCTAGATGTAAGTTCAATGTAGCACATTGCCAAAACTACTCGAACTGTTGTTAGTTGAACCACATGAGAAAATATTTCATTGAAATCAATACCTTCTTTTTGAGCATATCCTTTAACCACCAATCTTGTACGATACCTCTCCACTTGATCATCACCATTTCGCTTGATTTTGAAGACTTTGCGGGTAGTGGATCCCACAAGCGATACCCTTTACACCATCAGCATACCCCAATAATTTGCATTTCCTGGATTTTGGATCCAACTTTGAAATTTCTTGGGAGTTGTACATCACATACACAATACTTCCAAATACATGGAGGTTTGAATAATCAGCTGGTTTTCCAATCCACATCTCTATTGGTGTCTTCAGCTCTATTGCAGTTGATGGAGCTCGATTCACCAAATAACAGGCGGTATTGACTTCTTCTGCCCATAATGATTTTTCTAGGCCTGCATCCCTCAACATTGCTCTTGTTCTTTCTAACAAGGTTCTGTTCACCCGCTCTGCCACTTCATTTTGTTGAGGAGTGTTCGCCACTGTGAACTGTCTTTTGATGCATTCTTTCCTACAAAAGTCATCAAATTCTTCGCTTGTGTATTCTCCTCCATTATCTGTTCTGAAACACTTGATTTTATTTCCAGAATCAAATTCCACCCACGCCTTGAAGTTTTTGAAAGTTGAAAACACGTCTGACTTCTTCTTAATAGGGTACACCCAACATCTCCTAGAGTAGTCATCAATAAATGAGACAAAGTATTTGCTCCACCTAGGGATGTAACTGGTGCTTGTCATACGTCAGAGTGAACCAATTCTAGAACACTTTGCCTATAGAATTTGATGTGTAAATTTCAACCGGTGCTGCTTACTTGTTATGCAATGCTCACACAAAGTAAGTGTTACCTTTGTTAAGCTTGGAAGTAGCTTTTGCTCTACAAGGACTTTCATTCCTTGTTATGAAATGTGTCCAAGTTTCTGATGCCATAACATTGCAAAATCTGAACTACATGAGGCAATAGAGGCTTCTGCTTCTATCAAAGTTTCTCCCTTCAGCATGTACAAGTTTGTTGCTATCTTTTCGCCTTTCAACACCACAAGCGCTCCACGGAACACCTTCATGATTCCTTTATGTGTTTCAATCTTGTTCACATTATTATCCAACAATCTGTAGGATAATTAATTTTTCTTCAGGCCTTTCACGTGCCACACATCTCGAACAACTTTAATCGTTCCATCATACATCATCAATTTGATGGTTCTCATCCCAATGATCTCTAAGGCATGATCATTGCAACTATACACAGATCCTCCTGAGACAGGTTCATAATGATGGAACCATTCTCTTCTTGAGGTCATGTGATATGTTGCTCCTGAATCAATGAGCCATATATCTACATATCTCTTTCTACCTTCCACGGTGGTTGACGCTTCACATCTTAGAGCATCTCCATCATCTGAAGTATTTGCGGTATTGCCTTGTGGATTGAAGTTTTTATTTAGACTCCAACAATCCTTCTTCAAGTGACCCTTCTTTCCATAGTTGTAGCACTTTAAATTCTTCTTGCTTCTTGACTTTGATCTACCATGTTTGTGACTGCTGCTTTGGCCATGTTCCGTTGATCTCCCTCTCATCGTTGTCAACGCTTCTGCTTGTTACAGATTTACTTGTCTGTCTTCCTTCTTTTTGTGCTGATTTTCTTCTTGTAGAAAAACAGCTGCAACGTCATCGAAGACTAGATTGGTGACATTACTGTTTGTCAAGTTGATGATGAGTTGATCATACGAATTGGGTAGACTTTGAAGTATAAGTTCAGCACGTTCTTGTTGTCCTATTATACATCTTAAAGATGTAAGCTAAGAAAATAACATGTTTAGTGTGTTTAAGTGTTCCGTCACTGAAGTAGATTCTGGCATACGGAGAGTATACAATTTCCTCTTAGGGAAAATTTTATTGTGCAACGATGTGGCCTAGTACAATTTGGTGAGATGATCCCATATCTCTTTAGCTGTCTTCTTCTCCTCGATGCTTGACAATACTTCATCTGCTAATGCTAGATGAAAGTTTTCCATAGCATTCCCATCCATTTCGATCCATTTGTTGTCATCTGTGAAATCTACCGGCCTTTCACTGATAGCTGATAGACACCCGTCTTTCCTCAGGATGGCCTTCATCTTCAATTTCCACAATGAAAAATTTCTCCCATTGAATTTTTCAATATCAAATTTCGTTGTCATAACTTCTATTACGGATAGTTCCCACTATTTCACTAACGTGAATAGTTCTCTGGAATCTTAAAAGAATGGGTAATACCTTCTTACTTTCTTATGTTGGAGGATCCACCTTTTGGTGGCAACCACAAAGACAATAAGAAGATATTACACACTCAAATCTAGCTCGGATATCAATTGTTGCGGAAGACGACTATCGGATAGAGCAAAATCACAACTAATAATTTGAGAAAATAAAAATTAAAGATAAAAGAGACACAAAATTTACGTGGAAAACCCCTAAATAATATAGGGTAAAAATCACGGGCAACGGTAGAAGAATTTCACTATGAGAAAATACGAATTACAACCTCTCTCGATCTACCAAGGAGAAAACAATAATAATTCTCTCTTGATAAAAAGGAGAAAACAACTCTCAGGGAAAACTCTCTAAATTCTCTCTAGTATTGGAAGAAAGCTAGAATGCTTTGGGATAGTTTTTAAGCTAAATGAGCTAGGGTATTTATAGTTGAAGCTTAAGGACTAATTTGTAAATACCCTAAATTACAATGACTAAAATTAAGATTTTACCATTTCAAAAGTCATCAAAATCATCATGCTAATTACTCCAATTGCTCCAATTTTCCAACCAAATTTCGGTGGAATTATTTTGTTTGTTTTTTCAAACTTTCCACAGAAAATTTGGTGGCAGCAACTAATTTGGACTTTCCAAATTTGTATTTCAACACAAATTGCTTTCTTGAAATTTATATGCTCGAGCACGAAACCTCAACATTTCATAATAGATCAAGTCAAACTATATGCCTTCTCATTCACTCCAGTTGATTGTGCAAAGGATTGGTTGCACTACATACAATTCGGATCCAATAACAATTTGACGAACATGGTAAGACTCTTCCTTGAGAAGTAATTTCCCGCTTCAAGAGGCGCCAACATTAGAAGAGAGATTTGTGAGATTCAGTAAAGACAAACCGAGATACTTCACGCTTATTGAGAGAGATTCAAGCAACTTTTTGCAAGCTATCCACAACATGGGTTATCTGATCAATTGATCATCTAATATTTTTTATGAGGGTTTTTTTACTTATGGAAAGAAAAATTGTAGATGGTACAAGTGGAAGAGCACTCGTGAATATGACTACTACCTTGTAACGGAGGCAAACACTCAATAATTTATCCTGCGTCATGACACTGTCTCTAGACGAATTAATGTGGTAACTATTTTTTCCCTTGAATAATATTTCAAATCTAACCTCTCTTGTTCAACGACTGATAATAGGTAATACACAAGTCAAAGCTTGTGGAATTTGCACAAGTAATGAGTTTTAAATTGATATGTGCCCTACACTTCAAGACAAGACTACCGAGATTTCTAATGTCATTGGAGGACCTTACGGTAAAAGAAAGTACAATTCATACTTAAGCACTTACAATCCATGTTGAAGAGATCATCCTAACTTGAGTTATTGACAGAGATCACAAAAAAAAAAAAAAAACATGCTACATCCGAATTAGCCAAGTATGTTTCGTGACCCACCACCGTTTCATCGTCAAATCCTCCCTTGGAAGACGTAGTATACAAACTTGCCCACAATATTGAACAATTTTAACAAGAGACAAGGTCGTGTATTAAAAATCTTGAAACCCATATAAGTCAAATTGCCTCATCTCCTAGTCAATTTGAATCTCGAGAAAAGTTGTCTTCATAAACTATTGTTAATCTTAAACAAAATCTGAGCGTCATTACTTTGATAAGTGGTATGAATTTGTAGCAATCAACCACCACCATAGTCGAAACCGATAAGGAGGAGCATGCATGCAAACCGATAAAATTTTGGCAAACTTTTGAAATCTAAGATCTGCTACTCTCTAAATGAAACATAATCAGCAATAATCAAATCTCATCAAGACATGGAGAAGTGTTAAAATCTGTCAACCTATGGCAGAGTATAGAGTCCTGGTTCCGGATTATTATCATCTTGAAGTTCCTGAAGTTGGGTGAATTGTTCATCTGGGAGTCATAAAACAAAGAAATGGGAATTCAAAGAATTTAAACCTAGACATTCTTGAATGCCAAACTGCTAATATTGTAAACAAAAACTAACCTCATGATAGAGTGATGTTCTGTAGTCAACTGAACCAAATCCATTGCAGCTTTTCTTCATGTTTTTGGATTGATTTCCCCCGCTAAGGGTCACCTTTGCCTTGTTTAATTGCATCATTTTATATCATATCTTTAACTTAAAATCCTAAACTGATAATCCTAAACCCTAAACTATAATCTCATAAATCTTAAATCATAAACTCTAAACCTTAATCTCTAACTTTTTTTTGGAAGAGAGATAATTTTAAATTTTTATTAATATATTTTAACCTCTAAACATTAAAAAAATAAATATTTTTTATAAATCTGGGGTAAATAAAATATATATATTTAAAACTCTCAATCCTTTTATAATAAAAGCTTATAGTTCTCCCTTAACCACGATGACGCTTGGTTCGTGTGATATTTTAAACTTAAATTTTGATTTTAGAATTTTTTAGAATTTTTTTAAATATGATAAATTTGGATAGAGAAAATTATAATAAATTCCTTTTTTTTTCCTTCTAAAAATTGAATCAAATCAGAGCACGAGGGCTGACGCTTTCCCACGATTTCCAAAATCTAAAGTTTTGTAATTATTCTTAGGGTAATTTACATTTATGAATATAACTATTTTCTTATTACAGCCTGCATTTTATTATTCCAATAAAACTTATTTATGAAATGTAATTGATATTTAAAAATATTATCAAATTATATTTTTCTTAAAATAATTGTTATTAAAATGTAAATATAATAATCATTAAAATAGAATTTCCAAACATTTGATTTAAGAGGATCCTGTAATGTTAATCATAAAAAAATAAAACAACCAAGATGGCAACAAATATTTTATCCTAATAGACAATGGAAAAAGCATAAATTTAGTCTCATATACACATGCACTTACGCAAGATTTCATGTCAGGGTGATTTATGAAATTTTAGAAGTAAACTTAAAATTTAGGCGTTTTTCCTGAAAAATCACCGGTGATCGATATATTTACCGATCTAACACCGGTCAGACTATATTTCTCGATCTAACACCCTTAGCAGTAAAGCGCGCCCCTGCACCATGGATTTGGCACACGGGGTGGCGCGCCCCCTGAAGCACGCCTATGCTGACATGCGCGGCCCCTGGGAGCGCCTTACGCCACGTAGGGGTATAGTGCGGGGCAGGGGTCGCGCCTTACCTTTAATTCTGATTTATATATAACGCGGGGCAGGGGTCGCGCCATACCTTTAACTATAATTATACACCGCGCCTTGTAACTTTTCCCGGCTATAAATACCCTTCTCCCCGATTAAGTTCCTCACAGCTCTCCTCTCAACTTATAAATTAATACAACAATTCCGTCAACGAGTCAATAATTCTGACAATTTTCTCATATTTTATTCAGTAGTTTGTTCGATTTTTCGTTATAAGGTAATTTTGTGATAAATTTTGTATTATATTTATTATTTATTATAATTATTTGAAAAAATATTATACTAATTGTTGTCAATTAATTTATGTGTTTGTAAAATTAGAAAGCGGGAATATACGTCGAAATAGTTTTGCTGTACAAGTAATAATATAAAATTATATTATTTAAATTATTTACGTTTATGTGTAAAAATTTTATTCTGTTATATTTTCGTTCATATATTATTTATTTAATCAGCATTGTTTCAGTTTTTTTTTTTGCAGATATAATATTGCCGCACTTTTAAACTCAAAGAATGGCGCGACTTTCAGCTATTGTTTATTATGATGGTGAAATTCGAGAAGATGAAACCGGTGTTGTTTTCGTATCAAATGAGCTTGTTAAAATATCATTGAAGAGAAACATAACTCTTGAGGAGCTGATAACGAAGATTTCGTGGAAGATTCATGTTGGAAGTAGTAGAGGAATGTCGTCGTTGCAGTACAGATTTCCAACATCATTGTTGCCATTAACTTATATAGCGTTCGAACTTTTGAACAATGATAATGTTGAAATGATGGTTGAAGCTCAAAGTAATTATTCAGACGCCGATATTGAGATGTATGCAAATTTCATTCAAGTGTGTGCCGTTCGGGGTCAATCATTAAGCTCCCACTATGGGCTGGCTGAACAAGTTGACAACCCGATGACAGTAATGTGTAATGATTTTAATGCCATAATGGGAAAGACATTCATCCGCAACTCCTTACGATATGTACCGAGGTGGGTCGACGAACAATCCGTATGGTAACATCGCGTCCAGTTCAAGGGGAAGGCATTCATCTACAAATCCGTTTGACCTTAATATAGAGATGCCATCGACGCAACCATCTGTGCAGTTTCCATTTGACACGATGGCTTCAAGCTCTAGGAGGACGCATTCGACTGCGAACTTTTTCGATCTCAATGTCGATATGCCTTCTAGATCATGGGGAAGGCGTGCAAGTAGTAGGTTCTTCGACCTAAATGTGGAGCGCAAGGAGGAACCATCATCTTCACCAGAAAAACCGCTTCGTGAGCATGGTGCGGATGGTGCTGAGACTGGACTATTCATTCACCCAAAATCACCATAATTCAACTCCGATGATAATGAACTTCCAGGAAATGTGGCACAAACTGACCCTCCTGCACACATGTATGAAGCTGATTATGGTGCAATGTACGGGCCAGAATTTGCGGATATGCCTAATCTCGGTGACTATTGATATTACTCATCAATAAATAATGGTGAGTTATCTTTAGGCATTGAGTTTTCAAGCAAAGAAGAAGCAGTGATGGCTATAAAAAATTACAATATCCGTAATTATGTTTAGTCCAGAGTCAACCAATCCACGACCGAAAAATATGTATACTATTGTGCCCGACGCGAAAACGGATGCAATTGGATGGTTCGTGTATCGAAAAGGAAGAGGAAAAACAACATATGGGAACTAACAGTATACAACAGTCCTCACATATGTTGTGCTGGAGGGGTCAACCAAGATCATCCCAACTTGGACTCTAAAGTGATATGTCAAGCCATCATGAACATGGTAAAAGCAAGCTCTCATATAGTTGTTGCTGTGTTGATTTCAGCTATACAATCACAGTATAGGTACACTGTCTCCTATAAAAAAGCTTGGTTGACAAAATAAAATGCCATTGTCAAACTTCATAGCAAATGAGATACATCTTACAACGAACTTTCAGGCTGGTTTAGGTTGGTGCGGAGGTTGAATCTTGGGATAATTGTGGACTTTGAAACCTTCTATGCATACCATAATGATCGAGTTCTCCGCGATCGATGCCAATTCTACCAAGTTTTTTGGACTTACCCACAGTGCGTTAATGTTGTCAAATACTACAAGACTGTGGTCCAGATCGACGGGACTTTCTTGTATGGAAATAACAAGAAAGTTTTATTATTGGCAGTTGTTCAAGATGGCAATCGCAACATTCTTCCAGTTGCTTTTACTCTTATCGGAGGAGAAGATACAGATTCTTGGGCTTTTTTCCTACAAAATTTACGTGCACGTGTTATCACGAGGGAAAACATCTGTGTCATATCAGATCGCGGAGCTGGGATCAAAGCATCAATAGATTCTTTGGGTCCAATGTGGCAACCACCCTTTGTCCAACATAGGTATTGTCTCCGACACATTGTTGCGAACTACCATGGAAGGTACAAGAAGAATGATGAGCGTCAATTAATTATACGCATGGGTAAGTGAAACTGATGTAGTTTGTTTTCTTTCGATCGCTTTAATTTTGCAAAGAAAGCAAGTTAGTAAATTATACATTTTTTGATCAGGTTACGAACTACTTCCTCGAACGTTTGAATCAATGCTTCAAGATTCGCGGGCGAAGAACGAGGAAGGATACAATTACATCTGCCTCATCGATAAAGAAATGTGGACGAACGCATATGATGGTGGATATCGATATGGACACATGACGACCAACTGGGTAGAAGCAATCAATTCAAATTTAAAATGTGCACATCACTTACCAGTAGCAGCTTTGGTAAAGACTACATATTTTTGTTTGGGGATGCTTTTTGCGAAGCTCGGGAGACAAGCTCAAACCTGGATGCAAGGCGGTCATGTCTATCACCCTAGATTAGTTGCAGATCTACAGAAAAAAATTTCTGCATCAAATGGAATATCTGTAACAAGCTTCTCTAGAAGGCATGAAATGTTTCGTGTCACAGAGTTACTGCGACCTCTTCAAGGGATTGAAGTTGTGTCGTTAAGAGTAAATCTAAGGGACAGAACATGCGACTGCGGGTTTTTCAAGCTCTTAAGTATCCATGCTCTCATGTGATAGCAGCTTGATCGCATACACGTCAAGACTATAACCATTTTGTGGATCCCGTATACATACTATCTGAAGTTTTTAAGGTATACGAATTTGAGTTTCCCCCATAGGTAATGACAAAGACCCTGATAAGGTTCAAGATTGGCTTCCGATTATACCAAATTTGAGTTTATTGAGGGAGCCTGGTCGTCCAAAATCCAATCGAATTCATTGCGATATGGATATTCGAGAAAGATCTAGACAAGACAGAAGATGTGGGCATTGTAGAAACACATGACACACTAGAAAAACATGTCCACTTATGTTGCCATCAAGTAACAATTGATGAGGAAATGATGTATTTGTTTATCAAATAATAATTCTTATACTTTAATTTGCATTTACTTCAAGTTAATGTCATTCGATAATCGCTGATGAAGATTAAAAAAACGATACAATAATACGAGATTGGACTTTTACGTTATATGTGATTATAATAAAAGAGATAATAAGTGATAAACTTAAGAAAGTTATCGAACACAATCATTAAATTTGATCAAACTGATAACAATTTGGTATTTCAAAATAATTTTAAATACAACAAACTTACAATAAGTATTAAATGGTAAATGATAATCAAATTACAATAACTGATAATAAATGATAATAAACAAAATTAACTGATATACATTGCAAAAAATCCAACAAATTTAACAAAATAAAGTAAGTATTAAATGAGAAATAATAAAAAATTACAATTAAAAAGTCTAATAAACTAAATACAAATATAATAAAATCTATCGATGCCTGCGACGCGAATGTGTTCTGCAGGGCGGTGGCTGTCAGTCTCAAGGAGGATTTCTTCGTATCACTGGTTGTGACTCCTCACTGTCATCATCATCACCATCATCGTCGTCGTCGTCGTCGTAGTCGTCATCCTGAGTAAGTACATAAGGAACTGATGACGATGAAACACCTCCATAGAATAAGGACCCTGGAGGTGTATGACTGACTATCCCACCGGCATGCAAAAACTGGGAAAACTCATAAAACCCAAACATCACTGAGTGTGAAAACTGAACAGGAAGTGTTTGTGCTGTGACCATGGGTAATGAGACTGAACACGCCAAATATCTAGCATACAAACCCCAAGTTAAATATGCAAATATAGACCCATAATAGCCTCCAAGAGAGGTCATATGTGACGGTGGCGGCGGCGGGGTCATAAAACCAGGTGATGGTAGCGGCGACAGCATCAGGTAAGGGAATAGCGGCGGTGACATCTGGTAATGGAAAGGCGATAGCGACATCATATATGGCTGCGGTGGCTGTTGAAAGGTCCTACTGGTGCAGCTGATGATGAACATGCTCTCCGTCCACGAGTCAAGGGACGATGGTGCTGTGTCTGTGAACGTCTCTGTCGACGTCGTGAAAAGGTATGCCCTCATGTATCCTCGGGAAGCAGAAACGGTTTCCCGTTAGTGTTGAACCACTCGTAATAACTATCAGCAACCATCAAGAGGCCATCAAAAATGGGCTCTCTACGGGGAAGGCGCCGATGTCGATCCTCCCACAACACGACACACGCATGATGCCTCACCAGCCAATCTGTATCTGTCTTGCCGCATCTATCTGTGCTATGCAACTCGTCCATATTGCGAGGTGCTTCAGGAATTGGTTGAAAACAACCAAATTGTCGGAGCACGCGATCAGTGGAGTGCCACTCGACGGTCGCATAACAGATCAAGGGGACCGTCGCCATCCAAACATCTGATTGGCCCCTCAAGTCAGGTGGGATCACTGCTCTCACATCATCAGTAGAATATGACACCCATTCAAACTAAAACAAATATATATAATTTTTATCAAAATAATAATCTAATTATATAACTATAATCTAAAATCGATTTTTAAACATTAAAATTCATACATGTGTGCCAACCTTATGATCGATTAACACCCTAATTTTTCTAATCATCATATAGCTCCTGATGATTTTTCCTATCAGTAGACCACCTATTCAAGAAAAATAATTTCTTATTCAGTGTATAAAATTATTAATATACAAAATCAGTTTTACAATTACCTCAGTAGTAACGGAAATACGAATGGGTTATTGATAACGGGACATAAAAAGGGCAATCGATACCATGCCCAAGACTGCAGCAGCAGGAGACATCCGCCGATAGCATTACACGTGTAGTCAGTGGCTCGACACATCTCTTTGTACAGGAAAGCCAAAACTACCGAGCCCCAACTAAGTGATCCGGCCAGATGAAAGTAGCCAAGATGTCGCAACCACATGCAGTTAACTTGGTTACGCGATTTGTCCGACATCAACAACCCTCCTATCAGCTGTAGTATGCATGCCCGTGCATACATTTTAACTTCATCCTCAGACGCATCGTCGCTCAAATCACGAAAATTGGCATCTAACCAATTTAATGATATCGGACCACCGTTAAAATTTTCTAGGACACGTCCTAGATTATCCCGACACAAAGCAGTCCAAGAACCATGCGCGATCCCCGATATCACATCTCCATCTACCGGAAGCCCCAAGTGCATAGAAACATCCTCAAGTGTAATCGTGCACTCTCCGCACGAAAGATGGAATGTGTGAGTCTCCGGCCTCCACCGCTCTACTAAGGCAGAAATTAGGTATGGCTCTATCTTACAGTGACCCTGATATCTACCTATGTAACCGAATCCAGCCTCTACTAAATACGACAAGACACGGCTATGTATCACTAACTTAAGATTCCTAATAAAAAGATCTAATACACGGTCCTTCTCCTAAAATTAAATAATTACAAAAATTAATTCTTAATTTAATAATCATGCATTAAATAAACTAACAAATTATTACTAATAATTTAAATTAAATTAAAACATTAAAATATTACCGTATCAGCAAAGTGTCGAGATATATGATTTGCATCCAAGCGAAGTAAATCGTCTGCCATTTTATATATGCAAAAAAAATTAAATAAGTAAAATATTAAATTAAATACAAAATATTAAAAATATAATAAAATATACCTTAGAATAGATTATAAGAGTATTTGAGAGAAATTGAGAGAATTTGGTGTGATGAAAGTGATTGAAGAATGAGGTATTTATAAGGAGGTTTGGGGGTATTGAAGTCGGGGTAGTTGTGTAATTACACCTAAGGCACGTCGCAGGGGGCACGCCTTCCTAACGTGTGTCAGATTCACAGGGAAGGCACGGCCCCTGCCCCGCGCCTTAGGTGTAATTACACACCTACCCCACGCTTTATCCACATGTATTCATGTCAGCATAAGGTGTGTTTCAAGGGGTGAACCTTATCCCATGTGACGCCAAATCAGCATGTAGCACGGTGCAAGAAGCGCGCTTTACTGTTAAGGGTGTTAGATCGGGAAATATAGTTTGACCGGTGTTAGATCGGTAAATATACCGATCACCGGTGATTTTTCGAGAAAAACACCTAAAATTTATGAAGAAGCGAAAACAAATTATCAATAAAAAATAAAAAAAAAATGAGAATTTCAAATTTTCAAGAGCGACTGTCCCCTTCGATTCATCCCTAAATACACAACATACAAATGAAGGACCCTGGATCCATTGCAATAGACACAATCTGCTAGCAAAGCCATGAAACAAGTTCCACTATAATGTCTAACAGATGTCTTGATACTTCAAAACCCTGCAACAAGTAAAAACCATAAAGCATGTAGAACAAAATTTGCAAGAATATACATGCATACATATAAATATAGATATATTGTTGGAACATGAGATTAGATGTCAACCGAATACTTGATAATAACATAAATCTTTACTGCTACGCTAATGACTTTGTTAAAATAAATGAAAGATGGAAATCAACTCTGCTATCTGGTAATAGACTTATTTCCAAGTGTAAGAATATAATCAGCAAGGTGGTTTGCAAATCTCTAGCCTTGCAGTTAATTCCTCACTGATGCTGTCTTTCATGTCCTTGTGAATTCCAAATCCTTGTCTTTGTTAATGTCTCGGGTTAAAACAAATTACGATAATTCGTCCCCTCCTATTGATTAGTCGACAATGCACTAGAGATCATCGGATTGACATCAGTGTGCGGACTTTCTTTTGCCTTTCTGCTTTCTTGGCACTGCAGGTCCTCTTCAATTTCTGGAGTTCCTCATGACAGCCTTCCCTACAGTGTCAATTGAGTTCAAGAGTTTCTTTTGAGGCGTAAGAAGCTCTGATTCCTCGGCATTCATGTTCGTGCCAACAAGCAAAATTTTCGACACTTTACGTACTGATAGAGGGTGAGACTTCAATCTGGGAGTTGAAGCTGGAGTTAAGAAATTTTGTTCAAGTTGAGCACCAAAAGAAGATACATTTGAACTAAAACCCCTTTCATCCTCAGGTATTGTTAGGCCTTGGCTTCCTCCTATACGAGCTCTCCTTTCAATGGCCTGCTTCAATCCTCATCAAACTCAATTACCATATGATAAGGATGAATTTAATAAAGAGAAACAGAAAAAGGGTTAAACAATCCGTTTATCATTGACATTTCTGTAGATGGAAACAGCGAATTCATTTTCATTCTTCCTGAGAAAAGACGGAAAAATCAAACTTCCCTCCTGTTTAACCTCTATATGTAAATGCAAAATCTTCTGCTAATTCATATACAATTTATAGCGGACTTTAGATATTAAGGTCGAATTAATGAAAAGAATAAACTAGAAAACTTATGAAATCTCTTTGAATTCTTCAAGCCTAAGTAACTTCCAAATCTAGCAATCATTAAAAGTGGAAATGAAACAAAGGTCACCCAGAACAGTCAATTTGTCTTAAACATGAAGAAAATTGAAAAAAAAAAGACCAATATGTTACAGCCAAATGGAAATAAAACCCCACCATGAAAGCAATCAGCAGTTGAATTGTCATTATTTCAAGATTCACTCATCAGAAAAACTAAGTAGAGCTGGGACGGATGAATTATTTTATACTAATAATGCGAAAATACATAAAAAGATCGAAATATATAATAATTTGAAATTTTCAGGACTCGGTCCATCCTACTAGAGCAGTAAAACAAGCCAACCAAAGATTTTTCTCTTGAAGTGAACATAAAAGTAGCAGAGTAAAAGAGAGCAGTACCCTGAGAACAGCAGTGATATAATTGAGAGGAGCTCTGGGATACCAAGTCGGTAACACACTGCCCGTCCCTCGGCTCCTTCCATGGCCTGTGAGAGGAGTATTCTCTTTTCCCATGGACGGAGATCGGTAAAGAGTCCGTCCATGTCGAATAACGGAACTCGGGGTGCCAAAACCGCCTCCCCGTGGCGCCCTCCACCCGTCAGCCTACTTTGTCGAACAGGGGAGAGTAACAACTCCCGTGCTTCATCTGAGAAGATGCCCAAAGTCCCAGATCGTCTTCGAGCGAAGACATGAGCTAGATCAACTGCTCTAATGAGTCTATCTCTTGACTCTACCATTGCTTATGGATTTCAACTATGAAAGAAAAAGAGATTTGAGGACAAAGGGTTACCTTCGAAGAAATGGGGGCTCGCTTGATATGGTTTTACTGTGATGAAGGATCTCCCACCATATCATGGTGAAACAAAGCTTTGGCGTTTGGGAATGAAGTGAATTTTGCCAAATTTTTCAAAATGAAAATTGGGCGGTATTGTATGTGACAAGTGAAATCTAAAAGGTAAAATCACTACAGGTCACTTAACTATGAGTAAGTTTATAACTTGATCATTATACTTTAAAATATCACAATTTTATCATTCTATTTATCGATTTATAACAAAGAAGTCACTCTCCCACTAAGTGTGCGATTGACATTTATTTTTTAGGTATATTATGCACAAGAGATCATTCAACTATAAGTTAGTTTATAATTTGGTCTGTCAACTTATGAAATTTACATTTAAGTTACTCAACTTTCAATCTTGATTCAGCTTTGTTGGATATTGCTCATAGCGATTCAAATCACAATATTGAATCGGGGACAAGACACGCCCATAGCGGTTCCAACAACATTACCCTTATCAGTTAGACTAACGAGTTCTTATTTCAAGTATACTTAATCCTATGGCATATTAATTGTATCCAATGGTCTCAACGAAACTTTAAGCCAATATTTCTATTAAAACCATTTAAACACAAACATGCTCAAGTATGAAAACACCTATTCATACAAAAATTCACAAACCGCATTACATACTAAAATTCTGCTAACGAGCACCTATTCATTTTTGGATTTTAAACACAAGTTTCATTAACATATTAAATCATCATTATAACATAAGAAATTTAGAATCATAGCTTTGAAA
The DNA here is from genome assembly GCF_006381635.1 of Hibiscus syriacus. Lineage (NCBI taxonomy): Eukaryota > Viridiplantae > Streptophyta > Magnoliopsida > Malvales > Malvaceae > Hibiscus > Hibiscus syriacus. The sequence continues at coordinate 2,361,491 of NW_024062778.1, forward strand.
ATGAAGAACGAAAATCATAAGTTTTAGAATTCAAGAATTTCCATTGATTTTGGAAACCATATGAAGAAGGGCCTAAGTTTGATCTAAAAGACAAAATCAATTTAATAATTGTCATATTAAAGATACATTATCTTGGTGGAAATTGATGAACAAAATGAAGGAGATTTGAGAGGAAATTGAGAGAAAATACTTTAGAAAGTTGAAAGAAAATAAGAGTAAAAGATGGAGTGTTTGGGAAGATTTTGAGAAATGAAAAGAGTGTGAATGAAAAAAAGTGATAGTTGGTTATGATTTTATTCATTAAATTAAGGAAACATATATTATTATTAATTAGCAAAATATGTATTATAAAATAGATACTTTTAGTAATTAAAATCAAATTTTAAAATAGAAAATTAGCAAAAATATTAATACTATTTAATTTTAATTTTAGGGTTTCTCTTTTAACATCACTTTCTTTTTAGGATGTGTGCCGCTCTCTATAGATCATATCAACTTTTTCTTTTTTAATTTTATTTAGTCAGATGCGACATTGATTTTATGTTAGTTCTATTTTTCTTTTTTAATTTTTTAATAAGAATAATTATGTCTTTGTGGCACATCTTTCATCTTTTTAATAAGAATAATTAAGTCTTTTTATTGAATTTCAGGAGAGTCCAAAAACAATAATTGCTTTAATTAAAAAAAATTAAATTCAACTAAGATAAAAATATCTTAACGGTAGTCTTATGAAAAATAATATGAGGAAAAAAATAAATAAAACATAAAAAGCTAGTTTATATCTCCACTAGGGTTTTGCCCTTCTTTTTTCGGTCGCGTGGTAACTTTTAGTGTTTTTAGGTTTCCTTGCTTTAGTTTTGGTTTGTGGTTTGATTTTTCGATTGTAATTCTCTTTCCTACATAATTGAAGATGTTGAGCAGCAATTGGATGCGTTAAAGTTGGGGGAAGAGAAGGAATAAGTGTTGCCTCTAAATGTTTCCGAGAAGGATGTTGGGTTATCCTTTGACAATTATTTTGTTGGTTTTTCCCACATCTAGCATGATCAATTTCCAAGCGATGTGAACTACGTTGGTTAATGTGTGGCGCCCTATTGGTTGTATTTCCATAATGGACCTAGGGGAGGGGCGATTTCTTTTTCGCCTCTATCATCCGATTGATGTAGATCGTATTAAGTTGGAAGGACCTTGGTACTTCAATTCACATTTGTTGGTTCTACATAGATTGAAAATGGGAGGATCCAATGTTAGTCCCGCTACAAACTGTTGATTTTTGGGTCCAAATAAAAATGTTACTTGTGGGTTATGTTTCTGAAGCTGTGCCACGTCAATTGGGTACAATATATAAGATATATATTTCTTCATATTCTTTAAACAATATAATGGTATTTAATATATCAAATACAATATAATAATTATAAAATATATTTTTAGGACAAAGTATTGATGAGAGTATAAAAGAGTCAAGGAATTGACGAGAATAAAGAATTTGCAAACAATTGTAATCAAAAGACAAATTGAGTAAAATACGAAGTTAAGGGGCTAAATAAAAAAAGTATATTTTTAGTAAAAAAAAAGAATTGAAATTACATAGGTATTCTATAGTGGTACAGGAGCATGTGTTTCAAATTTGGTAAAAATAGACTTAAAATGAACAATGAATTGAAGAAATAAAGAAATCATGAAAAGTTGAGAGAATAAATCAAAAAAATAAAAAATGTTATAAAAAGAGGAATTGAAAGCACATCGGTATTTTACGATGGTTTAAGAGCATATGGTTCAAATATGGTAAAATTTTGACTTAAAATGAAGAAGGAATTAAAGGAATACAAAAATTAGGGACTAAACCACAAAACTATCAAAATAGTCAGTTAAATTTTTTGGTGTTTCGAGTAACTCAAAATTCCAACTCAACTCGAACTCAAATACCGAATCGATAATTCGAGTTGACTCGAATAACTCAACTCAAATAACTCGAAACTGAAAAAAAAATTGATTTTTCGAGATAGTCGAGTTTTGCTCACCCCTACTTTTAAGAGTCAAGTTGGGGTATTGGACTCATATGTACAAGAATTGCGCTGTGTAGTGCTTTTATTTTATTGAATTTTCGGGAGAGGACAAAAACAATAAATGATTTAATTAATTTTTTAAAATTCAACTAAGATAAAAATATCTTAACTGTAGTCTTATGAAAAATAATATGTGGAAAAAATTAAATAAAACATAAAAAGCTAGTTTATATCTCCATTAGGGTTTTGCCTTCTTTTTCTCTACAGTGCGGTAGCTTTTAGAGTTTTTCCCTTCAGGGTTTTCTTGCTTTAGTTTTGGTTTGTGGTTTGTTTTTTTGGTTTTAATTCTCCTTGCTAGATAATGGGAGATGTTGAGCAGTAATTGGATGCGTTAAAGTTGGAGGAAGAGAAGAAAGAAATGTTGCCTCCGAATGTTTCCGAAAAGGATGTTGGGTTGTCCTTTAACAATTGTTTTGTTGGTTTTTTCCACACATCTAGCATGATCAATTTCAAAGTGATGCGAACTACGTTAGCTAATGTGTGGACCTCATTGGGGATATTTCCATAACGGACATGGGGGGAGATTTCTTTTTCGTCTCTATCATGCGATTGATATAGATCGTATTGAGATGGAAGGACCTAGGTACTTCAGTTCACATTGCTGGTTTTTCATAGATTGAAAAGGGGAGGATCCAATGTTAGTCCCGCTACAAACTGTTGATTTTTGGGTCCAAATAAAGGAGTTACCAGTGGGTTATGTTTCTGAAGCTGTGGCACGCCAGTTGGGGAATTTCGTTGGCACTTTTCTATCATATGATGCATCGGCTATTTCGATAGGGTATAGGGGATGCATTAGGGTTCAGGTTCATCTTGATATCCGATATCCTCTTAAAAAAGAAATCGGCGCTATCGAATGGTAAACATGTGTATACACAGTTTCAATATGAAAAGTTGTGTCTTTTTTGTTTTTTGTGTGGCAAGCTAGGACATGGTGAGGAGTTTTGCCCACTGCGGAGTCTTCAGGAAAAGAAAGATGTTGATTTTCAGTGGGATGTGTCCCTTCGAGCGCCCCAAGACAAAGGGGATTACTAGAAGCCCTTGGCTATGTGATGAGGGTGAATCGAATATGAGTGAGAGTAATAAGAGGGGCAATAGTGGTGTTGGTTCATCGACGAGGTCCCCAGAAGGATGGTAGGGTGCTTTGTTTTACATGAATCGTCAATTTGGTAGTATTTCCAGGAATTATGTGGAACAAGTTAGTAAGGTGGCTCAGAGGACGGCTAATGATGTTATTATGACAGAGGTTGAGGAAAATAATCCCATAGAAAATATGGACAGCTAAAAATGTCAACGATATTCTCCTAGGCTTGGGGTTAACTTTGGTAACCAGAATTCACAAGGAGAAAATATTATTCCAACGACATGCCTGCAAAATCATGCCAGCCAATCGTAATGAAGCTCTTAAGTTGGAACGTCCGGGGCTTGGAAAAGTCTCGGGCAGTGAAGAGTCTTCTCTATTTGTTGTGAGATGTTAACCCGAGTGTAATTTTCTTGATTGAAATGAACTAAAAAATACTAGTATGGAGAGAGTTCGTCAATTATTACACTTGAATGGAATTGATGTTGGTTCTCGAGGTAGTTGTGAAGGTTTGTGCATAGTATGGCGCAGTGATTGTGATGTTTGATTACGATTGTTTTCTAGCATGCATATTGGCGTTTTGATTTCAGATATGGATGACGGAACTACTTGGCGTTGCACATGTTTTTATGGGGCACTTGAGGAGCAATGTAGACATATTTTTTGGGATTTGTTAAGATAATTAAATGATGTTCCGGATACCCCATGTCATCAACTTAGCGTGTGAATGTTTCACACGTAGGTTCTGAGTTGCAAGATGAGCAAAGATAGGCAAGACATGTCAACCCCTTCTTTATAAAAGATCAGATCAGAAAAGAATTTGAATTATATGTATTTTGTTATGTTGAATATAGTTGGCGTGTAATAAGAGATTTGAGTTAATTGTGCTCTGATATGTTTTGTAAAAACCATTTAATTTGAATTAATGCAAATTGTTAAATTTTGAGTTAAAGTTGAATTTAAAATTCTTTAGTTATTTTGAAAAAAATAAATGATTTGAAAAGTCAATGTGACACCTTGGACTCCTATTCGAGTCGAGTACTGGTTGGGGTGTTACATTTAATGGTATCAGAGCCAAGGTTTAGCCGATTCTAGGCTTAAGTCGAAGTCAAATGAGTTTTAAAATGTGTACATGCCAACACGAAGTGAAATTTTTTTGATATAATAGAGTAAGGGGTGAGTTGTCTTGTTAATAGAGTAGGATTATTATGTTATATTAGAAGTATAGTAATGAAAGTTTTGAAGTAAGCGAAAGCTGATAGATCTGATGGTGGTAGTAATTCACCTGCCTTAGCCAGGTAGGATGAAGAGCAAACACCTCAGAAAGTGCCTTGTAAGATCAAAGGTTGTTTTCAAAAAGTTAAAAATAGTTAGAATAGTGTTAGAGGGTCTCCACTGCTTTGAATAGGAGAAGTTAAATGGATTAGTTTCGTTATTATGTGGATAAGATAAAATATGGTGGACAAATGTCACCATAAGAATGTTAAAAGATCAAATGATGTGGTTAGAATTTGTGGAAGAGTTCAAGAATAAGTACATCGGTGACAAGTTTATAAGACAAATGAAGCCAGAGTTTATGAGTTTGAAATAGGGGAAGTAATGTGTATGAATAAGAGTGTGGGTTTAATAAGGTGCGTAAATTACACTTAGTTGATTTCGATTGAAAAGGATGTATATGACTGGTTTGGATAGAGCTTATGCCTTAGATTGAAAACTTGTTACTAATTAACTATAATGGTAAAGGTAATAAATTTTTAAGATTTGAAAAAGATATAAGGTTAAGTTAATCAATAATGTTGTGGATCTGGATGTGGTTGTGTATTCTGATCATGTAGATATGATGTAATACCCCAAATATTAAATTAGGTACTTTATTGAAATGATTTAAAATATGAGGATTTATTCGAGTAAGTGATAAAAGATGATAATGATTTGGAATAGTGTTTAGACTAAATTGTATGAATTGATAAAGTAAGAGGGCACTTTGGTCTTTTAAGAAGATGAATGAATTTAAAATATATCCTTGTTAGGGATTTTAAATAGGGGAAAAGAGGGAAATAAATCATTTATTTCCTTCTTCTTCTTCTCCTTCATGTGAGTAGGGCTCTCCTCCATGTTATAAGGTAAACTTCCATTAGCTAGTTATTTCTTTAAATTATGGATTGCTTTGGTAACATCAGGTGATATGTAAGCTTAATGAAGGATTAAAGAAGGTTAAAACTATGAAATGAAGGAAATATGGGAAATTTTAGAAAATGAGTTTTGAAGTGATATGTTAATATAAGAGTGATTATTGATGTTTACTGGTAGATTTGACTTGTAAAAGAGGTAATTAAGAGATTAGAAGCATTTGATAAGATTAATAACATATTAGGAAAAGTAGTGTGATTCTTAGAATTGAATGTTCTTGAAAGATTTTAGATGTTTTAAGAGCATAAATGAAGGAATGTTAGTATAGATAGTTAAAGAATAGTTTAATAGCATTGTATGGTGTATATAAACGAAATTGGATCCCATTTATGTAATAATCAGGTTGAAAACAAGAAAATTTGGGCAAGGGTATCGGTACTGATAGAACAGTACCGATACTATAGGCTAAAATGGGATGAATTAGCTGAGTAGTATCGATACTAATTAAATCAGTATCGATACCAGGGATGTAGTATCGATACCATGGTAAAGGTATCGAAACCAAGAAACATCGAATCTAAAATTGTTATCGATATTGGAATGGGGTATCGGTACCATAGTATGGTAGTATCGATATCATGGTAAGGGTATCGATACCAGGCAACATCGAACATAAAATTGGTATCGATACCGGAAAGGGGTATCGGTACCATAGTATAGAAGTATCGATACCAGGGTAGTATTATAGATACTATTGAGCTTGGAACGATCAATTAGCTTGAAATTATTATAGAAATTGAGATAATGATATTTTGAATATTCTTAAAGTACAAGGTTAAAGAGTATACTAACATTTGGGTATGGTACATGTTTTAATGGATACTTGAGTAGATCAGAACCAAGCTCTGAAGACAAACAAAACTAAGGGTAAAGGCAAAATACCGGAGTAATTAGTCTTACGTTTTGGACACATATCAAGGAAAATCAAGTGAGTGCATTTAATTATGTACGTACATGCTACAATAGTCATAGTTGTAGAAATTATTAACGTATGTATTGTGATTACCAAATGGCACTAAGTGTGCAAAATGTTAAGAAATTCATATTAATTGTATGAATTTTTGTATTGGGCACTTCGTGTAAAATGTTAAGAAATTCATACTAAGTGTATGAATTTCCGTATTGGGCACTTCGTGTGCAAAATGTTAAGAAATTCATACTAAGTGTATGAATTTCTGTATGGGCACTTCATGTGCAAAATGTTAAGAAATCCATACTAAGTGTATGAATTTTTGTATTGGCACTGTGCGTGCAAATCGTTAAGAGATTCATACTAAATGTATGAATTTCTATATGGGAAATGTGAGTATAAACATAAGAACTACATAATAAGGAAATGGATCTTTATATCAGTAATGGGTATGCAAACCATATATATTATAGAAATGGTTGAGAAATGATGATATTAGCACTACCGATGTAAACCATAGAGTGTTTATTGAATTGAAAGGATCTCTTGAAATGTGAATTGTAAATAAATGAACAGGAATAAGAAGTTAGTAAATTACCATATAAGCACTAAGGGTGTAAATGTATAAGGAATAAGGGTTATAATAAATTAAAAGAGAGTTAATTGATATTAAAAGTAAGTATTACAGTAGAAACTATTCGTAAATAAAAGAAAAATGGCTAATTGTGCAACCAACAGAAATGTGTCATTTATGCTAGTTAGATGAAAGGCTAAGTGCCTTTGAGGCCTAATTGTGTATTTGACAGAAAGGTGTCATTTATGCCATTTAGATGAAAGACTAAGTGCCTTTGAGGCCTAACTGTGCAATTGGCATAAAGGTGTCAATTATGCCAGTTAGATGAACGGTTAAATACCGTTGAGTAAAAGAATAATGGCCTAATTGTGCAATTGGCATAAATGTGTCAATTATGCCAGTTAGATGACCGTTGAGTAAAAGAATAATGGTCTAACTGTGCAATTGGTAGAAAGGTGTCAATTATGCCAGTTAGATGAACGGTTAAATACCATTGAGTAAAAGAATAATTGCCTAACTGTACAATTGGCATAAAGGTATCAATTATGCTAGTTAGATGAACGGTTAAATACCATTGAGTAAAAGAATAATAGCCTAATTGTGCAATTGGTAGAAAGGTGTCAATTATGTTAGTTAGATGAACGGTTAAATATCGTTGAGTAAAAGAATAACGGCTTAACTATGCAATTGGCAGAAATGTGTCAATATGCTAGTTATATGAACGGTTAAATTCCATTGAGTAAAAGAATAACGACCTAACTGTGCAATTGACAGAAATGTGTCAATTATGTCAGTTAGATGAATAGTTAAATACCATTGAGTAAAAGAATAATAGCCTAACTGCGAAATTGGCAGAAAAGTGTCAATTATGCTAGTTAGATGAACGGTTAAATACCGTTGAGTAAAAAATAACAGCCTAACTATGCAATTGGCAGAAAGGTGTCAATTATGCCAGTTAGATGAACGGTTAAATACCATTGAGTAAAAGAATAATGGCCTAACTATGCAATTGGCAGAAAGGTGTCAATTATGCCAATTACATGAACAGTTAAATACTTTTGAGTAAAAGAATAACGGCCTAACTGTGCACATGACAGAAATGTGTCAGTTATACCAGTTAGATGAACGGTTAAACACTGTTGTGTAAAACATGAAAGGTCAAACATTGTGAGTAAAAGAATAATGGATTAGCTGTCCATTTGACAGAAAAGTGTCAAATATGCAGGTTAAGGGAAAAACTAAATACCTTTGGGTAAAGAATAAAGGAACTATATTGTAATGTGATGAATTGTATATAAGTGATATGAAAGGATGATATATATATATATATATATATATATATATATATATATATATATATATATATATATTGTACAACAATGCATAACTAGTATGAAGGGATGTTATGAAGGAAAATGTAAACAGAAATAATGGGCATGAAAGGATACCCAAATGAAAATAAAAATCATGTATTAACAGTATTTAGGGTGTCGCCATAATGATTATAAAAGATACATGATCAATTAGCACTTTGGTGAAATACATGTATAGCACTTTCACATTTAATGTACACAGGGAACATAAAGAATAAAGGGGGAAAATATACAGAAGGATAAGTGATGGGCATAATATGAATAATTTCCATGATGGTATGAAAGAATTATGGTTTAAGTGATAAGGGCTTAACTAGTCCTTATAAATGATGAAATTAAATTCTTCATTCAGTATTCATAAGATAATGTAGTATAACTGTAATATCCTTGTAGTTTTATGTCTCGCTAAGTAAATACTTAACGTGTGCTTATTTCACGCGTAGGTAAAGGCAAAGATTAGTTGCATAAGGAGTGTAGCAGTAGCAACAGCTTTCATCAATTAAAGGTTGACTAGTCAGTAACATTATGACAATCTTATTTATTTTGAGAAGTTAGTTGGCATGTAATTAAACTATAGAAAATATTTTGTAATGTACTTAAGTGATAGTTTTAGTATGCTGCCTTTATAAATATCATATTTTAGTATTTGATTAAATTGAAACAATTTTTACGGGTTTTCAAATGACAAACATTTTTATAAAGTGATGTGACCTCTATATCTCGTATACGGAAAGGTATACGGGATATGGGTGTTACATATGATGTAGTCAAGGAGATAAGGATTTATATGTTTGAAGGGAGCTTTAATGAAGTAGAACAAGTATTTTTATAGATTAAGTGATTACTTGGAT